>NW_025813480.1:535514-785775 GCF_021976095.1 Xenia sp. Carnegie-2017
TTAAAAAAAAAATGATTGTAACTTTTTTATTATAATTACACTATACCCATTTTTCAATTTTGGTGTGAATTTGAAGTGTTTGAAGATATAGTAAGTAATATAGGAAAAGAAAATGTAGAAGTCCCATTTGTCAATGAAAGGGACGAAGATATATATATTGATGAAAACTTTGTCACGACAGTTTGGGAGTATTTTCTTAAAAACTCATTGATTCCTGAACGAGGTAAACATTTTGTTTAAATGTGATGAAAAGATTTGAAATACGTTCTCAAATATTTATTTTTCTAAAGTTCTAGGCAAACCTGATTTAAAAATTACCGAACTTCGTGTTTCATATAAAGATTTTGAAGAAGAAGAAAAAGAAAAGTGATGGTTGTCATAGTATTTTACAAGAACGATTATGAAAAAATACGTTTTACATTGGATGAAGTTGTATTCTCGCTATTTATCAGAGTATTCATGATGCATCCCGATTTCAATGATTATACAATTGATGAACTTTATGTTATGAAAGAGTTTGTTGAAAAGTTTTGGGACTTATGTATTAGACATGGATATGTAAGCAAAGATATTGATGTAATTCCTGATAAAATGACAACAACATAATTTTACTTTTTAAATATATTTTTATAACTACAACATATTTGAGTATTTTTCTTCTCATTTTTACATTTTCTTGCGTACACTTTTTTAATTCTTGGAAAAAACATTTTAGATAAACTTAACAATTTTTTATCATTATCTAAAGTCGAATTATGATTAATTACATTTAAAATATTCATTTTTAAACATTTTTGTAACAAAAAAAACAAACACCAAACCCCACAAGTAGTTGTATTAATATTTTGACGTCTTTTATAAGAAAATATTTCAAAATTTAATTTTTTATCAGTTGCAAATTTTTCCATCTTTTATTTTTATAATGTTCTGGAGTTAATCCAAAACTATCAAAAAAATATAAATTTTTCCCATTTTTCCACGCTGCTACCCAATGTTGACCTGGTTTATCACTAGTATCTGTATTCCATATCCATCCACCTTCTTTAAAATCTATTTTAGGGTAATAATCAGCTGGAAAAACACCTTTGAATTTTTTTTTTATAATTTTATTATTACCACCCAAATTTATTAAATTATCAGTTGTTAAAACTTTTCTAACATACATTTTATATCCATTTTTATACATCAAATGTTTTTCTCAATGTTTTCGAGAAAAATTAGAAAAACGATGGGGTGTAGAACTCCTAAATTTAAAGACGGTTCAGGAGTTAATAATGGTGGTATACGTGTAGATGACGATGTTGAAGCAGGAGAAGTAGAAGAAGATAATAAAAAGGTAATCGTGAACTTCGTCTTCTAGTATTGCTTGCATCAGAATTTATATACATCTCCTTAATTTTATTATTTTAATATATGAAACTGGCATTCCTTTTCTTTTTAACTCAGGTAAAATAGATCTTAATTCATGTTCTTTGAGATTTAATGTTTTCTATTAGATATTAAATCATTTACTAAATCAAAGTAGGTAAAATTAAATTTCTTCCCATTTATTTTAAGTCTTTTTGTTTATGCCCTGATTATTAAAAATCTTGAAATTAAATTGTGATGTTGTGCTTTTGAACCCCTTATTATTGGTGTTTTAAAGGGAGTACCCCACCATCTATATTTAGAGTATCACCATCATCCATTATATCATCTGTATCTACAGCGTCCTGTTTTCAGCTCGTCTTAAATCACTCGCTTTATTCAAAAATTAATTAAATTTCCTTTTCTTTTTTTTTCTTTTTTAATATATTATATGCTTTTATTACTTCATGTCTTTTTGTATTGTTAGTTATCCCATTAATTAAATCATCTTCCTCACGTCTTCTTTAATTCTGCTAATAATTTATTTATTTGACTTGTGTCAACAAGACCAAAATTCTCAACACTATCATTTACCATTATTTTTAATTATGTTATAAGCATCTTCTAATAAGTACCCTGTTTGAACATCTTCACATAATAAATGTTTTATGTCGTCACTATGTTTTTGTCTTAAACTTCTTAATAACATTTTTTATGATATGGATTTATTTCTTCATGCAAAATTATTTTATCATTTAAAATATTTTTAAAATAAAAATCAAATTTTAAATATATTCTTATTTTTAATTAATTTTATTCTATTTTCTACTCTAGAATTAATAAATAATTTCAAACTTGGAATAATGTTATTTTTTTTTTTGTTTTGAAAATTCGACTAATTTGACAATTGCTTTTAAAACCTCTTCATTTAAAATATTTTCTTCATCATCATCATCATCATCATCATCATTATCATCGTTATCATCATCAAATTCATATTCATCATCATCATCATCAGAATCAAATTTTTCTTCATCAAATTTATTTTTTTCTTTAATTAAATTCTCTTTCGTCTTTAACAATTTTTCCGCATTTTCTTTATTATCTTCATTTTCCATATCATATTTTCCCCATTCATTTACATTTTCTTTATCATCCATTATAAATAAGTAGGGTTTATTACTGGATCAACGTGTATAATTTGTTTTTTTAATGGAAAATCAATATCAATTACTTTTAAAGTTTTTCTTTTTAAATTTTTTTTTTCTCTTTAATTTATATAATTTTTTGTTCTTCTCATGTTGAATACACAACAATAATAACAAAATTAAAATCGATATTCAAAATATATAGGATTTTATATCCATAATTCATTTGATTTCTAAATTCTCCAAAAATATCATCGTATGTGCTTCAGTTAATGCTTTTTAAATTAATATCAAATCCGAAATCCCCTGTATTCTGACCCGATAAAACTTCGGTGAAACTATCTTGATTAGGAGATAAATCAAACCCGATAATTCCACATTCAGACTTAAATCGTGCGTAATCAAAATTCATTTTTCATTTTTTATTTAAAATTTTCTTTAAATTCCAATATGCTTCTTTTCGACCGTAATACTCATGTGTTACTGCACGGTTAGTACGTGCACAACAATAACGGAAATTCAATAAATTATATAAGTGACAATTGAGTTGATGTGATCCATTAAATCTTGTTGTTTTTGAAAACTATAAAACTCTTGATGGTAAACCCCAGTGAATACATCATAACAGTTGATTGCTTGGGATCCAATAGGAAGAGTTTTGTAACAACTCTCATATTATTTACAAAATAATGACACTCTTTATTTTTTGTATCAGTTTATTATTTATGGCTTTACTCAATTGTTCATTTGGTTTAAACATTCTAGTATTTATCTTAAAATCTTTAAGATGAATATCATAATTTTGAGGATTAGCACCATCTAACCCCATCAAATAATTTGTTTTATCTGCTCTTGCAAATTGAAATTTCAAATCACTAGCTGTTGTAATCCATGTTGTTTTACCATAACCATTTATCAAAGTCATATCAAGTTGGTCTATAATTTTGCATGTCTTATTATTTATAAGCTTTACTCGTGCATTTTTCCCATTTATATCAGCTCGATCATTATTAGCCGTATTATCCGCAATATTATTTACTACATCCATTTTTCCACTCCCATCCAATATATCTAGATTTACAGCACCTAAATCGCCACGTGCTTCGTATGGTGTATATAAAATATTTTTTAAATACGAAATTCTATTATACTGATTAGTAATGTTATTTACTAAAACATCATTAATATATAAATTTATATTACACCACATGTTAGTTAGAGGTCTTGGATAAACGCATATGTTTAAATCATTAAATAAAGTCCCACCAGCCATTAATTTTATTCTACCACTCATATCGAAGTCATCAGTTCTCAGCAATCCATATTCGGATTTTGACATTATACATTCGAATTTTTTTGCATAAGGTTCGTCAGGTTCGGGATTTAAATAAATAGGTCTAAATTCTAAAAATGTGTTATTTCGAGGAACTGGTTGAAATAAATTTAAATTACTGCTTACAACATGATCATTTTTATCAATTTCATTTTCACTAACGCTTGCCATTTTTTTATTATTTTTGTTAGTTAGAACTTCACACTACCAACAAAAGATATAAAATGAAATGATAATTTTTTTAATAGCTTATAAATATGTATATTTACAAGAAATTTAATTTATTTCTGCAAAAAATTCAATAAATCATCATCAATTCTCTTTCTTTTCTCTTTGGAAAATCTTTTTATTTTCCTTTTCTTTCTCTTTACAGTATATTCTGATAATTGTTTTTTTAATAAATTATTAAGTGCCACATCAGTTAAACCCGTAGGTGGACAAATTCCTTTTTTTTCAGTGATAGAACTAGATTTATATTTTATATAATTAAAATGTGGACTACAATATTTCATTCCATTACCCTCTAATACATTTTCATAATATTTATACAGATCATTTTTTTTTCTTCATTCATTTTTTTCTTCAAATTTTAAGTCCAGAAATATATCTAGTTCTTCGTCAGTGATGTAGTTATCTGAATCATCGTACTCCAATTCAAATAATATATATTTTGAAAATAGAATCGAAGGAGCTTTTTCATATTCCATTATTTGCATTGATTGCAAATTAAAATTAGCAACAGCATCTAATTTGGCTAATCCTCCATTTAAATATAAAAAAAATTTTTTATGCATTAATAAAAAATTTAATATTATTCGGTTCGTTATTAATATTTTTATACTATCTGGTATACAATTTTTCACATTAGTTAAATCACCAAGATCTGGTATTTTTTGTACATTTTCACTTGTATTAGTAAAAAAATCATATGGAATAACTGAATAAATATTTAATTTAAATCCTCCTTTTTTGAAATTTTTTGGTTTTAAACTCTTTATTCGATATAAAATTTTATTATTTTTACTAATTCCTGATAAATTAAATGGATATAATATATCTATATCTTGCCAAAAAATTTCGAGAAAAGCATGATTATGATTAGGTATTTTAATAGGTCGTAACTTAATTTCCATTTTTCAATCAATTTGGCATTCCAACGTTATATTTCCAGAATCAAACGGTATATAGTTGCCTTGATGATCCAACACTTTTATAGTTAAATCTTTAATAAATGAAGAAATTAATTGTTTTTATAATTGGAGGTTGTACACAAACAAGTCGTCTCCACTTTCATCTGCATAATGTAAAGGGACAATACATAACAATTCACTTCTTGAATCACCAACAATTTCACTATCAATTTTATCACAATATATAAACATTTTATTTAACCCAATTGTCTCATCAGGAAGATATGGACAATGAAATATTTTAATTTTTTTTAAAAATTTACGTTCGCTAGAATCAAATCCAGAATCAAATGTATATTTTATTTCTTCTTTATCCAACCCCAACATAAAACTTAATTTTTTTGAAAAAGTCAATTTAAATTCCAAGGTATTATTTCCTGTAGCATAATCAATATATTCTATTTTGTTCATTACGGGTTGTGTCCAAATATAATTTTAAAATCATATTTTTACCATTTTGATATAAGATTCTTTTCCCTGACCATAGTAACAAGTATATTCATTTGTTAAAATTATATTATTTTTTCCATTTTATTATTAAAAAACATTAAAATCGTTTAAATAATCATTTAAAAGCGCTAAAATTTTTTATTGTTATATATTCCAGATGGTATTTTAATTCTTGGTAAATTAAACTTCAAAATTGGATATAAACTTTTATCTATATTTTAGTGGTATCATCCGTTTGAATAAAGTATTTTGAAAATTTTAATTCCAGATCACACCAGCATTCATCTTCATTAATATTTTTTGCTGTTTTTGGATAAAAAACATTTAACACAGATATGTATTTTTTATTATTTATTGCATCAATTTGACCTGGTAATGTTGTGGTAAAATGATTAATATAATTTTTTTCACCATTTTATTATTAACATTACTAATTAATGTAATATTTTTCATTTTTTAAACCTTTTTTAATTCTTCACGATAAAACTTCCCTTGAATTTCCTCACCACTGTTATCACAAAGCTTATAAGTAACAGGATCCGTCAACAAAACTTTATTTATATAAAAAATCTCATTAACCCACTGTCTTAAACTTTCCTTTTCAAAAATATTATTTTAATTCTTGAAATTTGCACTTTATCATTTTTTTAATATATTTAAATTTTTATCCCTTTTTGTTTAAAATATTAGACAGTCTTTTGATATAATTTATTTTTTTCCACCTAAATAGACATCATATGGTGAAAGATTATCGGAAAGTAATCCACGATGAGGAGATTCGTTATATCTTTCAACAATTAAATGTAAGTATTTTTTATAATTAAAATTTTTTTTTTCGCTTCTCGTTTGCAACAAGTCAATAGTTCTTCTAATCATCTGTTTTATTGTTCGTATAAATCTTTCAGCATGAGTAGCTTTAATTTCACGATTATATGTATTATAAATTGTAAAATTATATTTTTTTGATAATTCTTTTCGAAGCCCTTGAAATTCACTTCCCTCGTCCGATACTATTTTTTTAGGAAATTCATTTTCTTTCAATAAAATATCTTCAAATTTTTTCATAACATTTTTACTAGATTTATTTTGTAATAAACGAACAAATGCATATCTTGAATAAACATCGACTACACATAACAAATATCGCAAATTATCATTATATCTTGCCAAATCTTTCATTTCAGCTAAATCAATACTCCACAAATCATTTTTTTTCCATATATTTATATTTAATCGATTATATTTTTTCTTTTTCTTTTGATACAAATTATATATATTTTGTTCATTATCTTCTAAATGTTCACCTTTTAATAATCTTGCGGCTTTTTTTATAAAATCGTCATTAATTAAATTAGTCTTCTTCTTCGTTCTCCTCATCATCATTTACAATCGTTGGAAGAGGATGGTGATAATCAAGCACTGAAAGAAAAATGTCATTATATATTCTTTCGATTTCATCATTTCGATATTTTTTATAAATTTCTACAAAATCATATTTCTTTTCCATTTTTTCCTCTAAAATTTCATTCATAATTTCACTATGATAAACAACGCAATCATATATTGAAATATCCAATTTATTAGAAAAGTCTTTCAACATATAAATAGCTTTAATTACATTATCAATTTCAATGTCATTACCATTTTCAATATCATTTCCATTTTCATTCATTTTTTTTTTCTTGGTACAGTTTTGTCTTTTCTTTTTTTTCTTTAACTTCCTTTACTTTGTTGTTTTTTTCTTCTTCACTTTTAATAAATCACGACAAGATGCAACAAATTCTCGCAATTTTGTGATATAGTTTTTAAGTCATCATCTTTTCTGAAATACACTTTCTAAAACTCATCCGTCCAATCAATCATTGAAATATCATTTAGATCACTTGGTTTGAAACATTCATCCCACTCATTATTATCATCATCAACACAAATAGTTACACTTTCATCAACAGCACGAGATGATTTTTGTGTTTTTAAAATTAGTTTTCCTGATTCACGTTCCAAAATAACACGTTTTCGTTAGATGAAAACAAAACTTCATACAAATCTTCACCTTCATCTTTATTAGCAATTTTATTCAACACGTTTGCTAATTTTTCACATGCTTGCAAATTCATTTGCAATTCGTCTTACAACACAACCCATCATTGTATGGAGAGTAAACAGATTTTGAAAAAACATAACTTACTAAAACGATTAAAACTGCATACTTTATTTCCAAGGATTGCTTTTCCATTAGTATAACTTTGTAAAACTGTTACCAAATCTCTAAAAGTTTTTATAAATGGTAAACTCTTGAGCCATTTGTTTTATCTTTTCCTTAAAAACTTATATCGATGTGTTGTTTGAAAGTATATGAAATCAAATGATACAAAACATGAAAAATAAGATGAATATATACCCTACAAAAATCGACAATTTTTATTTTTACAAAAATCAACAAATTTTTTACAAAATTATCAACAAATGTTTTTCATTAATCCCATTCCATTTTGTTATATTAATATATGGTCCCTTAAAAAATATAATTTTTACCAATATTTTTTCTATATATTTTGTTCATTTATATAAATATTATTATAGTCTCTAAGATATGATTTATATTTTAAAATAAAATTATAAATTTTTTTTTGATCAGTAATTTTCAACTCGTTATTCTTTAATAAAAAGTCAAATATATAATTTTTAGAAAAAATTTTTTTAAAAAATTTTTCGTCGAATTGAAACAAATAAATTCCATTAAAATAACAATGAATTAAATTATTCCCATTCATCATCACCACCAATACAGATAGTTCCTTCTTCTAACAAATACGTATTTTTCATAAATTTCTGTATCTCCAGAATTTTCTTTTCTTGGTATTTTATCTTTTTCATAAATCCCTCTTCAATAATATAACAGTGATAACAAATATACCACGAAAAAATTAATGAAAAAAATAATAATGTCACAAGAAACGTTATAATCATTTCATCTACGAGGACTTCCATCAAATAAAATCTTTAATTCCTTGATGTTTTCTTCCATTATGGATATAATGAAGTAAAGTCAATATATTTAACCTTTTCATTTTCCTTCACTTCAGCCATTTCTCCATTCTTATTGTTCTTATTGCTCTTTATATAAACGCACAAACAAAAAAAATAATAAAAATAATAAAAAGGGTTGACAAAAAAAAATTAAAAATTAACATCAACAGCATCATCATCATCATCATGTACGTTCAAATAAAGTCTTTAATTCCGTGATATTTTCTTCCAAAATCTTTAACCTGCTATTAAAAAATTCTACTTTCATAGAATGTATTTCGTTCAATTTAAGAAAAATACAACCAGTTATAAGTAAAAGACAAATGTAGGAATCATCCATTTTTCTTATTGTTCTTATTGTTCTTACTGCTCTTTATATAAACAGCCAAACATAAATTAAAATAATAAAAATAATACATAATATAAACAATAAACAATTATAAATAGCATCACTATCATCATGATTATTTTCCATTTTCATACAATAATTTTTTTCTTTCTTCTTCTATCAATTTAACTCTATAATTTTATTTTCTTTTTCTTTTATAATAATATCTTGCTCTTTTATGATAATATCTTGCTCTTTAATCTTGTGGTTAAGAGTTTCAATCTCTACATTCAATTTTTCAACATCTAATTTTAAAGCAGTCACTTCTTGAGATTTTTGTATACCAAAAAATAAAATATAATCCCCATAAAATTGTTGTTTATTCACATTCATCATCAATTTCAAATAAAAAATTATAATAAAATTTTCTTCTTAATACAGTTATGAGTATATATATGTATTAATCAACTACTAGGACATCGTCTTTGTCTTCAAGTTTTTTTAGCAATTTTTTATTTATATCAATTAATTCATTTTTTTTTTCACATAAAGATTTAATTACTATTTTCATTTCTTCAATAGTTAGAAATAATGTTTCTTGTCTTTCCACAAAATCTTTATTCTTTTCTTCAGCAATTCGAAGTCTTTCTTCTAAATCCTTTATCTTTTGTTCTGCAATATTTTTTTCCAACACGTAATTTGTGATTTGAACTTGATTACTATAATTTTCGAGCGATATTTCAGCTATAATTTTTATCTTTTCTCTTTCTTTAACAGCTTCAAAATATTCGTCAAAAAAGTATTGATTAGTCTCACGAGATAAATCAAAATATCTATTCATATACCGCACAAAACTCTCACCATTATCCATATTTAAAATAGTTTTATCTTCTCTAATAATTCCTTCACTGTATTTAAACCATGTCTTTTTTGTTTACAAATCCATGCATTCTCTTTATATACACCACTATCGTCTATAGATTGCATACATATTTTAAAATAATCATATTGTTCATCATTTTTATGGTAAATTCTATAAAAATATTCGTTAGTTAAAACACTGTCTACAAGTACAAAGTTCTCATCCATTTTTGTTCATGTCTTCATTTGTTCGTTGATCTTTATACGTGGAATCAGAAAAACCAAAAGGTAGATAAATTTGATTTTTTTCATTTTTCTTGAGTGTATTCACATACATTTGAGAATAACTTCCAACAATATTAGAGAATTTTAAATCCTCTCCATGCCATTTTTTTAAATCATTATATAAATCAGAAGAAACTAACAAAGCGTTTAACAAATCGATATAACCATGAATTAATGAACATAAAGTAAATTCATTTTCTAACATCACTTTTTTTAAAAAATTTTTTCTCTCTCTTTCTTCTTCATCGTAAGCTTTATTTATTCTTTCCAAAGTTTCAGGAGGTATAGATGCCATTGATATCTTTATATGATTGAATAGTAAATTTCACAACAAATGTTTATAACAGCAACCAACCAAATAAATAAATACTTCGTTATCTACGTTTTTCTTTAAAAACAAATCGTGTTCATTTTCTTCATATTTATTCAAGTCAAGAACCAGCTCTTCGTTTTTTTCTTCATTATACCATGGTGTATTTCTTAAATCATTGTACAATTGTTCATTCTTCAAAATATATCTAATAATTCGAATATAATCATGAATAGAAGAAACCAATTTCTCATTACAAACAAGCATATCTTTTAGAAAATCTTTCTTTTTTTTTTCAGGTATTTTTTCCCATTCAGAAAGATATGTTTGTGCTCTTTTTAAATTTTGTTCCATATTATATCAATAGAGTTAAGAGAACACACTTAAAATAAAAATGGGTAAAATTTATGAGTTTTTAACTGAATTTAACTGTAGTAAATGTATATATATATATACTTTTTACCAAATAATTATAAATATATAAGTGAATTATCTTTTAATGAATTTATTATTACCCATATAAATCATATTGAATACGAAAAAAATAAATAAAAAAAAATTCAAAAAAGAATTTAAAAAATGGAAAAAAGAAAAAAACACTTTATATTATTACAAAACTATATAAAACCTGTAGTGTAAAATTTTAAAATCTAAAATAGATATGGCATATGAACACATCTATAAACTATACAACAAATTACATTATAAATACTGTTTTTCTTGTACGTCGTGTCGAAATCATAAAATTAAGTTAAGTTGGTTTGGTCATACACCATTATCAAATGAAGATGCTATCAAGTATCATGCAGAATTTTGTTGTAAAGAAAATGAAGAATTAAAGAAAAAAGTTGAAGAAGAAATTAAATATATCGAAGAAGAAAAATAAAAAAGGAAAAAAAATAAAAGAGTATACAAGAAAGAACTTAAAGAAATAAAAATGAAAAATTCCCTATTTAAAACCTCATGTAAATTTTTTTAAGAAATAGAAAACATAGATAGTTTTGCTAATAGTATTGTATTAGTATTCATTACTAATAGACAGGTTATAAAAAACTTAAGTAAAAAAAATGTCTATTGCTAACATAAATGCAATATATAGAGATCTATTTTATAATTATTGCTTTTCTTGTAAAACGTGTCAAAAATATAAAATTCATCATAATTTATACTCATTTCCAAGTCAATTACAACGTATTCATTTTCATGCTGACAATTGTTGCAGAGAAAACAAAGAAGAAAAAGAATATTTTGCAAAGAAACTAGAAATAGTTAATGAAAATATAAAGAAACTAAATTCTAATAGAGAAATAAGTAAAATAACTATACCCTATGATCACATCTTTAAGCTCTACATCAAATTACATTATAAATATGGTTTTAATTGTTCATTTTGTCAAACTCATAATATTAAATTATTGTGTTATGGACGTGCGCCATTAACAACTGAAGATTCTATCAAGCATCACGCAGAGTTTTGTTGTGAAGGAAACGAAAAATTAAAGAAAAAAATTGAAAAAAATTGAATTTATCGAAAAAGAAAAAGAAAGAAGGAAAAAAAATAAAAAAGCATACAAGAAAGAAATAGAAATTAAAAAAAACATGATAGTTTATTGTAACCCCATTAAATTGTAAACTTTATTCATTTTCATACTAACATTTAGTGGAGAATAGCTGATTTATTATGGAAAAAATGGATGAAAATAAAAATAATATTGCAAATGAAAGATATAGAAAATTATTTTACAAATATTGTTTTTATTGTAAAGAATGTCAAAGATATCAAATGGAGGCTTTATATAGTGCTTCATTACCAAAAAATCCGACACATTGTGTTTTTCATCATTTGTATGTTTGCTGTAAAGAAAAAGAAGAAATAAAAAAAATTGAGGAAGAAATTAGTTTTATTGAAGAAGAAAGGAAAGAAAAAACTTAAATGTCGTATAAAACATACCATACAAGCAAAATCAATACAGAATACAGAAAATTGTTTTATAAATATTGTTATTATTGCAAAATATGTTTTCATCACGAAATTTATTTGAGTTTGAAAAATTTACCAACACCAACTGGAGCAGAAAGTATTGATTATCATGCAAACGTTTGCTGTAAAGACAAAAAAGAATTAAAAAGAAAAATTGAAGAAGAAAAAAAAAGAGGGAAAATAAAAGATATATTAAGAAAGAACTTAAAGAAATAAAAAGAAAGAAAAACACATTATTCTATTTTTCTTTTTTGTAAGAAATTTTAATTTTTTTGAATGGAGAATAAAAGTGATAATTTTCTTCAAAATAAAAGTGATAATTTTCTTGAAAATGAAAGACAAAAAAAATTATTTTATAAATATTGTTTTTATTGTAAAAAATGTCAAAGATATCTAAAGCTTTTAAATAACGCATCATTACCAGTATACCCGTCAGATTGTATTTTTTATCATACATATACTTGCTGTAAAGAAAAGAAAGAATTACAAAAAAAAATTGAAAAAGAAGTTAATTTTACTCATAAAGAAAGAAATTATACAAAGGTAAGATATGAAATTAAAAAACTCAATGAGAATATATTCATTTTTAATCCAACTTTGTTGTGTTACAGAAAGAAAATACAAAAAAGGAAAAAATGAATGAAGCTATGATATAAAACAAGACTACAAATATCTTTATTTATAAAAACAACAAACATGTTAGTGCAAAAAGAAATTAAAGAAATAAAAGATATGATTACAAAATTTGAGGAAGAAAATGTTAAAATACATTTGAAATTACTTGATAAAATTAATATGATAGAAAAAAATAAAAATAATGATGAAAATAATAAAACTACACCTACTGGGTTATTTGGAAAATGTAATTTTCTTAGTAAAAAAGAAAAACCAGAAGCATTTGGTGATGGTAAAAAAACATTTGATTTACCTAGTAAAGAGGAAAGTCTATTAACATTCGATGGATCTTGTCAATCAAAATTTGGTAGTGTCCCCTTCGGTTCATGGCCTCATGGTCGACCCAGTGGTTTATTTTAAAAAACTTTTCTTAAATATAACATTTTAAATTGTAAAAACATGTAATAAATTGTTTTTTCTTGATTAAAATTGTTTTGCAATTTTTTACATTTTTTTCATTTTTTTACATTTTTAAATTTATTTTTTTCAATTTCTTTCAACTTTTTTCAATTTTTTACAATAAATTTCATTTTTTTACAATTTTCTCTATATTTATACTTTTTTATATATCTTTTTGTATCATAAATATTCAGTCGCTCAAAGAGAGAAGATGTCTTTCAAACGTAGAATTAATTCAATTATTCAAGATCTGAAAATTTTTGAAATATGATGGTCAAAACATCTTTTAATAAGTCTTCCATATTGGATTTCTTTTTCTGTCTTCATAAAGCAACAACGTCTTTGGTTCAACCTGTTAATATTGGTGTTTGTGATTAATTTTATCTCAAGTTTTTTGGTAAGCATATTTTAATATTTAATATTTATTAACATTATGACACTTACTTGTTTATCATCATTTTTAGAAAAATTTAATTTGAATGAAGAATTTGTGAAAAGGTTGATTCCTTTTATCGTTTCTTTAATGTGAATGAAGCATTGAAGCGTGACAATTTGTATCATCAATAAATTGGACTTTGACTTTCCATATTAATCATTTTTAAAAATTGGACTTTGGACTTTATCAATGTAATTATTTTATATTGTATTTGAAATATATCTTTTTTATAAAATCTTCTTGTTTTATATATATATATATATATTACTCTTATCCACTATTCTAATATATATATGTATATTATCACAGGCTCACCCTTCTCTATTTTGTTTTACTACCGCTGACTTCAAAAATGATCTAATTACATTCATTTTATAATAAAAATACTTGAGCCTGCGATGATATATATATATATATTAGTTAACTACTATGACGCTTGCTATATAATAATGATACTTAAATTATTTTGCACTTCCTTCTCACATGTAGAAACTTAAGTATGACTGTTTAAGTTATTTGTAGCTTTTAAATATACACGGTGTTAAAATTGAATTGAAAATTGAAGTGTAATTTCTACTTTGATCCACTGTCTTGTACTTCTTTTTTAACGTTTGAACCAAACTTGTTATGTGTAAACCTAATCATGTTGTTTTGTCGTTGATTTATATATAATGCAGAGAAGCAACGAAGACTTCGTACAGGTATTATCTTTGGTATTATCTTGCAGCATACTGATAATAATATGGTTGTTTAGGGTTGCTATTTCATTTCCAATGTTGAATCATGAATGATCATATTTCTGGTCTTATGAGATATATTAAAACTAAAGTATGCGTACTGTAACTTTAGTTGATAATGATGTGGCTGCATGTGCCGCTGTGGATTTAGCAGGAATTTGCATAGATTCTTTCCATCTCGGTTATGACGCGCTATATAAAGCCTAATGTGAATGTTCAATGTATTGGTAGTTAGTTGTTTTTCATAGGCTGCAATTGGTGTATTCTTTGGTTGGTGAAACTCTCCTTTACAAAAGATTGCTCTTTTCCAATTTTCATTTTTTTTAACACAGTCTTTGCTGGTAATTTAAATTATTGCAATAAACTGGGTTCTAATGTCCATTATAAGATTTTATTTCCCGCCTGGAAAATCTATTGTTTTTGTTTTTTCATGATGTTTGTATCAGGATAAGACAGATTGCATTGAAATTCATCCACCATTCTTCTACCTCCTCCAACGTTTTTGATTTTAGCACTTGGCTTGACCTTTCATTTGTGAATGTTGAAATAAGTTTGTTTGTTTTAAGATAATTACAGTTTTATATAACGATGACTGTGAATTAGTCGAACTGTCAGGTGTAATATTGTTTTTATTGTTTATTTTTTCATAATGTAGAACTGACGATAATTCAAAATCTGCTTGAAGGTTGGTTTAATCCTGTATGTAGTATAAAAATAATAAAAGTTTATGGTTATTGACTTAATTGCAATAATAACTCTTACAAAGTATAAGTTTGTATTAAGTTTTTATTAAACTACACTTTTCACTATTGTAGATGTTTAAACAGACGCAATATAAAGTACTTTGCAGCTTTTGGTTATTCGATGAAAACAACAATGCTCACAACACTTTCTTTTTCTGTGTTAACAGAAGACATTTCAATAATTATTTTCGATGGTCATAATTTGCTTATCTTAAAAACTATAGCAACATAGTAAAAATCGGTAACAAACCTGTAGTTCGCTACAGATTTTCACCCGATTTTTCGAGTCCGGCGACTTTCCATGCATGAAAGGAGCACGTAATTTGGCTTCAGTGTAGGTCCGACAAATCGTTGTGTGTAAACGTACCTTTAGAAACTACGTCATGTGCTTTACCAAATATACAAACAAACATTGATTTTTAAGTACCAAGTTTGAACAAATACAAAACAATTGTGCGTCAAAGCAAACAAATATATAATGGACTAAAAACGCAATGTTAATAAAAAGATGATGAGCATCTGACAACTTCAGTGCCATTTGCGACTTCTCCAGGGGCTAGAGTGTGGTTACAAGTATCTCTAAGGGTTTCGATGAAAAATAGAATAATAAAGTTGTCAATGTTAAATTTTTGAAAAAAATTCTTATTGTGTTACTAATAATAATAAACTCTAGTCGCAACTGTAATACTTTTCTTATAATTCACAGCCAATTAACGTTACCAGGATTAGAATAGTTAAATTTCAATTTTTTGCGATTTTTATTGCAGTCTGGTTGCAATGGTTACTGTTATGTTCATTATGTTAATAGTATTTATTGTTCTTTTTACTACAGAGACATACACTTATTCAAGCCAACTTGAAATTGCTGAGAAAACGCACGACGAAATACTCAATCTGAAAATTCTAGCCCTGACCAATGAATATCACAGTTATGGTAAGACACTATTTAAAGTATAAAGCCGATTGTTTGCAATAAGAATGTTAGGTATCGAATCCAAATTCCTGTTGATTATCTAAAGTCAAAATGTAGGTCACATTTTCGCAGTTTACATTTAAGCAATGTTAAATATTTGCTCATGATTTTTGTAGCAAATGTACTTTGAAACCACCATTTGTGCTTGCACTTGAAACTAACAGAGCCAGAGGCGTACTGAAATTTTAGACTGATGAAAACTTTTACACCACATTAATATTAGAATTATTGAAATGTCTATTGACTATTTGACTATTTTTTATATTTTGCTAAATGGCATACAATTGTTTTAAGTTGGGAAGTCGCAAAAATGGAATTGCGTTGACAAATCGGTGATGCATCGCGGAAAGTTTGAAATGATGCAAAAACATTGGCTTGAACATCCAGGTGATATTAGAATTAAAGGCGATGTACGTGTGATTTTCAAGGAAAAGTTCTTGATTAGCAAAGGAAGTGGTGGAACCTTGGTTTATCTTGGTTTGGGAAAGGATGGTTATGGAAAAGCTGTAAAACGAATCCTTAAATATAGCTGTATCCATATTGCTCTACGAGAAAAGAATGTTTTGAATGAGCCAAACGCAAAGAAGTCGAAGCATGTTGTAAAGTATTTGAACTTCATAGAAGAGGAAGGAGAAGATTTTGTCTATTTGATATCAGACTTGTGCGAACAAACTTTGACAAGTTTTGTTGAGTCTACTAGTTTAGATAAACTTCACGAAGCCCTTCCCGAAATCCTTAAGCAAATTTTAAATGGATTATCTGATCTTCATAGTGGCCCAAGTTCTATTCTTCATCGGGATTTAAAGCCTTCTAATGTTCTTCAAGACGTGGAAGGTAAATTTATGATAGCTGACTTTGGCATTAGTCGAATATTGAAAAGTGGCGATTACTCAACATATCAAAGCAGTCCTGGTACAGGCAGTTATGGTTGGTCCGCTCCTGAATCCTTGGGTAGTGGACGTTACAAGAAAGAGTCTGATATAATGGTAGATATGTTCGTTAAAAAATATATAGCTATTGCTCAGTTCTGCAAATAACGAATAAACTCAATTTTTTAGCATTTCAGTATTTGCAGTTGATGTTGTGACTATTTATGGGTGTTTTTTTAATATTAGAGTATAGGAATGGTGGCTTATTATGTTGCAACAAAAGGGGAACATGCTTTTGGAACTGAAGAGAATAGATTGAAAAACTTGTTAAATGGAAACCCTGTTGGCTTGAAGAAAATCGATGATGCTCAACTTAAAGATCTTCTTTCATGGATGCTACAGCATGAGCCTAAACTCAGGCGATCAGCCAACGAGGCGTTAAGACATCCTTATCTACGATCCAATGAGGAAAGTTTTGACATGCTGTGTGATGTTGGGAACCAACCGGAGATAAAACAACCAAAATGTCAAAATTCAGATGTTCGTAAGCAGTTGAATCGTCGCACAAAATGGATGAAACGTATCCATGATGAAGTTTTGAAAGATTTAAAAACATTTGAAGTAAACAACAAAAACAGGACTGTAACCTACAAGTCTTCATGGGCAAGTTGTTTAAGATTCATACGTAACGTTGATCAGCACTGGCATGATAAACCTCGTCTACGTCTATCGCCATTTATCAAGGAAGACAACTATAAAGAGTATTTCATTCAACGTTTTCCTGAACTTCCTCTTGTGGTGCACAAAATTATTAGATCAACTGACTGGAAAACAAGACCTAAATTGCAAAAACATTTTACCTGTAAGCTATTCAAATAATACCCCACTTTTACGACTTAGACATGTTAGAGTTTCATGCATGCTAACATACTTCTCTGTCACATTGAACTTTTTTTTCTACTCTTTAAGATGTATGTTTTAAGCATTGTATAAATGTTTCCAACCTTCTCAACGTTAAGTAAAATTATTTTCCCGTTGCAAACGTTTTTAGGAAACATAAATCCTGTGAAAATTGAAGGAAGTCAATGGAAAGAAAAGTGAAGATATTATTGAACACCGTAATCTTGATGGAAAATGAAGTATAACAAACTCTTAACTAATCATGTGCCACTTTCAAATTGTTAATTTGAGCAACGACAAAGAAATTGATTCATAAAGTCATATCAAGGATTACTTGAATGTATAGTCACTGAAGTATGGATTATTAATTAACTTAAATTCGATCTTATATGTATGTAAAGGTCTTAGCTAATGTAGGACGTGAATGCATGAAAAGCAATTAGGGAAATGTTGTATTAATTATAGTCGTAGAGCATCTTGCAAATAAATTTATATAATGGTTAATATTGTTGCAATGAGGTGCCAGGCGGGGGGATTCTCAATATAAATATTAGAACCCAACAAATAATTTTATACATAGTCATAAAACAAAATGTAATGGTTGTTATATACTTCGTCATAAAAGTTGAATATGTTAAGAACATGTATATCTTTCTAGTTCAAGCTGGAGAAAATTATTAAAGCGAGTCGTATAGGGTAGCCGTAAGTATGTTTACAAAAGTTAAGGCGTTTTAAAGAAAATTCTTATTATCCACTGTTATTTGGTTATCACAACATTACCGGACACTAAACATGGTTACTCTGGGTCATCTGATGTCTTCCACATATATTTAGGGATGTATTTCTGGAAAACGATTGGAGAAAGTGTTTTAGGTCGCTCTGTTTTTGATTATATATTTGAAGCTCAAGGAAAGGTAAATGAGTTTGTGTAAATTGTTGTTTGTGCTTGTTTGGTTGAGAAGTTTTAAGTTACTCCAATGAACAGTTGCTATTATAGATTGGTCTCACAAAAGTGCATCTACGCAGATTAAATCAACTATCGTCATTCATTTTAAGGTCACGAAGACATTCCTCCAGTAATTGCAACAGGATTTGGTTATCTGTCATGATCTCTGATTTTTTTCAGTTGTGGAAAATGAAGGTTTGTGTTTGTTTGAAATGAACGATTAATATTGCTTATTAATGTTTATTTTGAACCCATTGCCTCTAATTGAAAGTTATTGATTGCCAGTCTTGATTGCAAGAATACAGCATATATTGCAAGGAAATGTTATCATTCAACGTTTCCAGAAACTGTGTTATTTCCTTTGATTAAACTTAACTTTGTATACATGCAGGCTTTATAAATGTCATCTCCAAGTCTTCGTCTTACTTAAAATGCTGTTACATGTTACATTTTTTATGTTGCATGAGGCATTGTATCATATCTACAGTGATCATTACAAGAAATGTACATTTGTTCTAGATTTGACAACGATTCTAGTGATTATTTCCAAAAATGCTTGTAACTTGTGACTTGTATCGTAAGCGTTTTGTTTTGGAGACTTTCTATATGTGATCTTCCCAGTAGATCTATCTTTTCTCACTGCCTCGTTCTTTGATTTCTGCAAGTCTCGACAATACTCGACCTAAACCATCATAAACAAAATGAAATTTATAGCCGCGTAAATTACCTTTTTGTAATAGCTGTTTACATCATGCGGCATGTAATATGTTTTAATAAGTAATCAAATTTAGGGTTGACTGTCAATCTTACAAAATCGAGCAAAAATTTGACAAAAGAGATACATGATGTGCATGGAATCGAAACATTGAAATCGAGGGAATTTTGGTCGCCACCGTCTATTGAAGCACCCTTTCGGCTTCTTTCAAATATCGAAATACCACATGATGGAAATCAGAATGGTGGAGCATCTCGCGGTACGATAACACTGATATGTCTGAAGGATGGTGTTTACTCCGCCTTGACATGCGCACATGTTGCTTGTGCCACTGAACACCAGCAAACATTTCTTGACGGAGAGCGACTGGTATTAATCAGCAAAGCTGTACAAACCTTGAATAAACACGATGAAAACAAGTATATGTACACACCGTCTAAGAGTGACTGTAAAGCAGAAATTGGATCTTCTCATCGACACACCTTTGCTCAGTTTGATAGTGAAACAGACATCATGTCTATCAATACTGGCAAGCAAGAAGATTTCAAGAAACTTATTGGTGATGAAATGGAAGATGTTGTATTGAATTTGCAAATGAAGAACTTCGAGTCTTTTTCATAGAAAATACACATTTCAGTTTCCCAGGGTTTATTTCACTTTTGGTTTTATATTGAAACGGTGCGCATCAAACTTATTCGTGATATGCGATGTGCTTATTTTCTTTTCCTTTTTATTGAGCTTTTTATACTCAACATTCAAAAATAGGACATTGTTTACATGAAATATGTGATTTGTATTTATACATGACATGAAAAAGGCTTTTTAAATAGATTTTTTGCGAGAATATTTACTTTTCATTTTGACACACTGAGCTATATATGTACTTGCATTGTTTGTGTTTTCGTGACATGAAAATGCTTCTTAAAAAACACATTTTTCTCTTTATTCGATGATTCAAATTTTTGGAAACTTTAATAGTTTGTGTATTTAACCGGGAACTACGATATTTTGGCAGTAGAAACAAGTAGGCATATCTAGAACTTCGTATAACTCAGAAAAAGCGAATATTTTCGCACGGTTTTTTGCCAACTTTTGTTTTCGTCAGATAATATTTTAGAAACTAAACGACCTTTGTGCAACGTAGTTACTTGAGTGAAAAATTTAATGCCTCTACTATAGTCAAAGCTAAATATTAAAGGTATTAAACAAACAGAAAAGGGTGAAATTTAGCGATATAACGAAAGACCTCGGTCCGATATTTCTCCGTAAAGACCTCGCGCTCGGTTATTAAGAGCTTAATATCGCTAGTTTTTGACAGTTCTGTATAGTTTATTTTCACAACTCTGTATAGCTTACAGCTCAGTTATATTTTCCTTGTTCGTGAATTCATGAGTAAAATACCCCCCGTTGCGATTCATGTATAGGAAGTTTCTTTTGTTCAATAGTGCTTAATTGTTTCAAAACTAGGTGATATTCAAGAGCCAACATTAAAAAAATCCAGAACTGATCCACGGAAGACAAGAGCTAACGGTATATTTATTACATTAAATGGAAATTTGATGTTGTTGAAAAGTATGATAGATGTGGGAAAAGTCATTATTGGACGCTAAACTTTTATAGTATTTATTGACCGAGTAAGATTTGTTTTCTTCTATTTTATTACTTAAAGAGGAGAAAGTAACCGTAGAGAAACATGAAGAATTCCGAGAACACAAATTGGAAAAAAACCCAGCAGCAACAACCAGAAGATTTACCACAGCGACCAGAAAGTAAGCAACACTTAAAGCCAAATAAACTCATTGAAGGTATTTTTTCTGAAAATAGTTTAACACACCTTCACTTTTACCTGATGACCTCTTTACTGCAATATAATAGGGTAGCTATCAGTCTAAAAGACATATAGAAGTATATCAATTACCATTTGTTAATTTGTTTTGGGGAAAATGAAAAATAAACGTTTCATTTGCCACAGATATTTTTTATTCTAAGACTTTCTTTTGTTATTGATGGTTAAATACTTTATATTAGCTTATGGAATGATCGTATACACGGTAAAAATTTGATACAATTGTTTATCGTACCTGTTATTTAAGAGCAAATAGGAATTTTTTGTTGTGGTGCCTCAGAAGAAAACATTGAGGCCGAAACCAGTAACTCTGCAAAGGGTATTTTATGTTTATGTTACGTGCAAAAAATCTGTAAATGGCATTCTTATACCATGTCGAAAACGTGAAAAAACACTCTAATCTTGTGAATAAGATTAATATGACCTGATTAACGTCATAGCGTATAAAATATCATGACCAAAACCAGAAATCCAGAGCAAAGTAATTTATGATCCCATGTATATGATTAGTCAATTTTTAGTCTTATTTATGTCTTATCGTATGGAAGTTTCATCGTAGTTAATGTTGGTGCACCAAAGTTATCAATTATATTTTTATGATATTTAGAAGCCAATCATGACGACAACTTCCATAAACTTCTAGACAAAAGTAAGAATATTAAAACTGAGGTTCACGAGGCTCTCCAAAGGTAATTTTTCTTTCATGGGATATCGATTATGTATGTTGACCTGTGCATGTTGGAACATTACGAAAAATAGTTTTTAGACAATATATAGTTATCGTTTCTTGTTTAAGTTGCTCGTGGCTTAGTGGGAAGTATGGAATAGCTCGCCCAGACATGAAGATGCCGTTTCCTCATTTGTATGTCACAGTTGATTTTGAGAAAGAAAATTCGGAGGACGCTATCAAAAATGAGATCGATGAAAAGTTAAAATGGAAAGCATCGAAATACATCGAATTACGATATAAAGCATTGAAAGAAGCAAAGTTTCGAATGCTGTCTAATATTGAAGCGCAAAGAACCGAGAGTAGTTCTGGAACATTGACAATGTTCTGCCTTAAGAATGATATGTACTATGCCTTGACCTGTGCTCATGCGGGTGTTGTCAATTATTTGGATGAACGTCAAGAACGGTATAGTGACGGAGACCAATTTGTGGAAATCCAAGAATCTTATATTGTCCCAGTTAAAGAAGACAGCATGGAATACTTTTACAACGGACAACCGATTGTCCCTGTTCCGGACCAAACGAGAGTGGTGTCTAATGAAGAAGTCGATATTATGTACATCGTCATTGGTAGGGAGCTTGCTGTAAATAATCAGATGACTCTCAATTTAGATTTGGAGGGGGCAAGCGATGAGATTTATGAAATATTTTTTTATTCTCCAAATGATGTCAGAGTTCGTACAGCAGACGCAATACTTGGCGATATTTGCGATCCGAATTGGACGTATTGTAGCCCGAATTCGAAACAAGTTGTTTACCAGAATGCGGTACTTGTTCAAAGTAGTAACCAATCAATTGATTCCGGGGACTCTGGAGCCTTAGTGTATTTTCTAAATGAAGAAAATAATTGGAAACCGTTTGCATATCTTGTTGCCGAATTTACAGATTATGATCCTGTTTCCTCCAGACCAAGGAAAAATTACATCTGCTTGAAATTGGACAAGGCTTTGAATGCACTGAATCTTGACGACGCTGAATACTTCACAGATTACGAAAGCAACCTGGTGCATCAACCTGACGAAGGTAAGTAAAATCTTACGTCGTCTTCTTCATAATCGTCTGACTATCAGTAATAATGTAAATGACCCGGTGGAGCGATATTTTTATTGTTAATTAGCTTATATGTGCAAGACAATCTTCGCCCAGTATAGTACATTTTCTCGTTTATAGGTCAGAATTAAGTGAGCTTATTAGAAGAGTCTCAAAAAATTACAAATCCTCGACGTTAAGGAAAAAACCTAACAATTAAAATGATAATAATACTCTTTGTTAACCAATGTAGCCCCTATATCGAAAACTATATTACTATATAGTTGAATACTATATAACTATATTACTAATATATACTTGTAGCCCCTATAGCGATAACTTCATTTATTTACTTTCCTCTGTAGATTTTTAAACATCTAGATTTGATGAGTGAGTCAAAACAGATGTATATTACATACTGCACGTTTTTATTCATTTACATTGTCATGTAGTTACTCTTACTATAAAAACATTTAATAAGTATTTGCCATTCAACATAACTAATTTCAGTACTTTGCCGTCATGTATTTATAAATAAATGTTTGTATGGTTTGCACTTATTTAATTTAATAATTAAAAAGCAAAAATTCTTGAAAGATGTAGTTATGCATTAATTATGAGTACATAGCTTTTGCTCCAAAAAAAAAACAAAAACAATCTATTAATGTTACTACAGGTAGCAAGCGACAACGTTTCATATAAGACGATCTTGTTTTTTTTGTAAGTGAAATAATGTGAAATAATTTTACATGTTCTACAACAAATTTACACTCGCCCAATACTGGTTCTTCATTTAGCAGACACAGTGTTTTTACCTAAAGATCATAACCATGTATGCAACTCTCACAAGGTGGAGTACTGCATAACACTTAAGTTTCTAGCTTGCTACTTGTCAGTTGATTATATACGTTATGGTGATGGAGTCTGTGGACCAATAACTGTATGACTTAGATAATATATTTGTGCTAAGCTCTTACGTGAATTGTTTATCAAAGGTCTGTTGCAACAAATTTTCTCACATTACATTTGTGTTTGAGATGTGAACATGTAGTAAGATATAGTTCGGTATTTTGCTCAAGAGTTTTGGCTTATTTTTGACTTGATATATTGATATAGCACACTATCATTTGATTTGTTACTATATTATCTCTCTATGCAGTCTCCAAAGATAAAATTTCGAATGCAGCTTTTTGGTGCTAGGACTCAAACAAATTTATATTCGAAATGCACTTTTTGTTTGACGTGTGATTCCATCAGTTCATCCTTGGGACTCCTGATGACGATGAAGCTTACCTCATCTGCTTGAAATTGGACATAGCTTTGAATGAACTGAATCTTAGCGATGGTCAATATTTTACAGATGATGAAAAAACCTTCCACGACAACATTTCCCTTGAAAAACTTTCCATGACATCAATCATAGTTATTTTTATTGGAACTAACTTTTACATTGTCTTTTTAATTCTCTAAATATTAACAATATAAAAGTCTAAATTGAGTGCCATTGTAAAAGTTTGGTCATTTATATAAACAAGATCAATCATGTTTCCCCAGTCCTTATGCAGTCCTAAATGGCTGTCGTGTAGTAACAGTTATTTTAAAAACATTTACGAGGTACTAACTCCTTAGTGATGATGTAATAATCCAATAATTATGAATATATAAAACTTTTACTTAGTAAAGAACTAGCCATATAACATAAATGAAAACCTTAGTTACTTACATATCTGACATCCTGTTTTTTTAGCTCTAAGAGAAACGAGAATATTAGAAACAGTCGTCCATTTTCGTTCGTGAAGAATTTTGATGCTATGTACATTTAGCGTTTAAATTATTTTTAATTCATTTTGTTTGTCTATTTCATATTTATAAACAAACCTTGTATGATTTTTGGTTTTTTGTTTAATCATTGGTCAGCAAACACGTTGTAACTATACATGAACTATACAGAATAACATTTTTCCTGTTTGTTTTTATTAACTTTTTGTTAGCAATATGATTTAGTCTTTCCGACAGTAAATACTATTTTTTTAACGTACGCAAGTTATTCAACAAATCAACTCTAGCAGCATAGCACAACTCTGGTGAGTGTCTTACATGAAAATAACAGAAATGTTGATAGATCTTCTATTTCTAATTGCTTCTTGAAAATTTATGTTTAACTTAATTTCAACTCTCGGCCATTACAGAAACACTTTGATTCCTGGCCTTTCACATGTTACACAATAATTATACATGATATTACATCACTGAGGTCTGTGGATCAATAACTGCAAATCGGCTAAAAGCAAAGAACCTCTCCTAGTATGTACATATTACATGGTATTTTATCCGTCATCATAATTCATTTATAACTGCTTGAGATTCTTTTACATTTTATTGAATAGTTTTCTTTGACAATGAAGACGAAAATCTTTATGATCATCAAGTGAAGATTAGTCAGGTAAGGTCGGTGAGTCTTTAGTGGACTGGGGAGTAGTAACATGAATGTTATTTTTTTAAATGGAAACATCGTTATTAATATTGTCTAGCAATAATATAAATAAAATTAATAAATACTTACGAAATGAACTCATATGAAAATAGTTTTATAACCATCAAAGTTAGTTAAGTAAACGAGAAATATATTATTATAGGTTTAGTATATGTAGATATCACAATGATTCACAGTTTGTTTATCATCAACTCTCCAATGTGAGTAGATATGATATATATGATGGATATATATGGGTTAAATATTTTCTATAGATCAAATTTCCTCTCTAGGCCCTTGTTGGTTTGTTAGTTTACACCGATCATTTATGCAGTTTAGGAACTTGTGTTTGATTGCTGTGGATGGCAGTCGTTTGTGGCTGTTCAAAAGACATCAGGCCATGGAAAAATAATAAGTTTTATTATCAACTGAAGAAAGTAACTGGGGACAAGTAAGATAAATGTTTTGAATTTTTTTCAAAAGGAAACATCTTTATTAAATGTTAGCAAAAATATAAATATTTACAAAATGAACTTAAATGAAAATAGTTTAAGGCAGGTATTGGTTAATGGTTACAGATAAAATTTCCCCTTCTGGCTCTTTTGTTGGTTTTGTGCATATTAGCTTGTAATTATTCAAGTACGTAATTTATAATTAAATTTGAATGAGATATAGTGAGATAAGTTGCAGTATGATATTAAATGAAAGCTTGAACAAGGGCTACAAAGTGAAAGCTTATTTTTATTTGTGATATCACCTGACATGATTAATGCAATTATACTAAGATAAAATGAAAAATGCCATGACATTAAATAGTCCACTAAACGGATGTCCAAGATTAGACAAAAATGATGTCATGGGTAATTGTGGGATATATTTCTGGAAAAACATTGGAGAAGTGTTTTAGGATTTGTTTGTGATTATTTCTTTGAAGCTCAAAAGTGAATGAATTTATGTGTAAATTGTTGGTGATTGATATGAAGGTATCAAGCACTTGTGATATGTTGAAAATGAAGACTTATTTAGTTGAGAAATTTTAAGCATTTATTATGTGCTATTATTTTGTTTACCTGTAATTATATCTAACTTTATTAAATCAAGTATTTGCTTATTTAATTTCAGGCCTATTTTCCTGAAAACATTCCTCTGTTGTGAAAAAATTCTTTGGAAAAATTCGTGCCCTTGCTGGCCAGAGTCAGCCAAAGATCGTATTTTCACGTAAAGGTGCACCTGATTTTTGTATTATTGAAAAGAGAATTCCTTACATAAGTGTACCTAAAGCTATTTCTTACTAATAGTTTTCATTAACACATTATTTTGTTATGCAATCTGCAAATTGGCTCCGAAAAAGTATATAATTGTTGGATTCTGTTATTATTATGCTAAATTCATGCATATTTTTCATAATTTAGACACAGTCACTGAATGAAAATGTATCTGAAATGAGTATTTTTTTTGTTTTTAATGTTTGTTTACAATTACTCATTACTGTCTATCTAGTTTGCACTAATATTAAGCTGTACAATTTTGTGGGAGAGGTCTCGCTGGTCTGTTTGCAACATTGAAGGTGAGTTATTTTATTTGTCCAAGAAATTAGGCTATGCAAAACAAGAGAGTGGCAGACATCATGTCTGTGATGACACTCTATGCACTGCCTTTTTATCATATTTCTTATTTACAAAAAGTTCAAACCTTTTTTCAACCCCCCACAAATAATGACAATTCTGTTGTTATTATCAGGAGTTCAAAGTATCATGATAAAACAAGTTGTCAATCAATGAATTCAATGTTTCAAAATCGTAATATTGTTTAAACAGAATTTAAATATCAGGTCTTGAAGCATAGATAAATGGGATCTAATATAACTCATATTTCATCGCAATTGCCGGAGGGTCTCATAACAATTGCTAACTGTTAAATTTATGCATACTAGAAAATTTCTATCCTGTGTTAAGTGACTGCAACTCCACTTGTTTCAATCTTTTTGCGTCTCCTGTTTTACAGGCTTCCCACATGTACGCAAAGCGTACCTATTTTTGTTAATGCATTTTGTCAAATTCACAGAATGTCCGAAGATTTTTCATGAGCAGTTGCAAGGTCAAAAAAATGGTGACAGAAACGATAAAGTAAGGATTTTTTCTTGCTGCCCATGCCATCATCCAGTATGATATAAAGAAAATTCCAGTTGAATAATTTAAGAAACAGTCCATTCATAAACGATTTGTGTTTTCGTGCTGTCAGACGGAAGCAAAAACGGTGAAGAAGTGGAGGTTGTTGAAACTTTTCAAGGTGAGAGAATTTTTACAAACATAGTTGGGACATGTTCTTTACTGGATAAGAACTACACGTTGCTATTCTAGATTGCATTTGTGAATTCTTTCAATACCCTAATAACCCTTTTAAGAACATTTCACGCGTTAGGCGTTTGATTCAATCGCCAATAGTTTGTATTGGATTTTTCTATAAGATAGAAAGTCAGTCTCTTGGCGATTAAATCGAACTTCCAATGCCTAAATGAAAAACTCTTACATTTTGTTATTACCTTTATACAAAACAAAAGACTTCACAAATTCAATTTAGTTTTTTTGAGCGTAACAGTCTTTAATTCCATGTACAAATCCCCAATTTCTGTTTTTAACACATATCTTTCAGTTTCTTATTAGTTACAGTTAACAAAAAATAATTTTGAACATTTACCAGGAAGAATTCGATTAGAATGATAATAGGAAAATAAAAATAGACAAATTCTCGGTATCGCTTGTATCGAATGAACAAAGATCTTTTTCTTGTTATTTTAAATAGTTGCATCTTAAATAGTTATGCAATGAAGTGTGTCATTGACACGCGTAATATCATTTACCATTTGAACATTTACCAGGAAGAATTCGATTAGAATGATAATAGGAAAATAAAAATAGACAAATTCTCGGTATCGCTAGTATCGAATGAACAAAGATCTTTTTCTTGTTATTTTAAATATTTGCATCTTAAATAGTTATGCAATGAAGTGTGTCATTGACACGCGTAATATCACATTTTTCAATGAATTCTTGCATTTTAGATGAACGGACTATTCTAAATTCTAATACTGTATATCTTACATGCCAATACCCTTAAGGTTTTTTTCTTCTCATTAGGTGTTACATGGTAGCTCCTTGTTTGATTCGGTTGTCCAAATTTAGAATCTCCTGTGTTTTTTTTTTAAATCTAGTCGACTGCAATCAATGGTTAATCACAAACATTAAACAGTTATACTATAAAACGTTCCATTTGCTGTGATTACAATAAGCGGATTGTGTTTTGATTTATGCATTTAAATTTCTTGGTCGAGATTTGTACGGAAGAAAGTAACTTCCAATTACGTTCACA
This sequence comes from Xenia sp. Carnegie-2017, assembly GCF_021976095.1. Taxonomy (NCBI): domain Eukaryota; kingdom Metazoa; phylum Cnidaria; class Anthozoa; order Malacalcyonacea; family Xeniidae; genus Xenia; species Xenia sp. Carnegie-2017. The sequence continues at coordinate 564,617 of NW_025813480.1, forward strand.
TTGACAAAGACACCATTGCCTTACTGAGTTTAAGGTGTCCCTGATTGTGATAGCTTCATCATAATTGGTGAAAGTAAACCATTGCATTTAATATGTTTTAAATCAAGTTTATAAAGATGAAACTTGACGGTAGTAGTCTTTTCTACCTTGTTATAGCTACCTTTTTGCTGTGACAATTTTTTTGTGATTTTGTTGTTTTGTTGGGTAATCATAATTTTTAGAATCTGTGAATAATAAGCTTTCCCCTAAGATGTAGCTACTTTGCTACTATTATGATAAATATTTTTGTTTCGACAATAATTTGTAAAAAAAATCTTATTTGGCGTGCATCAAATGATTATCGTAGATTTTTGACCATTAACTTCATACAGTTGGAAGTAACGTTTAACAAGGATGAGTACAATTTCTGAAAATTTTCTTCCTGCGTATGTTTAATTTTTATAAATTTTCATCAATGTTAAGGCTGATAATCACGGAAAGTTGCTTTGTTGACGTACGGCGTTGAAGGTTATGATGTTATATGTAATTTAAACGCCTTAATGATTGAATATTAAAACTGTGCAAGAATTCTATTTTAATCTTTTCATTTCAACGAGTGAGAAAGACGAAGATTTGATAAATATGCATTTATGATTGCAGAATTTCCTAAGTTCGATATTCACCTTGGATAATACAGAATTTATAGAGTTGCCTTCAACGAATGAAAAGTTACTTCATGGATGACGGTAAGTTATATACAATCAAATTTATGCGAGACCCACGTAAATTGTGTGTAAGCTATACATGCAAATATATGGATATGTTTTTCAACATTTTGTCGTAGGACATACATACACTTTATTGATCTTTTTACCTCGATAATCGTCGTCTAGAGATTTTATGTCTTTATGCACCAACTATAGATATATCTTTATGGTTTTTTCTGAGTCGAATTTTATTGACTAAAATACTGTCACACGTTTGGTGACTTTTCAAATGACAGAACGTTACGAATCTAAAGGTGAAGAAACGGAATATTACCCCGACTATGAAAGTAAGTTATATTATCAAATTTATGTGTAAGGCACTTATAAATTGTATCTTCCTTACGTAGTGATATACTTTCTAACATTCAACATATACTCCTTGATTATGCTTTTCCTTGTAATCTCGTCATCTCAGGATATTTTACGTCTCCTTGCGCCCAATATTTTTAAGCATTTTCGATTCAAAATCCCTTCATGAGATTGTTTGTGTAAGATAATAATAATATCCATAATAACTATAAAAATAGCTTAAGAAGCATTTGTGCAAACTGGACGATTTTCCAAAGCTATAATTCACAAAGTTTCGGTGTTGAACAACACAAAATAAGTCAGTTTTAAGTCAATGTCGTCATCATAGAAGAGCTTTTGACAATTCAGATGAACCTTCGCCATACAAGTTTCAGGCATCGCGGAGGATCGATAATTGGGGGGGGCTCCTATCCATATATTCATGTTATAATCCTTAGAAAACAATGGATTTCAAAAGATCTTAAGCCTGCACATATGTATATTATTAATATTAGCCCCCCCGCTCATCCTCCGCGGTGCCTGTTTATTATATGTTCCTTGTCATTTTGGGCAAAAACGCGACAAAGTATTGGATATGAATAGCGACAAAGTGCAAGTATTGTTCAAAAATCAATACATTGCACAAAACGAACGAATTTAACTAATAACCTAAACGATTGGTCGTACTATTTGCAAGCTACGAATTCTAGTTCAATGTCAGACCAAGATGTTTTCACTCTCTGAAGAGTTGAAAATGGACCTTTGTTGTATGCATTAAATGGGTACAAAGAAGTTTATGTGCTTTACTACACATAGAAGGACGTACGTTTTCATAATGTCGCTTATCGTGCTAATTCAAGTGATATGCATAATTCTCATTTGATCTTATCATAAATTTTGCTCGTTTGCGGTCTTTACTAAATCTGACAGTATTGATATTGTTTTCCTTCTTAAGTCAATTTCTACTTCGTTCTTGAACTTTCTGTAGTCTTTGTGATGGGTACATAACATAAAACCCCTATATGCACCTATCGCAAGTTCAATATTTGCGTAAGATCAAACTTTATTTGTCAAACCTGAGCTCCAGTTCATATCAAATACTGCTATCCGCGTGCAACACTGCATACTTTTTTTTAAAAAGGCATCGATCTCTGCAGTTCTGACAGTAAAACCTAGTCTCGCTCAAAGATTTTATGTTTGATTAAAGTGAGCCACTTCAGCCATTAGTCAACCTAAAGAACAAGAATGAGCTACACAATGGGGCGCCAAATGTGCTTTTATTATTTAAGTACATTATCGCATTATTTTTCATGATTTATTTATTTATATATGATAATTGCATTTAGTAGTTTAGTAGTTTACTTATTTCAAATAACCATTTTTGTGACAACGTGCTTTAAGTTTATTATATCAAACAACCAGTTTTACTTCCTTTGATAAAATTTGGTTGTATCAAATAACCAGTTTTACTTCCTTTGATAAAATTTGGTTGCATCAAATAACCAGTTTTACTTCCTTTGATAAAATTTGGTTATATAAAACAACCAGTTTTACTTTCTTTGATAAAATTTGGTTACATCAAATAACCAGTTTTACTTTCTTTGATAAAATTTGGTTATATCAAATAACCAGTTTTACTTCCTTTGATAAAATTTGGTTACATCAAATAACCAGTTTTACTTCCTTTGATAAAATTTGGTTATATCAAACAACCACGTTTCGCAAAATGGTTATATCAAATAACCAAAATAATTTTGATACACTTAGCGAAGCAAAAAAAGCCAAAACATGATAAGTCCACTCCCCCCTTCGGATTTTTATGTCTTCCAAGAGGTAGCGGTTTTTTCCAACAGAATTTCTATGCGCGCTTTGTATTTGGTTAACTCTCTTATTGACGATTGTTTCATACAAAGAAAGGATTTTGGTTTTCAATGAATTCCGCCGATTCCTCCGAAAGGTTTTCGACATCATTGACTGATGTTATAGGGCGAGCCATTCGTGAAACTAATGAAACTATTACGAACTCTGCCAAGGTAAGCAGTACATTTGAATAAGGAAGAAATAAATGTCTGATCTATGGCAATTATATTAAACCCGGCAACTCTGTGTATAAAGTATCAGGTTTCGCTTGTTGATTTCCCACTATTTCCATAATGGTGATAATGGAAAAATACCTATTCAAATGTGCTGCTTACCTTGGCAGAGTTCGTAATAGTTTCACGAATGGCTCGCCCTATAACATCAGAGAAATATTTATATAATTATTCTTTTACCGAATTAAATATTCTCCATTGTAAGAATGAAAATTCCATAATTATGTTATGCTTGAAATATGGAGCATATCTAAAACAATTGAACTTTTTGCAAATACATGTATTCTTAACAAAAGTGGTTGTTGAGCAGAACATTGTTTTGTGAAAATCTTTGCTGTTAGTAAAACAGCGTTAGTGCTTTTTATCTTTATAGTTTAGTCTTTATACTTTATCTTCATCTTTTTATCATTTCAAATTGCTTGTATTATTAAGTGTATCTACGACAATTTGCAAAATAGGTATCAACATAATTTGATAGTTCTAACCAACAGGAACAAAGTTTATCTTGGACTGGGTAATATTGGTTCTACTACTGAAAGATTTGTGGACGACCTGAAGAAAGATAACGTTGTCTGTTTTTGCCATATTGCATTGAGAGGATTGAACAAGCTGCTTGAAAATTATGAGAAATCTTTGGAGCATTATAGAAAAGGTTTTTCTCTTATTGAATGTCAACACCAAGAAAATCAGAAGTAACAAAAAAAAAGAACCAAAGAAAGTTGATGGTATTAACTTTAGTAAAGATTTCATCGGCCACAACTGCGACATTTACACTGTGATTCTATAGTTATTCCCGACTTAAAGCTTGGACAAAAATGAATGCATTACAAATCTTTACATTGTGGTAAAATGTTTGGCTTTTAATATTCATGTACATTTTATATGTTGGTGATATTAGCCAAATCACATCTGAATGTAAATTTAAGAACCTCAAAATAGAAATAATTTTTTTTGCAGACAATTTTCAAGGAAAAAGCTTTAACATTGTGAACATAAATATCAAAAAACTGACTTATGAAATATCGCGGGAACGATGTATTCGCTGTTAAATTCTGTGAAATTAAAGGTATTTTGATAAGCCTTGAGACAGACACTGATAATGAAGATTTTATTAGTGTTGTTGACTCCATCAATGCAGCAATCTTTACTCAATAAAACCCCTTTTGCGAATCGTAAAGGTGGAAAAATTTCATTTTAGGCTGTGTAGGGTGTTGAAACTTTGTTTTCTTTAAATAAAATTTGGTGGATATTTTCGATTATGATAGAACAAATCTACAACACAAACTTAAATATACTCAAAGTTACTTTACAACTGTAGTACTTAACCATCACTTAGTTTATATTTCTGTTGATAACGTAAATGTTTTACACTATTTCTCAGCTTAAACTTTATCGTTTCGTGTAGGTGACGTAGCTATCTCTTTTTTCCCGATGACGTGTATTTAACGAGGACCATGTTGTGAAATGTAAGTCTAACCTAGAGTTTTATGAAAACAAAAAAAACAGGAAAGCAATGATGGCAACATTGATGATAATTTTGCAGGATATGTGAATATAAGGACCAATGTTCCATGACTTAAAGAAAGAGTTTACAGCCAATAAACACGCTGGTGAGAAGGTGTACTATGTTGGTCAACATGATTATAATGTGTTTAATGTTCAAAACCAACAACTGTTCTTACTGTGAAAACTTTTGATCTACTAAGAAAGTCAAACTATTACAGGTCAGTACTTGTACATCAAACTTTAAACATTAAACAAGACTTTGTTGAATGCTTATTTTTATGTGAAAATCTTCCACCGTTCGGCGTAAATGTTTTTCCCTTAACGAATGAAATATGCAATGATTTCATCGTCTATGAACGATAACTATTATCGTAAATAATCTAGTTTCGTAGTTTCGTACTGCGTATGTATGAAATTACTTTTCTTTTTTCTTGCCGGTGTCCGAAGCCTAATCTGTGAGTCTGCAAATCTAAACCTTTAATTCAATTATCGAAAACTTTTACTAAAAATTTATAAAAAAATGCTTTGTTTCGAATCGGCAAATTTCGTGTTTCTATCCACTTTTCTAGAACATGGATGAATGAACAATATTGCAAAGAATATGGCTAATTTCACATTTTGAAGACTGGAAAAAAGATATCTTTTCTATGTCAATATTTACTTGTTGAACTGAGTCTCGAGAATGACTGCACGGAATAATAAAAGGGGAATTTAAGATCTGTTTCCGCATGCCATTGCTATTGGTTTATCTGTTTTTCAAACTTTAATGGTCGTTTATTAGAGAGAATTATTTCAAGATGTTTTTTCGAGAGGTAAGTTGTTAACACAATTTTGTTTAAGACTCTGTAGAAAATAATGAAAACTGCAGTATATATTACACCGACTGAAAATGGTGGTCACATCCCAGATGTTTGGCAATTGTTACCAACTCTATAATCACCGTTATCGCAACTACGTAAAAGCACTATTGATAAAGCGCATTTAATAAAAACGACAAGCTCTTTTAAAATAAACATGTTTCAACATCTCATGATGCCATCTTCAGTATATACTCTTTAAAAAAACTTGTCGTAATAATTACCGTTATCACTTCGCTTGATTTCCTTTTTCTACAAACATTTTCAATGTTTCAATTCAAGCTTCGTCTTCTTAAATTCGATGCGAAGGATGGAAAAGAGTCTGCTTAAGGAGGCATATACAGTAAAACTTTTACTAAAACTATGAGAGAAAATACTTTGGATAAAATTGATAGTGGTGCAAACAAGGGTGAAGTTTAATATAACGTAAAACAGACAAAGTTCATATTTTAGGCTTAGAAGATCATGGGTCTGTTGAAGAGAGTAAAGTTGACAATAGAAACAGTTTACAGATGTCTCATGAAACCCTTCAAAATGCTGGTGTATCAGCGAATCAAACTCGTGATGCTAAAGAGAGTCGTGTGGACGATGTGATTTGTGTTTCCCACGAGAATCGTGGATCTAATGAGGGACGAGTTGCTAATGAGTATCGTGTTGTCAAAGAATAGAAGTTTTTTCAGAGTTTCATGAAAACAGAAAAAAGGAAAGTGGTAATTTCAATGAGGGTGATAAATATGGAGAATATGTGAAGCTAAAGTCTATTGCTCCACTACGTACAGAGAGGTTACAGCCAATCAACTTTTCTTCGAAGGAGACAACCAAAATGACGTCACGTAGTATGGCGTCACATGACAAAATTTCAAGAAACATGATGCCCAGTGATTCATTAAGAAATTATACCAACATGGGTTACAGTCAATATGGCGATGATGTGTCTAGTGTTCATCATCAACAACTTGTTGTTGTGAGAACATTTGATCATCCAGGAAAGTCGTACAATTACAGGTCAGTTGTACTACCGCAGGTCAGCAATATTATTACAGGTCAGTCGTACTACCACAGGGAATTTAAACTATTAAAGATCAGTTCTACTACCACAGGTCAGTTATACTAATTACGGGTCAGTCGTACTACCACAGGGCACTTAAACTATTACAAATCAGTTGTACTACCACAGAGCAGTTATACTAATTATTGATCAGTTGTACTACCACAAGGCACTTAAACTATTACAGATCAGTTGTACTACCACAGGTCAGTTATACTATTACAGATCAGTTGTACTACCACAGAGCAGTTATACTATTACAGCTTGGTTGCAGTACAAGTCACTGACTCGAATTCAACTGCACACGTAATCCTACTCTGTTATTTTTTCACCTCCAATGGCTTACTATGCTTAATTTTATCAAACACACACGTTGTCTTTCAGGGATGTGTTGCTATCGCTAATTGGGGGTGGCTCTTATTCATATATGCATGTTTTAAATCCGTAGATAACAATACATTTCAAAAGATATTAATTCAGCATATCATGAATATATGAATAAGAGCTCCTCAATTAGCGATAGGAATACATCCCTGTTGGCTTTTCCTTTGGTTTTAAAGTTTTAAAATTACCATTGCTCTTTGTAGACGAAGGAGATCATTGCCAAGAAACCACTCAAGACTGAACTACAAAAATTCTTTTAAATCTTCGACGACTCGCAGACGAAAACCTTTACCATCTGCCTGGACTATAAATCTTCGAAATTAGCCGTCAAGACATGAAAATTATGAAGATGTTCACTCTTATTACTTACCACCTAGAAGAAAAGCCAAATATCAAGGTTCAACTCGTACACAAGATTACATGAATCACGAAAAGAAAGTTTGTGAGGCTAAAAGTCATGGTTGTGGTAATAGTAAAAGATACATTGTTGAAAACCGTCCAAAACTATCCCATGCTAAAAATGCTAAAAACTCGACTCATTACAAAACTTCTAGTCGATCACAACTCAGCTCACATTCAGATGCGTCAGAAGTAGATTATAAATCATCGCCTGTCCTTCAAGACCAAATTAAAAATGAAAATTTTCAAGCAATTTATTCCGACGAAAAGTGGGAAGAGAAATCACATGACCCAGAAATCATGTCCATTGTCAGTGGCAGTGAGTTTTCTGAATTCTTACCCACTCCTCCACGGCCAAGCGACAGCCAATCAGATATCTCTACGGATGGATATTCCCGTGGTAGTTATAAATCATTTAAAAACAAACTTGAAAGAAACGTTAAAGAAAACAGGGAGGTTGCTGTTGAAGACAGAAGTCAATCAGATCAAAAAAAGCATAATGAAGAAACTTTAGAGGTATTTATATGTAAAATAAAGTAAATGTATTTGATGTTTTATTTCTTTGTCCTTGCACTGCTATGGGTCTATTCTATTTACTTAACATAAGTTTCAAAAATCTTTCACATCATTGCTTTATGTTGTCTACAGTCAAACAAAATTTTCTATTTTTCCTATAAACAGCGTTTACGAAATGGTGAGACGCGTGAGAGGAATGGAAGGGTAAGTAGAAAAAATGTCGGTTCATTTATTAAAGAGACGAGCAGTTCATCGTGGACTCATAATGACAGCGGTTTTAGAAAGAAACATCATGTGCCAATAAAAGTCCTACCACCAGAACCAGTTTTTATTCAGTTTGAAAGTAGCGATGAGGAGAAAGAAAATTGAAATTGAATAATTTTGAAATGAACTATAATCAACATTTATTTAATTATTTTCACTTTCCGGGTGCATTTAGTGTCTATGTAATAACTTTTTATTTATTTCTTCATATGTTTGTGCATGCCTGTGTGACATTTAAATTGAATATTCACAAATAATTCAATCTCTCCCCTCCCCCTAGAGAAGATATAACATTTTTTCCCTAAAAAATGTACTTCCCACTGTCTTTTTTTTAATTTCTTCGTTGTCAAATAATATCTTTGTTTGGCGACATTGCAAACAAGGTGTTATTACTGTTGGTTCTAACCTGACGGAAAACGTTATAGAAATCAAACTTGTTGAAATACTTATCAAATATTGGTGAGTAATTACCAAGAGTCGCGACACGAAGCCCTATGACGAAGTAAACGGCGCGAGAAACGCCCACAATATAAAACTCACACTCACTGAGAGTGAGAGCGGCATAAAAATTGCGTTCCCTATAAACAATGATGTAGTCATTTCTCAATGGCAAGGTTTTTGCTGAAGTATTTTGCATGGGCATTTGACATTAAGTTTAACTTTCACAAAATTCCTTAAATGTTCTCTTCCATAACCCCTTCATAGTGCATACAGTGGATGCTCAGCATTTTTTCCAAACCCCAGCTGAGATAATTAAATTCCGACTATTCTTAAATCATGCTGAATATTTATGATGAGAACGTTGAAAACAACTCATTTGTGTAATGTTGATTTATGAGGTAGACGGAAACAAAACCGATGACGATTCTTGAAGATTGAAGAAATTTTTGGTAGGTTTTACTGACTTAGTTGTCGCTACTTTGTTTTTTGTCGATATTAAAGACTGGTTCGTTTTAAAATACCAGGCTGCATCTCTGAATTCTTTCCTTACATATAAAAACAAAGTTGAGGAAATTACATTGCGTTGGAAGTCAAATTTAATCACCAAGAGACTGTCTGCTTATCTTGTTTATCTCTGTATGAACAAATCCTAAGATTATATTTTATATAGCTTTTTTTCCCCAAAAAAGTCTGCTATGCTTGATTTTTACTTTTATCAGAAAGAATTAAATAAAATCAATAATAGGAAGATAGCGAAACTTGCGGCGTCTAACGAACAAAGATCTTTTTTCTGTTGAAAATCTAAATAGTTGCATGTTAAGTAGATTGGCTTTGCTCTAACGCAATATTTGGGTACCCCCTCACCATTCGTACGTAATATACTTCGCCGCGTACTTAATTTACCTAGCAAAATTTTCTTATGTTTGCCATATACAATTTCTGGCAAAATTCAGATTTTATATTTAATATCTTTGCTAATTTATGCAAAAATATTAACATGTATAATCTTTTAAATATGCCCCAATATGTACTAACACAATGAACCAAAATTTCATTCGTTGAAAACAACAAGTAAGTTGCTGAGCATATAACAACTATCAGCGGCGTAACTATTGGGAGGGTTTGGGGGGATGCTTCACCACCCAATTTTAGGTATGTTATATCACTATCTGTGATCATATTCTTGAGGTTGATGATAAGAATGACTACGATTATCACGGTGCAAAAGCAGAAGCTAGAGCTTAATGTTTTTGATGGCCTTGCACTCATTGTCAAACTGTTGGAAACAATATGAAACAATGAATCTGAATTGAATAATCAAACAGACGCGAGTGCAAAACATTTGGATGGCAAAGCTGAGACTTTGGTATAGTCATGCTACGTCATCCCAGCTGATCAAAATGCCCGATTGAGGTCCTCAGTTCTCGTATTGAAGACCAAAAAGATAACATGAAGGATTGTTTGCCATGTCTTTCAGCCTCCGATGACCCGACCGATTTTTTGAAAAAATTGCAAAACTTGACATTTTTGTGAATTTTGCAAATGAGATTGAAGATGCATGACACAAGAGACATTGCTTTTTAAAATATATAAATTTTCTCCAACGTTTACAGATTTTTTTTACATAAAGGGATGTATAAATTTTTGCCAGCCGATGTATCTTATGTGCAAGATCAAAGAGAACAGAAAAAGGAATTTTATCTACTGCCTTTTGTTTAATAAAATCTGTATCAAACGCCTTATCGATGGAATAACGGCAAAGAACTTGGCTTTGATCTTTTTCATTTAGCCAAGTGAAATTGACAAACATGCATTTTTGATTGCAGATTTACTGAGTCTCGGTAAATTTACACAATAAATGGCATTAATCAACTACAATGAAGAACTTGAATCCAAAGAATTGCAAAAAAAATTTGAACGCCTGCCTTTAACAAAAAGTTCATCAAAAGATGACAGTAAGTTTTATTGTGGAATTTATGCGAGTCATGCACTTTAGCTTATGTTATATATTGTGTAATATAATTTCCAACGATTATATGGATTCATACAGATTTCTTAATGATGCGATTGTTTTTTTCCTCGTCATATCAGGACATTTTAAGTCTCCCCGCTGGATCATGCGTTCACAATTTTTAATGATTTGCGATTGCGACGCAAAAAAACCTTTCATGTCATTTTCTGGGAAAGATAATAAATTTTAATACTAATAGTCACACATAATTTATATACATCATAAGAAAGTTATTGAAAACAATGTGAAATGTTCTATATGAAACATTTGTAGAAAGTTGAAATTAAAAAAATTTTGTTAATTTGACCAAAGTATGTATTTTTCTCACGGTTTCTTTTTAGGTATTAGATGTTGCATGTTCCGTAGATAGATAAATATTCATTGTAGCATTCATTGAATCAACTATCAAGCATGAAATTATTCGTAATTATTCGTCTCATGAAAATAGAACAGTTGTATAATGGGAAATGAAGATCGCTTTTCGATATGACTATATGTTTTTTAATCCAATCAAATTTGCCCAAAACGACGTATGCTTATGTCCTAATGACATCATAATTGCTAACATAGGCACAGAATATGGAATACGCATAAGGGCCACTTCGCTGTGAGCTTATGGTGCTGTGCTGTAAATTATATAGATTCCTGGCTGTGGCTAGCCATTTCATTGTTGCTATTAGTAAGAATATAAAATCTGCTTGCTGCCTCTACGGTTTATAATCACATGCGTAATAAGATAAGCGTTGCACACCTTAAGGTTCGAGAAGAGTATCTAATGTATTTTTTATTGACAATAAACGCTGCTGCAGTGTTTTTAACTGAACACTATTTTCAAGTAGCCAGAGTGAACGGCTAATAGGCGTCTTGTTTATTTTATAATAAAGCAATTTACGTTGTAAAATGGTGGATGTGGCTTGTCGAGACTGAAATGGATAGTTTTCTAAAAAGTTAACTTCTTTGGGATAGTAAGATTCACTCTCGCTTTGTGATAGCTACCATCTAAATGCATTTCGCTTCGCCTTTGAACAATTTAAATCGCTTTTAAATCAATTTTAAAAATAAAATATCACTTTGTTGGAATTTGGACCACGGCCACGGCGAGGATATCGTAAAAAGGTGCCCGTTGCTGCCGTTAAGCAGATTGCAAGAAATAACATTATGTATTTACAAGCAAAATAAATTATTGCATGTTATTTTCATATAATCATTGAGTGGGCAGGAAAATCCGAATTTTTAGGGTAAAATATAAAAACGTTATTTACCGTTGAAGTCAGTCGGTACTTAAAAATATTTTTAGTACGCACCCCTCAGCCTGTAAATAACATATATATATTTATGTATTACAGAACTTTATGAGCAATGCAAGGTTATTGATGTAGGTCTTTATGGCTTTACAATATACTTAAAATTAATGTTTTATGCATGATTTATGTTATGAAAGATAAAATGCTTGCTTTACTAAGGCGGTTTTCAATAGAGCATTTATGGTGTTTGTCCTTCTTCTAGTGAAGCTTGTGTAAAGATAAAAATAATTTTTTTATTGCTCATTTAGTTGCAGCAGAAGCAAAAAGGTCCTTTAAACCACGACGTTATGTAGGTTGGTATGGTCATACAGCACACTTATAATGAGTGCCTTTTGAATTATTATGAATTTTTGGGGTTGCCACTATTGTTGACAAAAATAATTATTTAGTTGGACATCTATATTGAAATACAAGTTGATATAACTCATTTATATAACTACTTCTTTTTTTGGTTAGCAATAAAGATATTTAAGAAACGTTATCCTAAAGGTTAGTATGGCCATGTAGACCTTAAGGTAATGAATATTTATAGTTGTTTCAGTATGATAAAAACATTTTTGTATATATGAAATGATGTTTTAACCCTATACGTCGCGTTCCAATTGTCTTCTACCTGGGTCATTTTCGTGCATAATTGGTCTTTGTAAAATCGCTGTTTCACAGCAAACAAAATATGCCTATTATATCGATTAACTCGTCAAGTGTGAACATTAACAATACATAGTACCTTTATTGCTAATTTTCTTATTGTAGAAAGGATAAAGACAACGAAACCACCACATCGTACAGGTTGGTATGATAATATAGTATTTTAATGAAGAAATGGTTGCTTTCGGTTTCTATAATGTATTCATTATATGCACAGGTGTAAACAAGAAAATTATTTATCGCTTCAAATTAACGACAAATTAAAACAACCCATTACTCCGTCGATCCACAAATCTTGCTGAGCTCTGTTTTCTGTGCGTATAAAGAACAAACCACTCATAGTTTGGAAATAAATTAGAAAATTAAACGAGACTTACCTGAAGTCGAAGTTTGATTGAAATTCTATGAGTTACTGTTCAGGAACTAGGAAGTCATGTGAGATAGAGCGCGCGATATCAAGATCAGTTTTTAAAAATTTGCGAACGTCCACATACATATTGGGAGGCAAGTAGTATTTAACATCATTTAAAAGAAGTAAGTTAGTAGTTGGGCGGGTGACTTCCTAGTTCCTGAACAGTAACTCATAGAATTTCAATCAAACTTCGACTTCAGGTAAGTCTCGTTTAATTTTCTACTTCTATTTCGTCACTGTTCTACGTCACTAGGAAGTCATGTGAGATTTTAAAGCTAATAACAAAAGAATATAATTGAAATTTCACATTTCATGTCTCACAAATGGCATAAAGTACATCATTGCCAAAGTTCTTCGCCTCAATTGGTTTATTATAAAATGTTTGAAAAGTTTGTTCATTACGCCATGTAGCTGCATTCATAATAGAGTCCATAGAAATATTCAATGCGTTTGCCGCAGAAGTTGATGCAGTTCTAGTACTGTGTGCACTGTAAACCTCAGTATTTATACCAGCATCCTTTAACACGTATTTAACCATCGGGAAATGGTCGCTGAAGTGACCGAATGATAAGGTTTTTGATAGCTCAATAGGAGTTGTCTTGCACCATTTCGTATGGGTGCAGTGACATTTAGATAATGGGAAAAGTAATTGAATACACATAACCCAGGCTCTGGTGGATAAGCCCGAAATTCTAAAGGAGCAGCATGCTTACCAGCTTTAGATGTTTTGAGCAGTTGGTGCACATGAAAAACTACTCGATCTTCTTTCTTCTCCATAAGAAAAATATCCAATGCATGAAGTGTTTGGCATCGCTGACCAGATAACAAAGCTAAGAGCATTACTGTTTCTAGTGTTAATGATTTCAAACTGAGATCTTTCGGAGGGTGGAGATTTCGAAGATGTTCGAATACCACTGAAACGTCCCAGACCATGGCATATCTAGGAAGAGCTGGTCTTGCAACAAATACACCTTTAACAAACCTAGCAACGAGTGGATGTGTACCAAACGAGATGCCACTTGGTAGCATTAGGATAGTAGATAAGGCGCTCCTTGCAGTATTAATACCGCTGTAGGATAAACCTTCCTGGTATAATTTTGTAAGGAAATTAATGCCCTCTTCTACAGAGGACGCGACAGGATCGATATTGTTTGCGTTGCAATATTGTCGCCAACGGTTAAGGTATGTAGAATATTGCTTCTTGGTACCGGTCCGCCAGGACTGCTGGATGATTTGAGAAGCCTCTGGTGAAATGCCTCTATCAGAGAGGAGTTCCCCGATAAATGGCAAAGTAGTAGCTCCAGTTTTGTATGGAGAGGGTGGATTTGATCCGGATGAGCTGGAAGAGTTAAGGTCATTTTTCCTCTAGGTAAAACAACAGGATGTGCTATTAGCATCTGCATTAAAGCTGGCCACCAACTTTGTGTTGGCCAGTTAGGGACTAAGACTAGTCCCGTGCTTTTCTCTTGTACTATTTTTTGTAACACTTGCGAAATTATGCTAAAAGGCGGGAACGCATAAAATGTATAATTGGCCCACGATATCGTAAAGGCGTTGACAGCTATAGCATACGGGTCAGGTTGGTATGAAACATAGGGTTTCACTTGATTATTCAACCTTGACGCAAACAAATCAATGTTCGGAGTTACGTCTAGTTTTTGAATGGCACACGTAAACAGAGTCTTGTTCAACTGCCATTCTGTTTCTCTGCGTGATATTCGAGATTCTCGATCCGCAGTGACATTTTGTAATCCTGGAATGTGCGCTGCTGTCAAACAAATATCATACAAAATGCAGCAGGTCCAGATATTGCATGTCAACTTGTGAATAGACCTTGAGTGGCATGTGCCCATTTGATTAATGCAAGCTACAGCGGTTGTATTATCAATTAATACCTTAACATGCTGACCTTTTAGTTCTGAAGAAAACGACTCAAGGGCAAACAATACCGCAAGAAGTTCCAAGTAATTTATATGATTTGAAGCCTCCAAGGGCGTCCAGTTACCCCCAGCACATACACCATTTAGGGAGCAGCCCCACCCTGTCAACGGCGCAATTACTTCATTGTGAGTAATTTGCCTGTAAGTCGTGCATATTGATGACTGCCACCATCGTAAATCATGTATGGCCTCTGAAGACAGGGTCATTGTCTTGTCAAAATTACCCCGGTTTTAGTTAAGAGCATCGCTTTTATCCATTTCCAGCCAGCGATAATGCAACTGACCGTACATTACGCCCGGGAGATAAGAAGTTAGAGTGCCCAAAACCCGAGAAACATCCCTTATTTTTGGGTGAGAAGCTTGTAGCAGCTCATAACACATGCATTTTATCTTCTCAGCTCGTTCCGTCGTCACAGATATTCGCATAAGAACTGAGTTGACTCGGAAACCCAAAAAAGTAATTACTTGTGAGGGAACTAAAACTGACTTATCCGGATGTACGTAAAACCCCACTTCAGTTGCCCTCTCCACCAAAATTTGAGAAATTTTTGATATGCTGGGTGAATAGGTAGGGAATAGTAAGCATCTTTGAGATCGATAGATGCCATGAAACAATTTGGTTTCATAAGCCTAATAGCTGACCAAACACACTCCATTTTAAAATGGTGATATCTGACATGCCTGTTTAATGATTTCAGATTAAGAATCATGCGAAAAGAACCGTCTTTTATGGGGCAAGGAAAATTGGAGATATAAATTCCCCTGATTCAGGGTGAGAAATCTGCAAAACGCCTTTTTTGCGTAATTTGTTTATTTCTAAATCAATATTGTTCATTTCAACCTCGGGTAACTGTATTTGCTTGGGTAAAGCTCTTTGAATCAGAATTGTGTCAAATTCAATTTTCTGTCCGGATACTGTCTCTAAGATTTCCTTATCAGAGGTGAGCACTTAAATAATTTGATATGCTGCCAGCCTGATAGGTCTCCAAGCTTTTATTTAAATACGCTATTAGCGTGGGTACAAAAGAAGAGTACTGGTTTACCTGTAAAGTCTTAAAATTTCTTAAAAATTCAGTGTTTTCTACTTGCGATCGTTCATTGTGTCCGATCGTTTCTTCCCGAATTGGTTCCTTTTCGACCGATAGGGGGTGTTGCCCTGATGACGGGATAAAAAATGGCGCCATTGTTGTTTGGAATGTTGCTGCCAAATGGTGTTAGAAGAGCTTGTTGTCGCGTTGCCAATTTTGTTGGATGTGCGAATGTGATTAATTTGGGTTTGCAATTCATCTCCAAACAAATATTTCGTAATGGGAACATGCGATGCGCATAAAGTACTAAATTCTCGATGGAGATTGGGACGTATAGCGTCACGTCGTCGTTGAGACAATTCAAAACTTACATGTCCCAGAATCGCTATGATATCAGCGTTCATACGAACAAGATTATCAATATTCAGTTCGCTGCTGTTATTGCGGGCAACCAACAGATCATTGGTGGCTTGTGTTGCTATATGACCGACATTCGTCAGGGCTGATTGAATTGCACTCAATTGTAAATCACGCCCTCTAGCTGTGCGGTCTAATTTTCCCCAAATTTCGGGGTTTACCTTAGGTACAATAAGGCGATCGCATTTCTTAGGCCTAAAATATTTAGCCTGTTTTTCCTTCAATTGCTCGTCGCTCAGCTTATTCAGACAACGCTGATTGATAATTGAGGCGAGCTTCTCGTTGACGATTGGTGAAGTTTTCTCAGTTTCGTCTAGAGTCTGCGAAATCTCTTCCAGCAACGGGTCCACTGCTAGTTGTTCTGCTTCACAATCTGCGTCATGCCCTGATTCAGGGATTAAAGCACTTGCTTTCCTCTTACGAGTAGATTCTACTGTAGAGGATGCTGACGTTTGCTGCATTAACCTGAGTGATTCACTCATTGAAGTCATTGCTTCAATCATCCTACAAAGGGCGGTTGCCACATTCAAATTCTTTGAAGTGACTTGCACTTCTTCGCTTTCTTCCATCAAGTCATCTTGTTCATCGTGTTCAGCAAAACCCAGGAGTGCTGCTTCATCTCCGACATCATCTCTTGTCGTATACTCTTCACTTGTAGAAGCCATAATTCAAAAAATTTGTAGTATAGTGTGGAAAGGAACTTTTTGTAACTGATTGCTGTGAAATCTACGCTCGAACTGATCTTGATATCGCGCGCTCTATCTCACATGACTTCCTAGTGACGTAGAACAGTGACGAAATAGAATGGATATGCGCGTAGAGCGCATACCGAATTATAATTTATTAAATTTTACAAATTTAAGGAGTTGAATTTAACGTAAGAATGCTTTAACAAATATTTTCACTGAAAAGGTTGGGAATAAAACGCCACAAGGACTGTGGGATAGGCAGAACTCACCCCACCCAAACATGATTAGTGGACTGACGGAACATAAATGTGTAATGGACACTGACAATCATTTATCCAAATTTAATGAAACGTATAATCAATGTACAAATATGAAAACTTTGTTACAACATCAAAACTTAATACCAACATCGTTATGAAAACAACAACTATTAACCAGCCGTGCCCTTGCTTTGGCTAGTAAAACTCCAATTGACAAATTAGACGTAACCGGCTTGGCGTCCGCGTGGCTTCTATCTATATGTAATATATTGATAACTACCGTTTAAAGTGATATCTAATATAGACTCCCCAAACCCTGAAGCCACCGTCAAAACACCTGAATAATGCATGGATTATAGAGTTATAGCTAAGGTCAGAGTACGGATATATTTTTTAAAAGTATCAGATTTCCAACAGCCCATTGTTCGTATTTGCGCGTCTGACAAACCGGATTCGGCTGCATGAATAGCCGACCCAAAGCGAAAACTGTGACCTTTGTATATACGAGCGTCGAGCTCACAATGTTTGAGTGCTTTTGCTAAGATGGCATCGAAATGTCTTCGTTACACTGGGTGGCCATGCATTGAACAAAGCAAGGGGCCCTCGGAAACCCCTCGACGAGTAATATACTCCTCTAAACTCTACACATGGCACGTGTCTAATCGGCGATATAAGTTGATTTGAACAGACTGACGGTTATAAGAATGTTTGAAATCACGAAAAGTGATCTTGAAACTAACCGTAAAGCCATCACTATTCAACAATCTCTTCATCTGGCTAAGCTGAATGCATGATGAGGAACGGTCGCTTACTCTTATTTCGCCAATACGTAGGAAGGCAAAAAAGGCTGTCGTGAACATGGTTTGAAATAAGGAAGTCATATAATCCCTAGAACTAAAAAATAGCATAGCCTCTTTAATTTTGTGTAGGATAGGAAGAGTGATTGGTAGACGGGTATCCATTCGAGTTCCCTTTTTATTATAACCTTTCAACATTTCCTGCACCCAAAAAACTTTGCTGGGATCGGCGAGCCCTGCCAAACGGTGACAGTAACCGAGTGAGGATACGTAAGTGTGTGCTGTTGAAGCAGCATAATGATGTTGAAACGTAAATGCAATAAAAAGCGAGTTTGGTTGGTGTTATTGGTAAAGGTATAGAAGGCATATCGAATAATTGTGTCGAAAATAGACTGTAAAGTTTCCATGCTCTTTTGTATGTTGGGATTGACGATGGCTGCAAGCCCGGAAGTAACCACTGATATGTATATTACACTGGATAATGCACCCTGTATAAAATATCGTGAGATAATTGAAGCCGGAAGTAGGCTCATCTGATTATGACCTTCCTTGGGGGTATCGGTCTTACTTTACTATACTTTTGTATTACAAAATCACAGTTTTTGCGTTTTTATTCGTTATAAAAACTTTTGATTCGAGCAAAATTTTTGTGAAAGGGACAGAATAACCGGTAAATATTATTAATCGTAAAAAGTTTGTCTTCTTGGCTTTATAATGGCAGAAAATTGAGATAGAACAAGGTCGACCTGCATTGTTTTAAAACAAACTGTAGATTTTATGATGCTGCTGGTTCTTAAAGAATGTACAAATATTACAGAATCCTACTACTGCTACCAAAATTTCATCTGCAATGACTTTTATGGAAGATTGCTACAAATTTACTTATTTAACAACACTTTGTTATTCACATCGCAAAGATCATGATTTGAAATTACGTCTTTATTATATCAATGAAGAAACAAAACAAATCGACATAGAAAAGAATCAGAAAGACAATTTGATGAACAATAGTAAGTTGAAAACGGTATCACCAAGCTCTACGAGATGTACATCATCAAAATATGTGAATTAAAGTACCTCTGTTGTCATTAAGCGAAGCAAAGAACAAACAACTTCAATATCGATGAATATGTTGAAGATATGAATACCTTTGTTCTTACTTTGTTGTAAATTTGTAATTTAAGTATTCATCTTCTAAAAATGTCTTGCACGGCTGAAATTGTCCTCGTCACCTTCAACTTTCAAATTTTGATACAACTTGCCATCTTATTCTCAGTCGTTACAAAGCCAAAAAAATAGAGCTTCAGGGTTAAAACTCTCTACCGGTTTTCCTCTACATGTCATAAAATTTTTGCCTTAATCAGAAGTTTGTAAAACTGTGCAATGTGAAGTAATTGATAATTTATCTTCCATCTTCAATTTTCGCCAGTGGTGGCATCATTGCGAGCGGCATAAATTCTAATCTTCTTGGCAGTCCGAAGCAGTTCATTTCTTTACTTTCTAAGTGAAAGTTTACGGTGAAATTGTAATGTGCGTAAGGTCAATATGACAGTGAATAAGAACGCACATTTAGTACGTATGTAATACATAAGATATATGTGAACTGTGAAGCGTCTGATTGCGTACAAAGATGAAGCAGAAGTTATAAACAATAAGCAAAGAATCATCGGTGACATAATCCTGTGAAAATGTTGTTATTTTGAGAAATATCTAGAAACATTACGACTCAAAAGTTGACTTGTATTATATTGCCTCATGTTGCTTTTTATTCAGTCAAGTGGAACTAAACATGGGCTCGATCATTCGATTATGCAAACGAGATTTCAATAATATAAAACTTAATAAAAAAAGTAACATCTAAAAGCCAAGATGTTATTCAAATGCAGGGTGGCTGACGAAGTGCAATTCATGTATATAATACAATCTACTGTCTGGTAATAGGTCCAATTGGTATTATTCGCATTGCTTATACATCGCTCGATTTACTCATCCAGAGTTAAAGTAGTTTAATCAAAAGCCGAAAGCAAATAAATTTATTTTGCTTTCGAATATTGTGCGAAATATTTTAATATT
Organism: Xenia sp. Carnegie-2017; assembly: GCF_021976095.1. Taxonomy (NCBI): domain Eukaryota; kingdom Metazoa; phylum Cnidaria; class Anthozoa; order Malacalcyonacea; family Xeniidae; genus Xenia; species Xenia sp. Carnegie-2017. The sequence continues at coordinate 584,738 of NW_025813480.1, forward strand.
ATTTATGTGGTTTACAATTTTACATCTAGTGAAATATGATACGTGTCAAAGTATAAAGTACATGAACAGGAAATACAAAATACTTTCGATCACTTGCAATCATTGATCAAAGCGTTTACTATCAAACATTGTTCGCAATAAGCACAAAATCTTTGGAAAAATATAGACTTTCCAAAGCATGATTAAGATGTATTTATTAGCTATATAAATGTTGGGGAAAAATGAATTGGATAATTGTGCATATGACGTACACAAGTGAAATACAAATGATATGTTTAGTTTTGGGTGGATTTTGCACGTCCATTTTTTTCTCTTTTGTCATGCATAACATGCAGGCAAACTGTTATGTAGGTTAATTATCTTCATGAAATCTTTGTTTAACAGCAATGAAATATATTGCACCAGTTAACTCGTCAAGTTTAAACGTTAGCGTAATGCTTTTGTTGTTTATTTTCTTACTGTAGAAGGAATAAAGACGTCGAAACCACCACATCGTACAGGTTGGTATGGTCTATCGTTAAAAAATATTGTTTGTTTGTACATCTATGGGATAGAAAAAAATATTATATTGACTTTTTTCGAAAGATTTTGTGCTCAATTTTTTCTTATTAGAGCGCCCTTCCAAAGACTTTGCATCTGCGCCTGGAGGAAAGCCTACAGAAAGTTACAAACCTCAAAACGATGCAGAAGCTACTTTCAAGGATGACGGTAATTTTGCAGTTGCAATTGTACAAGACTTTTACAATTGCATTTGTGCAAGATACTCATAAATTGTCATGTACAATGTGTGCTACAATGTGTGCATAATTTCATGTACAATGTGTGCATAATTTCTTAAAAGCACGATGGATATCAGACATTTTAAATGAACGACGAGTTTTTTTATCGTAAACATGTTTCGGCAATGTGTCAAAACATTGCCAATTTGTTTCGGCAATGTGTGCATAATTTCTTAAAAGCACGATGGATATCAGACATTTTAAATGAACGTCGAGTTTTTTTATCGTAAATATATATATATATATGTGTATGTGACTATCGTTAAGTGTATTAAATTACAAAATTAGTGTTAGATATTATATTACAGGTTAAATATTGTATTAATGTGATATATTTGTTTGTTGAGGTCTGGTTTGAGTTTTTGAATGTATAGCGTTTCTTTCAGTTTAAGAGAAAGAGGAGAGTTGGCGGTGTCTAAGATGCGAAAACATGAATGGCTGTATTTTGATTTGCAATGTGGTGAAGTGCGAAGGTGTTTATAAATATGTGAGTTTTTGTCGGAATGTGTGTGTTCTTTGATGCGTGTGGAGAGATGGCGAGTTGTCTCACCAACGTAACGGGAATTACATCCCGCACATGAAAATTCATAAACCACGCAAGATTTAAGTAGAGCTGGAATACTGTTTTTAAAACTAAAAAGATTTTTTATTTTGTAGGATGAGAAGACCAATTTGATTTTTAAGTCAACACAGAAGCGTTTTGTTAATTTCCGTAGTTTTTGTTGACTTAACGATAGTCACATACACATATATATATATATCATGTAAATAGCACAATCACCTTCACTCGATGTACTGAAGATGGCATAAGCATGCCGAAACATGTTTACGATAAAAAAACTCGTCGTTCATTTAAAATGTCTGATATAACAGGTTATTTTATGTCTTCATTTCCTCCATGATTTTTTTGTGACGCCGAATACCTTCATGTCATTGTCAATTTATAAACATTACAGGATCTGGGGTCAACTTTCTCAACATATTCATGTAATGTAATAAAGTTCATCAGTCCAAGAGCCCGAATTTCTTTCAAAGCTCTTAAATAGTGGCAGATCTAGGGTTACAAGTTAAAATAAGTTATAGAGTCTCATTTAAAATTCAAAATACTTCTATAACAACGCTGTTGTTAAAAAATTAGTAAAGAATATTCAAGACTAAGTAATATACTGCCTATATGATTAGCTCATAAGTCTTTAGTGATATATTTTGACCTATCCTGGACCGCTACTGACTCTTGAATGATTTTCTTGTTAAATCATTGAAATTACACTTAACCTTCTTGCATGTAACGATCTTTCGCCTCACATGCCAGCGATTTCTTCATTTTACGACTATCATTCCTTGTTTTCTCTGACAAAAAAACATATTATATTTCTTATAAGCGTATAAACTTGTTTCTTAACTTTATAGTATGCTTGGAAATATTTGTAATTAACCTAACTGCTTTGTTTGACGTTTTATAAAAACCCACCTAATTATTGGAATTCTTAGTTCAGGTTACAAAATATATGGGAAACTTTAAGATACTTCTAAATAAAGTCATTTCTTCCTTTTCATCATCCTTCTTTGAATGATCTACTTTTCTTTTGAACTTAAGAATTGTCGAAACCGTGGAAATGTATTGATAAATCAAAAATGCACGAGGAAATGCTCAGAAAATTGGAGAAATATTGGCGGGAAAATCCAACAAAGTTTAAATTTGTTAATGGTGTTCTTGTAATTTTCTCAGAAGAGTTTTTACTTGGCAAAGGAAGTGACGGAGCCCGTGTCTATCTTGCATTGGGAAAAGACGGTTACGGAAAAGCTGTTAAACGACTTCTTCAAGATAGTTGCACAGAGTTAGCCAAACAAGAAAAAGATATTTTGATTGAGTTTAATGCAAAGCGTTCAAATTATGTTGTGAGTTGGTACCTTGAAGAAGAATCAGGCGCAGAATATACCCATTTGGTATTAGATTTATGTGAAGAATCGTTGGAGAGTTTTGTGGAATCTTCTACATTTGATGATCTTCAAAAAGCACTTCCTACAATTCTTAAGCAGATTTTAAAAGGTTTAGCTGATCTTCACAGTGGTCCGTGTCCTATTCTTCATCGGGATTTGAGACCATCAAACGTTCTTCGCGATGTACAAGGAAATTTTTTAATTGCTGACTTTGGTATAAGTCGAATATTATCTGATGAAACTTCGACACATCGGAGCATACAAAGAGGAGCTAAAAATTGGATAGCTCCAGAGTCATATGACGCATGTGATGCATCAATTGATAAAGCTCGTTACAATAAACAGTCTGATGTTATGGTAAGTTCTTGAAGTAGAACTAGAGGTCCAACTACAGGTCAATGTTACGTTTGCATTTGAATGTTGTATTTGGTAGTGATAATGATTTTAAATAAAATTGTTATTTACCTCCATTGTACAGTCATATAGTGGCGAAATACAAATTGTACTGTATAAAATATAAAAATATGTATATGTATGATAATGAATTGATTGTTGTTATTGCCTTATTGGTTTTACGATTGTATGTCTCTCATTTAGATTGCTCTAAAAAATTTATGGCTACGATTCTTAATTGGAGAACATTATTCGGATTTTTTTCGAACTGAACTTGTATTTTTTGCAACTAACAAATAAATGAACTCCATTTTTTATTGAAAATAGAATGCCGGAATGGTGGCTTATTATGTTGCAACAAAGGGAAAACATCCTTTTGGACATGAACGGCTTAGACTGGACAACATTTTGAAAGGAAACCCAGTTGGCTTGGACGAAATCGAGGATGCCACGCTCAAAGACCTTTTATCGTGGATGCTACAGCTAAAACCAGAAGACAGGCCATTAGCCAACGAAGCATTGAAACATCCTTTTCTTATGTCGGATGACGTAAAGTTTGAAATGTTATGTAAAGTTGGGAACCAACGACCGATTAAAATAAATGATGTCAATTCAAGTGTCGTTCAACATTTGAATAGCGAACCCTCCGATTGGAAAAGTCGCATACATCATGATGCCTATGATTATTTTTGTACTGATAAGGTGAGTGGGAAGATTGTTAAATATGGGCCTTCATGGACAGATTGCTTAAGATTTATTCGAAATTGTTGCCTGCACTGGTATGATAAACCACGGCCAACACCACAACCTGAACCACTTGAAAAGATTGGCGATCCAAAGGAGTACTTTCTTGAAACATTTCCAAATCTTCCTGTTTTGGTGCATGCGGCTGTCAGATCAAATAATGAATGGAAAAACAAACCAGAACTCAAAACCTTTTTCATTTTTCATTGAAGTATCAAGAATCAATATATAAACATTTTACAGACCGCAAATTATGTTTGAGAAATATTTTTACAGATGTAAAATAAAAACACTCTTCATCATTAAGTAATGCATTATATAACATTAATTGTAATAAACTTTTTAGATTTTGGCATGGTTATAATTTTGGTAATTAGATTTAAGGATGAAGGACTATAACAATTAAAGTCGACATTGGTCTTCACTAATATCATTGACCAAGGACAAGACCACTACAAGAACTATTTTATAAGATTGGCAAGCCAAAGGAGTGTTTATTCTCAAGTCAAATGACGACTTGAAACAAAGCAAAACATGAACTTGATGATGATGTAATTGAGGAAATAACGAAGAAATAATACGTTGAGAATAACTGTTATTATATTTTGGTTATATTTGGTATCTCGATTGCTCATTAGTGCATTGTAATCGATAATTTATGGCAATTATTTATTGTTGATTGAACTGAGTAGTATAGTTATCATTGTGACAATGAATCTGAACGCATAATACTTTTCAATGTGTATTAAATACATCGAAATATTTGCATTATGTAAAAAGTTTATCCTCGTTCAAACGATGAAACAAAAGTTATTTGCAATCGACAAAAAATTGTCGAGACATATTAGCCCTAATATTATGAAACATACACATGTACGACCTTAAGTGATCCATTCATACGGAGTGAAACATGAAATGGATTCATGAATTTAGCAAATGATTTATATTATACAAAGGCAGGCTTGGTTGGCAATCATAACTTTTACATGTTTATAAATGTAGATCGTCCAGGTTGGTATAGTCCTGAGAAGGACTGTTTTTGTTGTTATTGACTGACGTTTCGACAACCTTAGAATGAAAAACACTAAGACATTTATTTTGCTTTTGACTCTTTTACGAGTTACAACTGTTATTTCTGAAGGATTTATATAACGTAGATTGACTATGAAAGTTATGTAATATGATACGTGTCAGCAGTCAAAGTAATTGAAAGTATAAGCAGGAAATACATTTTAAGTACTTACGATCACTTGCAAATGTGCGAAGCCTTCTAACTAGCACTACCCCTGTAAAAATATGAAAACCTGTTTATGTGTGAAACCTGAGCTATTTCATATCCATGTTCATGAATTGTCCCATGTGGTACCATATGTAGAAGTGTAATGGTGGGTCTCGGGGGACGGCTTGACAGAAATTTTAAAAGACTATTTACTTAAGAATAAATTAAAGACGTAAAGTTTATGTTCCTAGGCGTGCTGATAAACTCTGACATTTTTTGAAACAGCCAAGTGTCGTTCACTTAATTGTTTTTCTGAGAAAATGTTTGGAAAGAATACTGTTTTTACACATAAACAATGTGCACATTTCATATGCCAAATTTACAGTGGAAACACCTCCAGCGTTTCATAATAGGTTTGTCAATATCTTGTATTTATTTGGAGCAAAGCATTTTAAAACCACAAGTTTTAGAAGAACTTTGAAAATTTGCTTCTCAAAACAAGGTAAAGTAAATTTAATGTTGCTTACTCTAATCAAAACTCTGAGCCTGTTCTATTTTTGATTTCATATTGTCTACAGTCATTAAATGTCTGTGATTTTTTTCATTAAAAGCGTTTATAAAATGGTGAGAAAAACGAGGAAGAAAGAAAAGAACGTGCGTTCGTAATTTCAGGATTGAACATCGCGTGCTGAAGATAGAATTAAAAGAAACGTTAAAGAGAACGTTAGAGGGGTAAATTTTTGAAGAAAGACATCAATCAGATCAAAAAAGAATAATGAATCATATGAAGAAAATTTAGAGGTGATATCTGTTGAAATAAAGTTAATTTATTTTGTGTTTTTTTAATAATAGCGGCTGCATTGCTACGGTGTTTCCTTAACTTCAGATTTCAAGTTCTATGTGGATATAAAATATGAATTAAATCATTCGCAAATTCATTTATTCTACCTTCCCCCCGTCCCCACTTCTCCCCCAAGTCAAAATATGGAATGTTTTAAAGAATTTTTGATGCTGTGATCTTTTGAAATGCTCCATTGTCCAAAGATTATATTTATACGCGATGCAAAACAGGTCATTCGTATTATTTTGATAGTTGATTCTCATCAGACGAAGCAAAAACGTTTAAGAAGTGGAACATGCACTGAAATTATTGTAAGTTTTATTTGTATCGTATTCTCTTCATGATTTAACACTGGTACGCTTTGCAATAAAAATTTGCGAATTCTTTCAGTATATGTAATGACAATGTTAAAATTCCATTGCGTCAGATGTTTGATTTTATCACCATGAATTTGAATTTCTATCACCATAACTTTGTACTTTCGATGTGTTCAAATCCCAATACTATATTTTTAATCGTATTGGAATAGATTTCTACAAATCACGGAAAATTGGAAAGGATCAAGCGATTTTACTATTCCGACTAAAACAATTCCAAACGATTCATTAGGCTTCAATTTTCTTGCATTTTTACCCACAAGTAAAGTTATACAAATAAAATAGCCTTATAACAAGGCTATTTTTGAGTTCATATCATCTGAGCAACTTTGTTAGCTTATAAATTAAAAATTTATCTTGCTTATTAGTCATGACAAAGTTGTTTGAACTACGTAGGCGGAAATGGACACGCAAGCAAATTTCTTATTTCTTGCATGGGAAGACCGGTTTCGTGAAAATTTATAAAAAAAATTACAAAAAAGAACAGTTCCTTTTTTAATTATTTGATCAAGCGACTAACTACTGTTAGAGAGTTCTGTAAATGAAAAATTACCTGGATTTTCCAGCATTTAAATCAACATACTGTTCAAGTTTGTCGTTTGCATGTTAATAGCCATTTGAATAGGGGAGCTCTATGTTTAAGAGAGCATTGATAGTCTTGGTGAATGTTAAGTCAATCACAACTTCAACAAATGTTCAAGACTGTCGGCGAATATTATCTTTTTAAAAGTGAAGGTAGCCACAGTCGCTCGGCCAAAGTTACCGGTTCATTAGACACATGCATGCAATGGCAACCTAAAACAGGAAGTCAAATAATGCCGAATATTTTAAAATGACTTGTTCTCTCACAATTGTATTTCTATGCAATATGATTGCAATATGAGTTATATATGGTCGTATTACTTATCTTGTCTTTTATAGCTTAGACATGAATTGCAACGCAGTTTTCGCCAACATTACATTAGCTCTATTTCATCATGTATTATATGATAGCGGCACTTGTCGGTCTTTACTTTGACATGTTTAAGACATATTGGAAAGTGCCTTTAATTTCTGACTACTTATATGAGTTATGATCTTGAATACTAACTATAAACAGTGCCGTCCAAAATTCTTGTATGTGCAATCTTTATAGAATGTACTTAAAGTTCCTACATCAGGGTCATGGAAATAACTTCTTTACATAGTTAAATAGAATTTAAGAACATTTGCTATGTAATCGGCCTAGATGAAGGCAGGCCCGAAATTTGGGTACAAACTTTGGAGGGTGCGGGACCATTTTGCTCGACATAAATAGCGTAGCTATAGACCTACCCGATGAATCTTGAAAGCTTGTAAAGGTTATTTATGGGACAGATATATACAAGAAATGCAATTTTCAATACTACGCAATTTTCACTTGCATAATAACTCACCTTATAAAATAAAGTTTTACGGCGCTAAATAAAAATCATGGCTATACTTCACATTTTTAGCAATAATGAGTCGTGACATTATGCATATTTTTATAGCTTCTTAAAATCACTATAAATGCTAATTCAACTCAATCTTGAGATCCATTAATCTAACGATTCCGGACTAATCGCTATAAAGCATTTATGTACGCTGTAATGAACGCAAATTATAAAATTGAATCAACTAAGTGCAGTAGCTAAATGCTTTCTGAATACTTTGTAACATACTTATAACTATTTTACAGCACCTCTGGGAAACAGTGTGTTTAGTGGCCTAAGAGGGCAACAAGGGGCCATGATTTTAAACTAGTTACTGTTTCTTTAGTTGCTTTTTCGTTAAACAAAAATTTTTATGTTCCATCACTGATGCAAAATCCAGGTTAGTTTTGCTAGCAAACCTTTCCACTTTTTTTTGTACAATCAATTAGAAATACTGTAAAACTATATTTGCCAAAACGTTTGCACTCTTTTAAGTGTATTTAAAGAAGGCGTCTTTACGTGGAGCAGCACGAGAATATTGTTTGTTAATTGCATATGGGAAACGTACTATTCTTAATTTCTCAAATATTTGTGAGTGAAACAGTATTTTTTCGCAGCTGAGGTTGTTATGGAATTTCCTACATTACGTTTCTACTTTTTATTGTCCATTAATTCCAATTAGGATAATATTCAACAAAGTATACACAAGTTCATCATTCATTACAAGTAAATACAACAAACTATAATTTAATGGAAACTACAGCATAATTCACACGACATAAATTAATCTGGATTCAACCCAGGTTCAAATGAACCCATGTTTGTCATTTTTGGTGTGTGAACACTACTGATTCAGGTTTGATCTGGGTTTAATTCATTCGACTTCTTGACATGGGTTGAGCTAAACCAAGGTTTAATTTGGTTTGTTTATGTCGTGTGAATTGGACTTAGCATAAAATAAATATAAACTGCTTCCCTAAGTAAAAGTAAACGGAATTTCCACATATCATTTTGAGACGTCATGCAACTGTCAAATATTTTGTAGTGCATGTTATCTCAAAATTGTTAATGGTTGTAATCAGATTTGATACGTACAAGTACAAAACCCTACCCGATGTATTTTTTAAAATTATGGAACACAGGAACAACATGTTACTATCTCCTTTTCAAAAATTTGCAAGAGAAATTCATGTAACTTGCCCGACTAGAAGAAAAATTGGAAATATTTTGGGAGATAATAATTCTTTCCCCCCTCCCCCCCTCAATACCCTCCAGAAGTTTCGGCCCAAGAAGTAGATGACTTCGTATTGCATGCGACGTTAAATGGAGAACTCGTAAATTAAAGATATAGCTTTCATTATTGGTGGGTTGCGACCATCCCCCGTGGGAGTAAGAAAACAATAGATTGCTCGCCATGCTGGATGAAATTTGCATTGTAAATTAGGAAAATTCTTTGTTAAAATCATCCAACATGGCGGTTATGACGTAACTTGCAACCCAAGAATAGTGAATAATGATGTTGTAGCAACTGCTCTTAAAAAATCACCCTAAAAAAGATGCCACATATGTGTGTACTTTGACCACATCATTTGAGCGAATAATCAAAGACAACGTTTAGAAAGTGTAGAACTGCGTTTTCTCTTTTACGTCACTTCTGGTGCGAAGTCACGAATTTTTGCCATAAAATTTTTGTCGTATCAAATATAATGCAAATGTCTTTAACTCAATTTAACTACCAAAAGAAGTTATTTCCCTGATCCTAATATATCCATTTAGTCACATTGCCTTCAGGGAACGTAGATAAATGTAGTGATATATATTTTTACGAATGTATCAACTTATTTGCATCATTAAAGACAAAGTAGTGTTATATAATCTTTCAAATTTCATTTTATGAATAAAATAAAAACGTGGTCAATGATGACTGTTTGATGATGCTGTAAAGCGTTGCATTTAACTTTATTTAAATTAAAGATAAGTTTGTGCGTTTTATCATTGAAAAAAATTTACATTACTGGTATTTTTGTAAAGCGTTAACTAAAATAGCTATGATAGTGTAAGATTTTTGATGAATGTGCTTTATTTTTATTCAAGTCATGTCATGAATGGCTGCCATTTTAGATTATTTAAACAAAAGATTTTCTTCATTCGCGTGCTGGGCAAAATGCGTTTTCTTGCCCGACGAAAACGAAAACTGCCCGACGTGAATTTTATTGATGTAAAAAACACTCTATGCCTGGATTGCTGTCTAAAACTTCATGTTTGTGTATTCATTGCTTAAATACGTACTTTAACTTTTACTGACATCGTACCATGCATACTTAGCTATTTGTGGATAAAATATTTTGTCCATTTATCATAAGCTTAAAGGTCACCGATTGCTACTCATTTCTAACTGGTTGGAGATCTTGCACAAAGCATGTAAGAACGAAAAAAAGGTATAATTTATTGCAAATAATGCATGGAAGTCCGTGGATGGTTAAAAGCTTACTAGAAGATTTGTCAAATAATTTATTGTGTGACCATTAATTCATTAGTCAAACATCATACAAATGAGATCAGTGCGAATTCGTTAACTGATTATTAAAGACTTACCACATGATAACACGTGGGAAATATAAGTATGGCGTACAATTTGTAAATTTCTCCATGCTTTCAATTTTGATGTTTTTGCATTTCTGTGCAACATAAGGCATTTCACCCTTTTAAATGTTCATTATCACCTTGGCCTCAAACTTTAAAGAGACCTTTACAAAGTTTGCATGACAGTTTCCTGAAAAAGGGATTAGAGATGGAATGTAGTTCTTTTACCAAAAAATAGAATTAGCACATGACACAGAAAATTTATGACGCAGAAGAAAATTGATGCTTTAAAGTTCAAACACTTAATAAATTAAAGACAATATTATTTCGATAAAAGATTGTTTTCCCTTTTACGTTTTTCCTAATGACATTGTCATTCCGTTAAAATTTAACGATATAAAAATAGTTCATATAAAGCGGAAAAACATAAGCACTTTTTTTAATACACCTGTTTTGAATAATTGTCTTGGCAGTTTTCTGTTGTCATACGACGTTAAACTGGAAACTTATTTTACTAATATATATTTAATTAAATTTAAATGTGAAAGCAAGAAAGACGTAATGAAGGATGGCAAATATTGCCAGGTAAATTTTAAAGCCTTGATGTTACTGCATCCTAAACATGGTTTAAATAAAAATAATTTTTTTACACATTTAAGCTACGCGCAAATGTTTTTATCCGACGGCATTGTTCAAATAAAAGAAGCAAAGGAAAAGGTCAAAGAGAATTTGCCCAGAAATAAAATTTCTTCCTATTTGCTTGTTAAAATTAATTTTGTTAATTAAAGTGATTAATTTGCTTATTGTTTTCTCCACAAAAGACCAAATATTGCCCGACTTTTGGGTAAAAATTGCCCGACGTTACCCCTTTTGCTCAAAATTGGGGTGTTGCAGCACCCCTAGCATCCCGCCACGCACGCCTACTATTTTCTTTATTTACAAACGTTTTTACAAAGCAAGTGTCATTCAACGTGGCGAAAACTCCATTATTCTTTCACTCCCTCCATGGGGAATGGTTGCACATCATTTTAATATTTTAGAATTTTTAGATCATGTTTATGGTATCGTGTCTCACAATGAGATTTTGCACTCTTTTAATTTTTTGCTTTTTGAACAATTGTCGTACCGTCTTAATACATAAATCTTATGATTACAGATTTTTTTAGTTTTGATCATTTTTGCATGCCATTCACATGGATCAAGGCAGATGCTCTCCAAAAGGTAACGTTTAAGACTCTCGTTACTCTACTCAAATCTACGAACTCTCCACAGAGGCTGTATTATAGAGTTTTTCATCTCAGTGCCTCCACTATTATGTTAATAGAAAACATGGTAAGATAAACATCATTCAGACGTCAACATTTTGGGGTTTTTCAGGAAGTGACATTAAAGATTCCTCCTTTTTGGAAAGTGATGCCAATGGTCCAAGTTTTCCCTTATCAGAATGTGATGCCGAAGAGTCAGAAGGTAACGTTTCTCAAAGCTCCACAATTATCTGTAAAAGTAACGGAGAAAACACATTCCAAAAAACATCATCTTGTAAACTCAAGATTTGAGTTATGTTAGCAAGAAACAAGATTTAAAGCAATATTTCAACTTTTATTTCAACATTATCACTTGGCTTGATCATGTTTCTGAAATAAAGTCGAAATATTGTTTTAAATCTTTTCTTTTGCTTTTATAACCTGAATCTTGAGTTTGCAAGATGAGGTTTTTTGGAGTGTGTATTCTCAGTTACATTTTGAAATTGTTGAAAACATGCTAGTTCAATATCGTATTGTACATGATCAACATTTATCATAGTGAAATCAAAATGATTGTTTAAATATGCGTTCATATCGCAGAAAAGGTTGTTAAATCAGTTAACTTGTCATGTATGAAAGTAAATATAAAATTTGTTTTCATTGGTTTTAGTGCAAATTTGCAGTTAACATTCTATGGCTTTTTCTTATATTTTCAAACTCTTCTAGAATTCCATTCTATTCTGTTCCTTTTTTCACATTCTTTTGAAATGTGTTGTTTTATTCCATCTAAGGGGTCTATAATCAATAAATGTAAACGTTACTTATTTTAATTTACTTTATGTTATTTATATATTTGTAGTGATACAGCTCGTTTTTTATTTTCATAACCCATTATAGCCTAAAGGCAGCCAAAAGCTCATTACTATTAGAAATTATATGCACGTTTCACTACATTCCATCAACATTGTTTTTATTGTTTTTTTACCTTGCAGATAATCTGGAGGAAAGGCGAGCTCGTAAAGGTTAGTACAGTCGTGTACTTTTAGTCGTACCATTGATAAATTTTTATGACTGTTTATGCCAGTTTGTATGCTTGGATTTGAGCTTAGTTAATTTTAGAAAGCTTTTTGTCTTAATATGGTCACAATTTTTTAACAACAAGATAGTAAATTTAACGATTTTGTGCATTATATAAAGTTTTTTTTTAATTGCAGGATCCTGCTTTGGATTTCTAGGTTAGTATGATTTTGACATACTAATGGAAAATGCTTATAATATGCATAACTAAGTGCAACAAATAGTTTTAAAATAGGAAAGATACATTTGCTTCCCTCTGCAAGACCATTTAGTTATTATAGAATGTTCATTAATTATCCGAAAACTTCAGAATAAAAAATTCTTACCATTGATAAATTTTTATGACTATTTATGCCAGTTTGTATGCATTGTATTTGAGCTTAGTAGATTATAGAAAGCGTTTCGTCTTAATATGGTCACAATGTTTAACAACAAGCAGTGGCCCAACTAGAACGTTATTTGGGGTTGCATATTCATATACTCCGTTGTGCCCTACTGATTTCTTTTGAAAGTGATTTGAATTTCAAAAGAAATCAGTAGGGCACAACTGAATATATGAATATACACACCCCCAATTAACGTTCTAGTTACGCCTCTGACAACAAGATAGTAAATTTAACGATTTTGTGCATTATATAAAGTTTCTTTTTAATTCCAGGATCCTGCTTTCGATTTGTAGGTTAGTATGATCTTGAAATACTAATGACAAATGCTTATAATATGCATAACTAAGTGCAACAAATAGTTTTAAAATAGGAAAGATACATTTGCTTTCCTCTGAAAAGAAAAGATTTGAGAAAAGTTACTTTTATAGGTTTTATTTCTTTGAACTATATATGTTATGTGTAGATATGAAATTAACGCATTTTTTTCTATTCTACCAGTGGCGCCGGAACCACGGGGGCAGCGGGTGCAGCGCTGTGCCCTTTGCCACCATATAGCAATTTCAAACACTCACTTCTTGCATCTGATTTTTTTCCGGGTAATACGCTTTGATCTCGGAAGGGAAGGTGTTAAGATAAGCGGAAAAAACAATTCCACGTTCTATGGGATTTTCATTGAAAACTTTCAAAACGTAGATATTGTAGGAAAAACAAACATGTAGAGTGGAAGCACTGTTTCAAAACAAAGAATAAAGATAGTGATGTTGTCATGTTTATGAAAATGATTTTGTGGTAATCAAGATAGCGTTTGAATTATAGATGAGAGGTGTAATACGTAAGTTGAATAAATGTAATTATATAATCAAGTCTAAAAAGTCTAAAATACTGCTTGTAAATTTGTAATAGTACACAATAAGAACAATTAAAAAATTGTTTAATATTCATTCGTCTTGTTAGCACGGGATAAAATCGTGCTCAACTAATCAACTCAACAATGCACAATACTAAATAGTGACAAAACAGTTAAGTAAATGTTTATAAATGGAATGCACGAGAAAGTATAGTGTGTATTTTCCATTTTCGTAGTATTGAGAATTTGAAATGCCAAAAGCGAGTCGCCTACAAAGTCTTGCTAAAAAGCAGCTCTTGGAAGCTTCAAAAGTACGTGGTCAAACCAAACTTTCTTTTGTTACGCAATCTGAGACATCTGCTGCTGTCGATGATAATCCTGACTGTACCATAAGCACAACCGACTACAGAAGTACTGATGCTAGAGAAAAGGAAACCTCTTCATTCACTCAGCAGTCAAGTCAAGAAGTTGACCCTTGGATTAAAGCGACGAATTCTGGCCTGTATTTTACACCAAACGTGAAGCGTATGAGCGAAAATAAAGGTAGATATTTTCAAAAGGAGTGGTTTGATGATCATAAGTGGTTATGATATCACAGAGGAAAAAAGGCAGCATTTTGTGGAGTATGTACTTTGTTCAAGCAACCTTACGATGCCTCGCCATTCATCTACTATGACTGAGCAGCTGGTTTTCAAAACTGGAAAAAAGGCAAAGAAAGACTAGAAGACCACGAGCGTAGCGAGAATCATTGACATGCTTCAAAAGAATCGACAAAGAAGCGACCTGATGTGGCAAGCCAGATAGATGATCTACGTCAAAAGCAGCAATACCTTAGACGGACTGGTTTGATAGCTCATTTGAATACTGTGAAAACCCTTTTGAGGCAAGGACTTCCAATTCGGGGTCATAATGATGAAGAATCGAACGTTTTTCAGTTTAATAAGGATAAAGCTCGCAATAATAGTGGTTTGCATCTGATAATGAGTGAAAATCTATATTTTTCGCACGAGATCCTCAATGAGCAAGAATGTCTAATCGTACTAGAAGCCAGACGAAGATTGGTCAAAAAAATTAATTTAAGCATTTTCTATTTTGTTATAAGTGACGAAGCAAGTGATATTTCGAAAGTGGAGCAGTTGTCATTTCCATCCGTCATTGTAATGATAGTTACGAGACTTTCGAAGACTTCGTCGGTATATTTTCATGTGACGAAGGCCTAACATCAGATGCTTTGCTAAAGTATATAGAAGACATACTGCTACGATGCAGTATGGATGCAGATAAACTTGTTGCCACGGCTTTTGATGAAGCATCATCCATGGTACGACTCGCTGAACTTCTGAAAGAACATTTTGGCGAAAATATTATTCATATCCATTGTTTGGCACACTGCAACGAGCTTGTGTTTAAAGATGCCACAGCTTTGTCTCCGTTAATTGCTGATGCACAAGATCTTTGTTAAGAATTGTATGTTCTAGTTTGCATGAGTCCTAAACGCGTCCTCCTTTTTGAGAACATACAGAAAGAAATCGCCCAAGATTCGGAAATTTCTCCAATTATTCTGAGCTTAAAACCTATCTCGAACAAGATGGACAACAAGAGCATCCGCAGCTGCAGTGCTGTTAAAAAAAACCCCGGACCTACAGGCAACTTTGAAGCATCTTTCAAAAGACCCAAGCGTAAAGCCCGAGCGTCGTTCAAGATCAAATGGATTGCGTGAGAAAACCAAATCAATACGACAGATGTTTCAACTGGTAGCTATGCATGAACTTGCAAATTTACTGGAAAATATTTCGAAGCAATTACAATGTGCATCACTCACCGCAGAACAGTCAGTTTACAGCATTAAGAAGCTTGAAGTGCGTCTTAAAGAGCTGCGGTCAGAAGAAGAGTTTCAACGTCTTTACGATCATGCAAAAAAGATTGTCGGCGACTTACAAGATGAAGATGAAACGCTAGTTACGCAAGAATCGAAGAGAAGAAGGTCAACTCCTCGACACCTGTCTGATTATCTCACTCATTCCAATGCGCCTTCATCAGCAAGAGCAATGGACACTAGAACAGAACTTTTGCGTCTTTATTATGAAGCTGTTGATTCTGTCGTAGATGCAGAGCAGAGACGTTTTCACCAAGAGAATTTGAAAATTCTTGAAGTGATAGAGTCATGTCTTCTTGCAGCAGTGAATAAAACAATTCCCCTAGATGAAATTCGTCCAAAATTAGGACATTTACCTTCAGTTATCGATAAGGACTCATTGGTGGTTCAACTAGGTGAACTACCAGTTGTACTAAAGCTTTTCAATGCAGAACAGTCTTTACCCATCAAGGAAGTCACGAGCCTCTCGATACTTTGCAGAATATTTAACGAAAGAAATAGCACCAAGAAATGTCTGTCTGAAGTGCATTAACTATTGAAATTTTACATGTCCGTTCCAATTAGTTCAGCTACAGCAGAGAGAAGTTTTAGCGTGATGCGTCACATCAAATCATGGCTCAGATCCAACATGTCAGAGAACAGCCTATACAACAGAATGTTTGCTGCTATAGCAAACATTCGTGGACATAGCGTTTGTAACGGCAAATGAGCGTCGCCGTAGTTACTTTGGAAGATATTAATAATATATATCTATACTATACCAAATCTGTTAACGTTAAAATAGATAATTCAGTTGAGTTGTGCTCGTATACGCAACTGACGTATTTTTTTATATATTTTTTGCCTATAACGTAATATGTAATACATAATATGCATGATGCACGCTCTTCGCATTAAAAGTTACAGATTATGCTATTGAAAATACGTTATACTTTGTATTGAAAGACTGTGTGTATTCATATGTTTAAGCGTCTCAAAATGAAAGTGCCCTTTTTTAAAATTCTGCCCCCGTAGCCCTAAATTGCTTCCGGCGCCTCTGTATTCTACATGCAGGATGCTGTTTTCCAGGTCAGTGTGGTCATGCAACATGCCAACATTATTCATGTTCACGCGTCTTTGAATTAGTCAACTTGTCATTTGCAAATATGAAAATAATTGGTTTTTTCTTCATTGCAGGAATGTGTTGTCAATATTTTGCAAGTTAGTATGGTCATGTAGTACATTAATACTATCAATGTAGTTCTTGTTTATATTTATGAACATTTTATTCTTCAATTCATGCTTCAAATTGAAGAGCCCGCTAAACTGCTTTTATAAGATAGTTTTTTTCGTCTCAAAATAACTCAACTTTTTTGATACATGTATGTGAATGTAGATCGTCCAGGTTGGTATAGTCCTGAGAAGGACTATTTTTGTTGTTGTTGACTGACGTTTCGACAACCTTAGCGGTAGTCATCTTCAGAGTCAAATGAGGAGTAAATGTCAGGTTAGCCGTATTTGTTATCTGGTTCTTACTTCATTGTATTGTGTGTACAATATAAATAGTCTCTTGTGTGTTCAACGAGGACTTAATACTAAGTCCTGCCGGAACGAGACCAAAATCCTTGCAGCGGTGGTTGAACCAGATTTGTTGGCGTATGCGTCTGACGTTTCTTACAAAACGTATGTAATCGTTAGCAAGTTGTTCGCTTTGTCGTCCAAATGATCGTAATAAAGTAAATGGTTTGAACCCGGGAGTATCGTTACACGTTTGTAAATGTAAATTACCCAGGTTGGTATAGTCGTGAGAAGGACTGTTTTCGTTGTTGTTGACTGACGTTTCGACAACCTTAGCGGTAGTCATCTTCAGAGTCAAATGAGGAGTAAACGTCAGGTTAGCCGTATTTGTTATCTGGTTCTTACTTCATTGTATTGTGTGTACAGGAAATATGTATTGTGTGTACAATCTGAATAGCTTCTTTTTTGAGCTAAAGTAATTGGTTTGAACTTTTGAACATCGTTATATTAAGATGTAAATTGCAGATGTAAATTGTTCAGGTTAGTGCAAATCTGAGAAAGACTGTTGGTGTTAAATTTTGAATGACGTTTTGACAACCTTATATAGCTGTTATCTTCATAGAGAAGTGAGGAAGAAATTTCAGGCAAGCAGTTTAGTTGTCTGGATCTGTAATTGTATTGTGAGTTTTTGTCGTGGAATATCTGAAAACATGTAGAAAATAAGATTTCCTGAAATTCATGACAGAAGATTCAAAATGTAGACAGTGTAAGCTAGAGCTGCATCAAAAGAGAAATTTTGGCAAGACAAACTATAAATGGGTTGTGCTAACCTTTCACTGAGGGGCGCTCAACCCACAAAATATTCTATACTTCTATTGGGCAAAATGATGCGATGCAGAAATCCATGAACGCTTTCATTTCACGTATCATTTTTTATTATTATCAGATTTATTAGCATTTACACGAACATTTTCTTTTCACTTGATTCTCAATATCACTGCGGCAGAGTCAAGAATGCGGGTGTGATACCAGGTACCAAGTAGCAAGTACTGGGTAACATATAGCGGGGTAATGCCAGAGAAGACTGGTACTATTTAGCAGTATAATATAATACCGGATAAACGCTGTATCAAAAAGGCGTATTGAACTTGTTGTGGTAAAAAAAACGGCGATTCAATGAAGAAACTTAACAAATTTAATTGTAAGTCTTAAAAGTTATATTGTCCGAAGCTTTTACCGTTTTTAACAAAAAAAATTCTTTTGTTTATGTTGTTTTGTATAACATTGGAAGCATTGCGAATTGAAATTTGTGTTTGCATGCATAAAAAGCTGAATATACTGACTGAATATTCTGATATTTTGTCTTCGATACGTTGCTTCCTTCATTTGTGCACACGTAATTTTCCCCTTTGACGGTAAACACAACAAAATACTTTCTTAGCTTCTTTTCAAAATCAAAGCAAAATTTCGCACAATCTGCGCGAAGTGCTGGTTCACTGTTCTAAAACTTCACACTAACGATGGGACTGTATTTTGAATATATAATTTTGACACTTCAATAAGATATTTACAGTGTTGTGCACGATTTTCCGTTCCAAGCGTTGGTTCTTCGCGATACGGAATGATTAAATTGATCTCGTTAAGATTACGGACAACCGTCAATCCTACAAATGCGTTTTCGAAATTTATTGCCTTCTGCAATACAACTCTAATTCATCAATTTTGTATGACCAGTTCATACACCAACAACTACAACTTTTCCGAACTCCCGAACCAACGCTTGCAAGCTCTTATTTATATTATAATTATTAGGATGTAATTTTTGGGCGTTTGCATGACTTGCACTACGCCATTCCGTTTATAGAGTACCGTCATTACCTATATCCTACCGCAATGCCACATTGGGTAGAAAAAGTGTTCCTAAGTACTTTGAATTTACGTACAGGATTTCCACTGAAACCACAGTTTAATAACTATATACGTATTTGTCTAGTAATGTATGACTTAACATTTTACATAAACATAATATCCGTTATATCTTAGTATCAAAAATATGACACAGTCACACTCTACATAACATAACATGACAATTTACAACACAAAATGCAGGAGGAATGTACTACTTGAAAGCAAGAACATTTGGAATACCAAAAACACTAAAAAAAATGTTAGGGTTTTCCAAGAAAGAAAAGTAAAAAGCAAGCAATGCAACAACTGCTACTTCTTTTTTTTCTTACCGCAAAAGTGGTAATTCCACGGAATTCTCAAAGCGAACCTGCAAATATTTATTTTCCTTGCACAATTAATCACAATGTGTGACAAAGACACAATGCTACTTCTATGGGCGGCTGTATTCAATTCTTCTTAAATTAGGCACATCTTAGATAGCAATTGGGCATGCAATATTTTGTGATTAGCTCGGTTACAACAACAGGTTTATTTGTCCCTAAAAAGAAGTAAAAAGAGTCATTCACACATGACACTGATTGAAAATATACTGGTCTTCATTTTCACCTTTTAAATATCACTGAGTTTTCAAAGTAGATGTATACGACTGATATACAAATTGACAACTGATGTATGAATTGACGTTGTTTTGGGATGGATTTGTGTGGTTGTTAATTCCCGTTTGCTGTTATTATCAACTGTCTTCGAGCAAAGTCAATTCATTTAAGAGGCTTTTCGTCTCTATTTAGTCACAATTTTAAAATATAAGATATTGAATTTGAAGTGTAATTCTTAAATGTGATAATAATGTGATTTTTTTATACATTGCAGATAGTAACGATGATGATGAAAGTTAGTTTATCATGTAGTATAATACTTACAAATGTTTATAAATAACGCATTAATGACAATAGTTTTTATCGCCGTCAAGTTATTTATGTACCGACAGATCTATTTAAGCATTTGTCTTCTCCAGGTGTCTCAATTCTCAGGTTTTCTTTTGAAGATGGCATATTTGTTCTCTTTCAAGTTACTTAGCATTCCAATTCTTTTTCTTTCCTTCGGTTTGTTGCTATAAACTCTTTCCTCGGCCACTTATTTCAACACGTTATTACTGCGAAAGATGTGTCAATTCTACCTCTTTTTAATTCTATGGTATTTCTACCCAACATCTCTCTTTTTTCATCTACACCATGAACATCACTTTTATTGTTTTCCTTTCTATTCAGCCTTCTCTCCATTCTTCCCGAGATTCACATCACAAGTGCCTCTATTTTTCTCATATACTTCTTTCGCTTTTCATGACTATGATCCAAAAAAATACTACAAACACTAAACAACTGTTTTGATGATTCAATTTTTCTATTTTCTACGTATACCTTTTGTGAGTACTTTCCTTTTGTTGAAAGCTGATTTTGCCATATCTCTTTTCATTTTTATCTCTTGTAATTATCTGTTATCAAGGAACCCAAATAACAAATATGTTTTACAGGCGTAATTCTTCATTCAAAACTATATCAAGATTGCCATCAAATTGTTTGGAAACTGCAGTAACTTTTGTCGTCTTTATATTTATGCTCATACCATATTCTTCTGATACGTCACCCAGTCTATCTAAGATATTCTGCATAATTTTTTTCGTCATAAATGCGTGTTATTATCCGTAAGAAACAATTAATTTCAAACGAACTTGATCTTGCAAAACATGTATAATGAATATTATTATGTCATCATCGAGTTAGCTGCGCCCCTTAAGAAAGCTGTGTATTGTATTATATTATCATTTGGTAATGTTTTTTTTTTGCATTGTTCTAGCTTCAAAAATAACAGAAACTTCTGTAGGTCATATGAATGATAATCGCGGTTTTGAAGACAGCGATGCAATGCCTTCATCAGGTAACAAAATTGTTATTTTTCAGAAAAATCATTCTTCATTGTCGTTCTGTTTCCTGCTTGTCTCTCAGCTCATATTTACACTGTAAATTTTACAGTAAAGTGTATAAGAGTGATCATTGAAGAAAAACAGTTACGCAATGCGTACATTTAACAGCCTTTCTTCAACACAATTCAAATGATTCATATTTGACGAACATACAATGTATGAGACATTTATATAAGATTTTTAAAAGCCTCTTTAGGAAGTGAAAGATTATAATTTTACAACTATAATAATAATTGTGTAAATATATGTCTAACAAAACTTACGCAAGGTATTGAAAATCTCACACAGTGGGCTGGCCAAAAACACAAAATAGTGAATTCTCAAAAAGCACCACAAATTTATACAATGAATTCTTCATTGCTAGGTCATTTATACTCTAGCAAAAGATGGTTTCGGTAGTGTGACACCCTGTATAATTGTACTGCACAGAAATAAATATCACGTATCATATAGCGTCGTCCAAGCTATTATTTACTTCATGGGATACAACAATATCATGACTTTTGCATGGCTTTACAGAAGTTTATCATAATTTAGCCATTCATATTCACGCACTTTTCTCGTCATACTAAACATTGGAGCGTAAGTTTAAAATGTCATTATTCTAAGGCATAGCCTGAGTTCGTGTAACCCATACAGTCTCTTTTTGCGTTCCTAAATATATGACCAAAACATGGATGTCTTTTAAGGTACAATTCTTAAAGTTTTCAGCGACTAAAAATCAAAGACCTCTCTTTAAGCTATAGAATAAGTTTTAAAAAAACCACTGATGACTGTTAGAAAAAAGTTAGCCACATCATGAGCATGACAAGCCAGTCTGTGATTATGTTTTATAGTTAGATTGAATTACTTAGGTACTTATTAAAATGCATTTTCAAGCAGTTACTTTGCTGTGTTTCAATGTAATTATACTGGTTTTTTTTATATTTAGTTTGTTGTGCAATAGAAGAGAGTGCATTTTATTTCATTGTGAATCCACAGCTCTATCCGCAGCTATTGGTGCTAACTATTTTATGACTCCTGTCAACTTTGAAATCTAATTTATGTTTTAGTTTCCCATAATGATGAACTTGAAAAAGTAGATCAATCTTCATCTTCTCGTACAATGAGTAATACGACTTGTTGATATTTATTAATGGAACTTGGAACTCTTTTCTTTGCACTAATGTTCTTGTCTTAGTCTCTTCAGAGCAACATACAAAGCGAGGGGGTGTTTTGCCCAATATCACGTCTTTAGAAAGTGATGACGAAAGTAAAATGAGAGGTAATGAAGTGAGAAAATATTGTGGAATAGCTCACCAAATATTACCTTAGTCTTGCTGCATGTGATGTTTTGTAATTATGTTATCATATAATTGCATTGTTCCAGCATTTGAAGATGTTAACGTTGCCAAAAGTGCTGTGCCTTCTAAATCGGAAGCTGGTAAGTAACAGTCTTTTCTTTACTTCCTAGCCTCATATTATCAACGTAAATTATACATGTAATTCTACATTCTACATACACAATTACTAGTTTCTTTACTGAATTTCTAAAATACAACATTACTACTAAATTTTTCACATTTTAAGAGGTGACCTAAAACTTTTGCATAGTACTGTACTGCATATTTACATAAGATCGTTACACCTGAATAATTGAATAAGATCGTTAAAAGGATGAGAAGGTGAAGTGGGCAGCAAAAAATTAAAATGCATGCCAAAAAATGTTCTTTATGAAAATGCTCTTTGTGACTTAGATAATGGTGTGAGTCGTTAAAAAAATCACAAGCGTTGTTTTCAAAATGTCAGCGTTGTGACAGATTGCTATTTTTATCCGAAACCTTCAGAATAAAAAATTCTTATCATTGAATGAATTATTTTATTGTGTTGTATGAATGTTTTTGTGCAGTGCGGTGTTTGAAATTAAATGAGATATGATCTTCGCACTTAGCTGGACAATTTAAGCAATCGTCTCAGGACCTGAAAAAATCAGGTGACTCAACGGGATTCGAACCCATGACCTCTGCGGTGCCGGTGCAGTGCTCTGACCACTGAGCTATGAAGTCACACAGTGGTGAGCAGGTCAATATTGTTGGGCTCATGTTTTCTCGTGAAATGAATATGAATGAGTGCAGTGCGGTGTTTGAAATTAAATGAGATATGATCTTACTTAGCTGGACAATTTAAGCAATCGTCTCAGGACCTGAAAAATCAGGTGACTCAAGGATTCGAACCCATGACCTCTGCTAGTGCACTGAGCTATGAAGTCACACAGTGGTGAGCAGGTCATATGTTGGGCTCATGTTTTCTCAAAAATGTTGCATGGTGTTTGAAATTAGATATGATTTCGCATTTAGCTGGACAATTAAGCAATGTCTCAGGACCCAGGTGACTCAACGGGATTCGAACTCATGAGCCCAACAATATTGACCTGCTCACCACTGTGTGACTTCATAGCTCAGTGGTCAGAGCACTGCACCGGCACCGCAGAGGTCATGGGTTCGATTCTCGTTGAGTCACCTGATTTTTTCAGGTCCTGAGACGATTGCTTAAATTGTCCAGCTAAGTGCGAAGATCATATCTCATTTAATTTCAAACACCGCACTGCACAAAAACATTCATATGACATTCATTTCACGAGAAAACATGAGCCCAACAATATTGACCTGCTCACCACTGTGTGACTTCATAGCTCAGTGGTCAGAGCACTACACCGGCACCGCAGAGGTCATGGGTTCGAATCCTGCTGAGTCACCTGATTTTTCAGGTCCTGAGACGATTGCTTAAATTGTCCAGCTAAGTGCGAAGATCATATCTCATTTAATTTCAAACACCGCACTGCACAAAAACATTCATATGACATTCATTTCACGAGAAAACATGAGCCCAACAATATTGACCTGCTCACCACTGTGTGACTTCATAGCTCAGTGGTCAGAGCACTGCAACGGCACCGCAGAGGTCATGGGTTCGAATCCCGTTGAGTCACCTGATTTTTTCAGGTCCTGAGACGATTGCTTAAATTGTCCAGCTAAGTGCCAAGATCATATCTCATTTAATTATTGTGTTGTGTTCAGCAAATATCAATTATTCATTACATTGACGGCAAATTGATTATTTAATTTACACTCCTGAAACTGAAAACGATTGATGCGTTGGTGTTATATTTTGTATTTCCCTACCACTTTGTTTACTTAAGCAAAATTAAAATAATCTGTGTTTGCTCTTCCACAAGTCTCCGACTTTTTATCTAATGAAAAGAAATGCGAAATTGATCAGTTAACTGCCACGTGTAAATTTAACATAACGTCGTTTTTAAGATATATTTTTTAATACTGCAATAAAAAAGAATCGACATCGTAAAGGTCGGTACAGTCATGCAAAAACTAGTAGTAATAATGTTTATATGAATGTTTTTTATGCAGTGCGGTGTTTGAAATTAAATGAGATATGATCTTCGAGTCACCCGATCCCGTTGAGTCACCTGATTTTTTCAGGTCCTGAGACGATTGCTTAAATTGTCCAGCTAAGTGCGAAGATCATATCTCATTTAATGTTTATATGGTTGTTTATGTCTGCTTATGTTCAATGTATTTGAAAAGTGTTACTTTCAAACTCCGGTTTTTTTCTCTCGGCTTGTTTACCCATGCAAAATTCAAACAGTGGCTGTAGATTCTCCATGCGTGAAACGTAGTCGTATCATGAACATTAATGCCCAACTTATTGCAAAAATATAAATTGCCATTGTAGTCAGAAATATGAAAAGAGAGAATTTTATTGACGTTTCGTCACAGCGCTCGACAACTTTAGAATGGTAGTATAAGTGTGGTATAAGATTACAAAAAGGATATAAGTATTTACAATGTATGAATAAATTAAGTAGTAAAAGAGGGATTAACCAATCACAGGAAGAATCTTGTATTCTTATATCATGATTCTAAAGATGTTGAAGGGTCTTCAACCCACAGCAGGTTCTATACTTCTATTAGAAAAATGATGAGATGCAGAAATCCATGAACGCTTTCATTTCATGTATCATTTTTTATTATTATCAGATTTATTAGCATTTACACGAACATTTTCTTTTCACTTGATTCTCAATACCACTGCGGCAGAGTCAAGAATGCGGGTGTGATATCAGGTACCAAGTAGCAAGTACTGGGTAACATGTAGCGGGGTAATGCCAGAGAAGACTGGTACTATTTAGCAGTATAATATAATACCGTATAAACGCTTTATCAAAAAGGCGTATTGAACTTGTTGTGGTAAAAAAAAACGGCGATTCAGGGAAGAAACTTAACGAATTTAATTGTAAGTCTTAAAAGTTTTAATGTCCGAAGCTTTCACCGTTTTTAACAAAAAAATATTCTTTTGTTAATGTTGTTTTGTATAACATTGGAAGCATTGCGAATTGAAATTTGTGTTTGCATGCATAAAAAGCTGAATATACTGACTGAATATTCTGATATTTTGTCCTCGATACGTTGCTTCCTCCATTTGTGCACACGTAATTTTCTCCTTTGACGATAAACATAACAAAATACTTTCTTAGCTTCCTTTCAAAATCAAAGCAAAATGCAGAAGGAATTTACTACTTGAAAGCAAGAACATTTGGAATACCGAAAACACTAGAAAAAATGTTAGCCAAGAAAGAAAAGCAAGCAATGCAACAACTGTTACTTCTTTTTTTTCTTACCGCAAGAGTGGTCATTTCACGGAATTCTCAAAGCGAACCTGCAAATATTTATTTTCATTGCGCAAGCAATCACAATGTGTGGCAAAGACACAATGCTACTTCTATGGAATTCTTCTTGAATTAGGCACATCTTAAATAGCAATTGGGCATGCATTATTTTCGCACAAAGATTAATTTATACGAATAAACTGCCATCTGGTACAAGGTACCCTCCACTCGATATTTGCTTTCCGATATCTGCTTTCCGATACCAGGGACCCGGTGCTTATGCTTTTTTTTTCCATCATGCCAATCTTTTGCAAAGAGTGTCGAAACATCAGCTAAAGCTAGCACCAACAGTCTGCAACAACCTGAATTATCTACTAACGTCTACAAACATGTAATTACTTAACCTGGGTAAAAATTTGTAAATTTCAAATCATGAAAAATTGTGTGTTATATTGTTTGTTTTCATGTTCTTTATTTTTTCTTAATGCAGAAAAGAAAGAAAGACGACGTCGCAAAGGTCATGAACTTTACTTACGATAATGATTACTTTGTTTGTTTATGCCTGTTTACATTTTGCTGTGTTGAAAAGAAACTAATTTTAAGCGTATTTTCTATTTCTATGCAGCCACATTTAAGAATAATAATTTCAAATATAACATGTCCTCTTTGCACTAAATATTAGTTTCTAATGTTGACATTTGGAAATTGACATATAAATGCTGAAAAATTTGTTTAAAACATTGTTGTCTGTGATTAGCTCGGTTACAGCAACAGGTTTATTTGTCCCTAAAAAGAAGTAAAAAGAGTCATTCACACATGACACTGATTGAAAATATACTGGTCTTGATTTTCACTCTTGAAATATCACTGAGTTTTCAAAGTAGATGTATACAACTGATATACAAATTGACAACTGATGTATGAATTGACGTTGTTTTGGGATGGATTTGTGTGGTTGTTAATTCCCGTTTGCTGTTATTATTAACTGTCTTCGAGCAAAATCAATTCATTTAAGAGGCTTTTCGTCTCTATTTAGTCATAATTTTAAAATATAAGATATTGAATTTGAAGTGTAATGCTTAAATGTGATAATAATGTGATTTTTTTATACATTGCAGATAGTAACGATGATGATGAAGGTTAGTTTATCATGTAATATAATACTTACAAATGTTTATAAATTACGCATTAATGACAATAGTTTTTATCGCCGTCAAGTTATTTATGTACCGACAGATCTATTTAAGCATTTATCTTCTCCAGGTGTCTCAATTCTCAGGTTTTCTTTTGAAGATGGCATATTTGTTCTCTTTCAAGTTACTTAGCATTCCAATTCTTTTTCTTTCCTTCGGTTTGTTGCTATAAACTCTTTCCTCGGCCACTTATTTCAACACGTTATTACTGCGAAAGATGTGTCAATTCTACCTCTTTTTAATTCTATGGTATTTCTACCCAACATCTCTCTTTTTTCATCTACAACATCAACATCACTTCTATTGTTTTCCTTTCTATTCAGCCTACTCTCCATTCTTCCCGAGATTCACATCACTAGTGCTTCTATCTTTCTTATATTTATCGCTTGCTCTTCATGACTATGATCCAAAAACGATGCTACATACACCAAACAACTGTTTTAATGATTCAATTTTTCTTTTTTTTACGTATACCTTTTGTGAGTACTTTTCTTTTGTTGAAAGCTGATTTTGCCATATCTCTTTTCATTTTTATCTCTTGTAATTATCTGTTATCAAGGAACCCAAATAACAAATATGTTTTACCGGCGTAATTCTTCATTCAAAACTATATCAAGATTGCCACCAAATTGTTTGGAAACTGCAGTAACTTCTGTCGTCTTTATATTTGTGCTCATAGCATACTCTTCTGATACATCACCCAGTCCATCTAAGATATTCTGCATGATTTTATTCGTCATAAATGCGTGTTATTATCCGTAAGAGACAATTAATTTCAAATGAACATAGTTGACGAACATAAAATGTATGAGACATTTATATAAGATTTATAAAAGCCTCTTTAGGAAGTGAAAGATTATAATTTTACAACTATAATAATAATTTTGTAAATATATGTCTAACAAAACTTACGCAAGGTATTGAAAATCTCACACAGTGGGCTGGCCAAAAACACAAAATAGTGAGTTCTCAAAAAGCACCACAAATTTATACAATGAATTCTTCATTGCTAGGTCATTTATACTCTAGCAAAAGATGGTTTCGGTAGTGTGACACCCTGTATAATTGTACTGCACAGAAATAAATATCACGTATCATATAGCGTCGTTCAAGCTATTATTTACTTCATGGGATACAACAATATCATGACTTTTGCATGGCTTTACAGAAGTTTATCATAATTTAGCCATTCATATTCACGCACTTTTCTCGTCATACTAAACATTGGAGCGTAAGTTTAAAATGTCATTATTCTAAGGCATAGCCTGAGTTCGTGTAACCCATACAGTCTCTTTTTGCGTTCCTAAATATATGACCAAAACATGGATGTCTTTTAAAGTACAATTCTTAACATTTTCAGCGACTAAAAATCAAACACCTCTCTTTAAGCTTTAGAATAAGTTTTAAAAAAATCACTGTTGATTGTTTAGAAAAAGTTAGCCACATCATGAGTATGACAAGCCAGTCTGTGATTATGTTTTATAGTTAGATTGAATTGCTTAGGTACTTTTTTAAAATGCATTTTCAAGCAGTTAGTTTGCTGTGTTTCAATGTAATTATACTGTTTTTTTTTTATATTTAGTTTGTTGTGCAATAGAAGAGAGTGCATTTTATTTCATTGTGAATCCACAGCTCTATCCGCAGCTATTGGTGCTAACTATTTTATGACTCCTGTCAACTTTGAAATCTAATTTATGTTTTAGTTTCCCATAATGATGAACTTGAAAAAGTAGATCAATCTTCATCTTCTCGTACAATGAGTAATACGACTTGTTGATATTTATTAATGGAGCTTGGAACTCTTTTCTTCGCACTAATGTTCTTGTCTTATTCTCTTCAGAGCAACATACAAAACGAGGGGGTGTTTTTCCAAATATCACGTCTTTAGAAAGTGATGACGAAAGTAAAATGAGAGGTAATGAAGTGAGAAAATATTGTGGAATAGCTCACCAAATATTACCTTAATTTTGCTGCATGCGATGTTTTGTATTATGTTATCATATTATTGCATTGTTACATTATTTGAAGATGTTAACGTTGCCAAAAGTGCTGTGCCTTCTAAATCGGAAGCTGGTAAGTAACAGTCTTTTCTTTACTTCCTAGCCTCTTATTATCAACGTAAATTATACATGTAATTCTACATTCTACATACACAATTACTAGTTTCTTTACTGAATTTCTAAAATACAACATTACTACTAAATTTTCACATTTTAAGAGGTGAGCTAAAACTTTTGCATAGTACTGTACTGCATATTTACATAAGATCGTTACACCTGAATATTTGCATAAGATCGTTAAAAGGATGCGAAGGCGATGTGGGCAGCAAAAAATTAAAATGCATGCCAAAAAATGTTCTTTACGAAAATGCTCTTTGTGACTTAGATAATGGTGTGAGTCGTTAAAAAAATCACAAGCGTTGTTTTCAAAATGTCAGCGTTGTGACAGATTGCTATTTTTATCCGAAACCTTCAGAATAAAAATTTTTACGATTGAATGAATTATTTTATTGTGTTGTGTTCAGCAATTATCAATTATTCATTACATTGACGGCAAATTAATTATTTAATTTACACTCCTGAAACTGAAAACGATTGATGCGTTGGCGTTATATTTTGTATTTCCCTACGTCTTGGTTTACTTAAGCAAAATTAAAATAATCTGTTTTTGCTCTTCTACAAGTCTCCGACTTTTTATCTAATGAAAAGAAATGCGTAATTGATCAGTTAACTGCCACGTGTAAATTTAACATAACGTTGTTTTTAAGATATATTTTTTAAATACTGCAATAAAAAAGAATCGACATCGTAAAGGTCGGTATAGTCATGCAAAAACTAGTAGTAATAATGTTTATATGGTTGTTTATGTCTGCTTATGTTCAATGTATTTGAAAAGTGTTACTTTCAAACTCCAGTTTTTTTCTCTCAGCTTGTTTACCCATGCAAAATTCAAACAATGGCTGTAGATTCTCCATGCGTGAAACGTAGTCGTATCATGAACATTAATGCCCATTACTTTGTTTGTTTATGTCCGTTTACATTTTACTGTATTGAAAAGAAACTAATTTTAAGTGTGTTTTCTGTTTCTATGCAGCCACATTTAAGAAGAATAATTTCAATTAGAACATGTCCTCTTCGCACTAAATATTAGTTTTTAATGTTGACATTT
Source organism: Xenia sp. Carnegie-2017 (assembly GCF_021976095.1). Lineage (NCBI taxonomy): Eukaryota > Metazoa > Cnidaria > Anthozoa > Malacalcyonacea > Xeniidae > Xenia > Xenia sp. Carnegie-2017. Next base: position 614,888 of record NW_025813480.1, read on the forward strand.
GGAAATTGACATATAAAGGCTGGAAAATTTGTTTAAAACATTGTTGTCTGTGATTAGCTAGGTTATTCGTCCCTAACAAGAAGTAAAAAGAGTCATTCACCCACAGCACTGACTGAAAATATACTGGTCTTGATTTTCATTCTTGAAATATCATTGAGTTTTCAAAGTAGATGTATACAACTGATATACAAATTGACAACTGACGTATGAATTGACGTTATTTTGGGATGGATTTTTGTCGTTGTTAATTCCTGTTTGCTGTTTGTATCAACTGTATTGGAGCAAAGTCAATTTATTTAAAAGGCTTTTCGTCTCTATTTAGACACAATTTTTAACAATAAGATATTCAATTTGACGTGTGATGCGTAAATGTAATAATAATGTGATTTTTTATACATTGCAGATAGTAACGATGATGATGAAGGTTAGTTTATCATCTAGTATAATACTTACAAATGTTTATAAATAAAGCATTGACGACAATAATTTTTGTCGCCGTCAAGTTATTTATGTACCGAGAGCTCTATTTAAGCATTTATCTTCTCCAGGTCTCTCACTTCTCAGGTTTTCTTTTCACTTTTACATATTTGTACTCTTTCCAATTACTTAGCATTCCTATTATTTTTCTTTCCTTAGGTTTGTTGCTATACACTCTTTCCTCGGCCATTTATTTCAACAATTTATTACTGCGAAAGTTGTGTCAATTCTACCTCTTTTTAATTCTATGGTATTTCTATCCAACATCTCTCTTTTTTCATCTAAAACAGCAACACCATTTCTGTTGTTTTCCTTTTTATTCAGTCTACTCTCCATAATTCCGGTGATTCGCATCATCAGTGCCTCTATCTTTTTCATATCTATAGCTCGCTTTTCATGACTATGATCCAAAAAAATACTACAAACACCAAACAACTGTTTTGATGATTCAATTTTTCTTTTTCCTATGTATACCTCATGTGAGTATTTTCCTCTTGTTGAAAGCTGATTTTGCAATTTTTCTTTTCATTTTTATCTCTTGTAATTATCAGTTATCAAGGAACCCAAATAACAAATATGTTTTACAGGCGTAATTCTTCATTCAAAACTATCATCAAGATTGCCGCCAAATTGTTTGGAAACTGCAGTAACTTTTGTCGTCTTTATATTTATGCTCATACCATATTCTTCTGATACATCACCCAATCTATCTGAGATACTCTGCATAATTTTTTCCTCCCAGCTAAAATGTATTGGTCATCCACAAACCTCCAGTGGCATATAACCAGCCAACAACTTTGTTAATGCTATGTAAATTTTAATTTATTCACTCACTGTAAAACAATAACTTTCACAAGAAATGAATAATAATAATGGTGTAAAATTTACGTAGGATGAACAAATTTGCGGTCTAGCTACGCCACTGCAAGTCTTATAATGTCTTTCTGTAAATTCATTTCCTCATAATTTGACTCTTTCATCAACACCATGCAATGCTTCTACCATCATCATCCTTTCAGCATAAACAAAAAACAACCTCTGCTCATTCTCTTACTTCTTCAAAACCGCCACTTTGGCGTCAGAGTATGAAATGATTCTTTTGATACATGGGAATGCTGAATGCTGTCAGTTTATTTTTTTCAGAGTATCTGCAACTGGTATGCTCTGGTCGGTAAAACTTTCTTTGACAAAGATATAGAACTGCTCCTTTCCAACCTTTTTACGTTATTAGTGGTTTTGATAATATCACCACTCATTAATTTGTTAGTGTAAATACAATTGTAGCTTCTCGCCTTCAATAAATGGACCTCCTAATAAGTCAAAGGACGATATTATTTTTGAAAAGTGTGAAAATGTGAATCAGGATTTATAAATAAGCGGAGTAGCCAGCTCAATAAATTGGGGAGGCGAGCTTATATTCATAAATGTGTGTTATCATCCCTAAGAAATAAATAATTTCAAAAGAACTTTATCTTGCAAAACATGTATAGTGAATATTATTATGTCATCATCGAGTTAGCTACGCCACTGAAGAAAGCTGTGTATTGTATTATATTATCATTTGGTAATGTTATTTATTTGCATTGTTCCAGCTTCGAAAATAAAGGAACTTTCTGAATGTCAATTGAATGTTAATGACAGTTTGAAAGACAGCTATGCAATGCCTTCATCAGGTAACAAAATTTTTATTTTATAGAAAAATCATTCTTCGTTGCTATTTTTATCATTCTATCATTGCTATTTTTGACTACTTCCGTTATAATGGTGCAAAATAATAAATTTTAAAAGGTTTACTCATTCCTATACTGTCCCCATTTTACGACGGTGAGATACTCAACTGTGAATCGAATGCAAAACATAAATATAAACTTTGTGCTAGGGATTAATGATGGTTGTCTTAATGCAGAAAAGAGTGTGGAAGAAGGATACGTTTGTGAAGGTTTGGTTATATATCCGTGTTTATAAACATACAACATTCTTAATAAATCAAAGCGTTCTCAACTTTCACTGTGTTGCAACTAAATTATTTTTTGCTATTGCGCTTGCACACGACGATAATAAAATTTTTGTTTTCAAAATTGATTGTGCAAACTATGTGTTTGTCTACAATAACCTTAAAAGTATAATGATAGCTATATATAAAAATACTTTTATTTGTTTCCACATATTACATCATTACTTATGTGACGACCAATATCTTGACCAATGGATATTTTCCTCGTAATGAATACAGAAACAAACATGTTATTGGTGAAGAGAAAAACCAATCAAAAATACTTTTTATAATGGAAAATTGTAATTTATGGTTCTGTAATTTTTATATTTTCTTATATTTATAGTCGGTGTGGTATTATGTTGCGACCAAATCTTAAAAGAAGCCCATACATTAACATTGTTCATAGTTCATGATAAAGAGCCCATTAAATTGTTTTGTTGTGTTATAAATAAAACAAAAAATGCTCTAGTTGCTTGTCACTTAACTATATAATATTTTAATATTATTTTATTATTTATTTTTCATAATGCAGAAGAGGGAAAACAACGTTTGGAAGGTTGGTATAACGAATTATTTTCAATTTCGTAAAGGATTGTGATTAATTTTTTTTACTGCTCTGAATTGCTCGAGTTGAAAAATGCTATGTAAATTTTTTCAATTTTTAAAATTTTTTAATGACTATTAATTAAGAATAAAAAATTCTTTTCATTACATGCATAAAAATGATCGTGTCTGAACGTAAAGTGCAGCATGTCGTAAGCAACCATTTTAACTATTTCTTATTGCTCCCAGTTTAAACAAAGTCCGTTATTGAAGGGATCGTTGCTTTGTAAACATTTGTAGAGATCATTGAGTAAATTCAATTTATTTTAAGAGGATTTTTGGTCATAACATTCACATAGTAAATTTCATAATTTATGTTAATGTAATAAGGATGTGTGTTTTATCCATTGCAGAATTGCTCAATCTAGAATAGCAGATCTAGCGTTAGTCAAAATGAATTATAGATGCTCAATTTTAAATTCAAAATATATTCAAACCAAAACTATTGAATTTGAATTTCAAAAAATTAAACTTTATCAATGGACCTTCCTCCATGTATTTGGAAATGGAAATATATCCAAGCATAAGCTGCAGCAATTTATTTTGACGTACCCTAGATCCGCCACTGGTTTTATTGAGTTAAATGTTATTTCCATATCAAAGTAAAAACATCCGTGTTTTCTCATCCAGAGAAAAACACAACAATGTTATATGTTATGTGATATTGCCAAAACAATAAAACTGTGAATTGATGAATTTATTGCATGAATTTATCAGTCCTTTAATCTCTCCTGATTTGTACTTCTCCTTTAAGTTCAAGAATTGTTGCGTGAACCATGGAAATGTTTTGATAAATCAATAATGCATCAGGAAAAGTTTAAAAAGATGGAGGAATATGGACGCAAACATCCAGAAAAAGTTACACTGCTCAGTGAATTGCGTGTAATTTTCAAAAAGGAGTATTTGCTTGGCAAGGGAAGTGATGGAACCCGTGTTTACCTTGCCCTGGGAAATGATGGTTATGGAAAAGCAGTAAAGCGAATACGCAAAGATAGCGGCAAAGACTATGCAAATCGAGAAAAGGAAACTTTGAATGAGCTTAATGCAAAGCGATCAAATTATGTTGTGAATATTTGGCATTTAGAAGAGAACCTTGACGAAGAATATTTGTACATGATATTAGATTTGTGTGAAGAATCGTTAGAGGATTATGTGGAATCTTCTTCTTTGCAAGATCTTCTAAAAGTCGTCCCTAAAATTCTTATTCAGATCTTAAATGGTCTAGCTCACCTTCACAGCGGTGATCGTCCTATTCTTCATCGGGATTTGAGACCATCAAACGTTCTTCGAGATGTACAAGGAAATTTTTTAATTGCTGACTTTGGTATTAGTCATATTTTATGCGATGGAGCTGTGACTCATCAAAGCATACAGAGAGGAGCTAAAAATTGGATAGCTCCAGAGTCATATAACGCATCAGATGCAACAGTTGATAAAGTTCTTTACAAAAAAGAGTCTGACATTATGGTATGTTCTTGAAGTAGAACAAGAAGTCCAACTACAGCTCAATGTTTTATTTGCATTTAATTAAATATTGGTATTTGGTAGTGATAATGATTTTACCTCAATTTTTTTCTGTACCTCGATTTTATCGTCATATAGTGTCAGCCTATAAATTTAAATAGAAATAAATTAATTTTTGATAAACGTGTTACAGTTACAATTGTATGTTCCTAATTTAGGTTGCTTTTAATACATATGTATGGCTACAATTCCATTTGGAGAACATTTTTTAGATTTTTTTAAGCTGCACATTTATTGTTGAGTTCTGCAAATCGCAAATAAATTTAATCTTTAAGGTTTTAGTATCCACCACTGACTGTTTATGACAAATTTTTTTTGAAAATAGAATGCAGGAATGGTGGCTTATTATGTTGCAACAAAGGGAAAACATCCTTTTGGAGATGAACGGCTTAGACTGGACAACATTTTGAAAGGAAATCCAGTTGGCTTGGACGAAATCGAGGATGCCACGTTCAAAGACCTTTTATCGTGGATGCTACAGCTAAAACCTGAAGACAGGCCATCTGCCAATGAGGCGTTAAAACACCCTTATCTACAATCAGAAGAAGAGAAATTTAATATGCTGTGTGATATTGGGAACCAACTGAAGGTGAAACATTCACAAGGTCAAAATTCTCCCACTTCAGACGTTCATAAGCAGTTGCATGGTTCCACAGAATGGATGAAGCGTATCGATGATGAAGTCGTCAAAGATTTGATCAACTTTGAAGTAAACGACAGTATAAAAGCTCCAAAGTACGAGTCTACATGGGCAGGATGCTTAAGATTTATGCGAAACGTTGACCAACATTGGCAAAATAAGCCTCGTCCGCATCTATCACAACATGTGAAGCAAGGCAATTATAAAAAGTATTTCCTGCAACGTTTTCCTGAACTTCCTCTTCTGGTGCACAAAGTCATTAGGTCACTGGAAAACGAAATCTGTTCACAAGAATAATTAAGAACATCGTGCATTTGTTCAGGATTTGTTTACACTATCTACTCATAAGTTTTATTGTCTCGCTTTTAAATTTAATGACTTTTCATTTAAACATTTTCTCACTTGATAATGGAGTCTTATAATTAATTATGTAATATATACTGTGAAAAATTGTAATCTCCGCAAATGGATATGATTACTTAAAAAAATTTATAATGGGACTTAAAATATTACTATTTCGAATGTATAGTCATGTAGTGGCAATGTATCCCTCGCAATACATGGCATTCATCTTGTTAAATGAATTAAAATTGTATGTTCGTCATTCGTATTTTGTTAAATATATACATGGCTGTGACTGAAAATTATTTAGATTTTTGAGCGTTGGAGATTGACCTCATCGCAGAGTACAGAGAGGAGTTAAGAACCAGGGGTGGATTGAAACTACGTCACATTCAGCACGCGACGTAGTTAAATTCTTCACAGCAGCGGGAAAAATTAATCAAATTTTAAATGCCCCTAGTTCAAAATAAAAGCAATTTGCCGCGTGTGGAACGAAGTCCGTTTTGTCGAAAGGACGAAGAGCATTTTTCTATTCGTCTTTTGCAGGTTCGAGTCTCATCTCGGTATGGTGTAGTTTGTTTCGTTGTGTGAATAATGATCATGAATTCTTTATCCGAAAATTAATTAAATTTTTTCTGTCCTCACAACGAAAGCATTAGAAAAATAAACATATTGTCAGGGTTAGGGATAGTATTATGAGAAAATTGTGCAACAACGTGCATTCACTGAGCAATGTTATTGTTTCCAAGACCTGGATTAAGATTGGGATTAAGGGATCAAGTGGCTAAAATAAATTATATTTCACTTGCGGGAGAAATACCCATAGCTAACCCGCACAGAGTCAGCACGCCTTAAATTGTGCTGAATTTGGAGACTAAAATCTGTCTCTTGATTGGTTTATTGCCGTTGTGCTGACTAACGAGCCGCCGTTTTTGCTGAAATGTTCAAGCGGTGTTGTGCGAAATTCAGCACAGATTGAGATTGTTGATAGCTGAGGTTTTATCTTTGAGCTTCAAAACCAACGATTTTAATGAGAAGCATGGCATCTTTCACTGATCGAGTCGAAGATGCTTTTACGAGGAAAGATGGGACTTTATGGCTCAACTCTACGGAGAGATGTTGGATTGCCTGAAAGTCAACAGCATTGTTACCAACGATAATTTGTTGGATCGTCTCGGTGTTGATATTTTCCGAAATATCAATGCCGAATTTTACATACCGCAGAGTGCCAAGACAAAGAACACAAATTTGGTTGCCTTAAGGTTAGAAAACTTATGACATGTTATGCATGCATGCTTACACAAGAATATATAAGCAAATATAAATTGACTTGATGTGATGCCCGATGGATTTGTCATTTGTGGTTTATTTATGTGATTCAAAACAAAACAAATTTTCGAATTTCGATCATATTTAAAACGTTTCTATTGATTTATTTCTTGATGTGTTTAATAGTATACTTAAGATAAGATATACAAAATGAACTGAAGCATAATATTTGAAATTTACATAACATTATTTCAGATCTGCTACAAATGGCAACTGCCTCTATAGTTCATTGTCAATTCTGCTTGTTGGTGACAACTCTGTGGTGACTATTTTGAGGCTCATGACCTCTATAGAATTATTTTTATATGCTGATTATTATGCAAACATCCATGTTTTTCAAATCTTTTTGAAACTCAGCATAACAAACACTTTGATTCCATCTCAAGCATGGTGGCCATGTCAGTCTCTTTTGAAGCTATTGATAGTGCTGGAAGTGGTTGTTCTGTTGCTGAACTGGTCAGGGCAGAAGCTGTGTTAAATGCAAAAGATATGGCATGGACTGGGTTTGTTTGTTTGTTGGCACTCTCTTCAGTTACATCCTGTAGCATTTTTTCTTACTATCCTGACATATACTCTAGTGCTTATAGGTGGAATTTATTATTTAACCAAAGAATTGAACCTCGAATTCGATCTAGAGCTTGTGCTTCCACTAGTAATTATTTGCGAGTTTTGTTTTGCTTTGAAGGTTCAGCTCCTCAAGCAACTGCATTCAAACACAATCACTATGTGCCTTTGATACTTGGTGGGAAGGGAACTAAAAGAAAGGGAAGTAGTCACTTGTCACAAGCTAAAAGGCCCAGTATACAAACAAAGTTGAGGTTTACACCTTCTGGTCCTACTGAGACAACCATGACAACTAAGGCTCATCCATATGGTATATCTCACAGTAGCACTTTGGGTTCTTGTGATGCTTCTTTTATTTCATCTTCTACCTTGCAATTACCAGATAATAAAACTGCAAATGCTGACTTGCCTAGAAATCCATATGATGTTGGTTTTTATAGAGAAAAGGTGAGAGGTATGGAAATTCATGAAATTGAAAAACTTGTGAAGAATGTATTCGTACCTCATGAATGCTATGAATTTCCTAAAACTGTTGATGCAAATGGTCGCAGTAGGTCCTTTCGACATGATTGGCTGAAGGATTATCTTTGGCTTTCGTATTCTCCAAGTCTTAATGGTGCTTTTTGCTTACCATGTGTTTTGTTTGGTGATAGGTTTCCAAAACAGTCGAATTAAAATATTTTTTCAGAGCCATTAACACATTGGCCTGATGCTAAAAGTGCAATAAAAGGCATATAAGTACATCATCAGGTCTTCATGTTCACACGGCTCTTCTTAAGGATATCTTGGATCAGAGTTCGGTAAAGCCAGCCAATAAATGTCATGATTGACAGTAACTTAAAAAAAGATTTCAGAGAATAGGAAAAATTAGTTCCAGTAGTTGATACCATCATTCTTGCAGGTCGCCTTCAATTACCACTTAGAGGTCATCGGGATGATTCTCAGTATCATCCTGAAGTTGGTGAATATTCTGAAAAGCATGTTGGTAATTTTATTGAATTATTAAACTTCCGTGTGCAGGGGACACCATTTTGGAATCCCATCTTAAGCATCATGATAAAAATGCCTCCTACATCTCTAAAACTACTCAGAATGAGTTAATTAGGTGTTGTGGTCAATTCATCACTGAACAGCTTCTAGTTGAAGTAAAAAAGAGCAAGTTTTATGCATTGATTGCAGACGAAACATGTGATATTTCTAATAAAGAACAGATGTCTTTGGTTTTGCGTTTTGTTGACGAGGAGTTCAACATAAGAGAAGAATTTTTTCGTTTCATTCATTGTAGTGAGGGTATGTCTGGGAAGGACCTTGCATCTGTGATTTTGAAATGTTTAAACGAAGAGTTGAATTTGAACATTCAGGACTGTCGTGGGCAGGGGTATGATGGCGCAGGTGCTGTTGCTGGATGCATTAATGGTCTTGCTGCAAGGATTAAGAATTTGAATGAGAAAGCCATTTACACACATTGTTTCAGTCACAGATTAAATCTTAGTATTTGTGGTACTTGTGCTGTTCAGTATGTAAGAAATGTTTTGGAACATCTGAAGGAAGTTGCTAACTTTTTCAACTCTTTCCAAAGCAGACAACTAATTTTGGAGAAATGCATTAGAGAGCACTGTCCTGATTCTGCAAACAAGAGATTGAAAAGTGCTTGTAAGACAAGATGGGTTGAGCGTATTACTAGCTTAGATACTTTTGAAGAACTGTATGTTGCTTTTGTTTTTCCTTTAAAGAAATGATTTTTTACGTCGAAGGCAAGTGTAATCGTTAGACCTCTAGTAAAGCTTCCCCTCTGTTACATCTTTTGACATCTTTTGATTTTATTGCAGCACTCGTAATAACTAGATGTATTTTTGATCTTACTCTTCCAGTTACTCAGTTACTTCAGTCTTCTAGTAATGATATTGTTGACGGTTTGAACTTGATAGAGGCATTAAAAATAATGTCGAAAACTGTAAGAAATGAGGTCGATGTTTATCATGCTAACTGGTAAAGTATTGCATCGACGATGGCAGAAAAGGTGGGTGTTAAGGAGAAAAAACCTAGAACTTATGGTCGTCAGGCAATTAGAAGTAATGTTCGGTCTGAATCTGTATCTGATTACTATAAGAAAACAATACCATTCCTTTAGCTTATCACTTGTGTTCTAAGTTAGAAAAAAGGTTTGATTCATCAGCAACTAGCATATATTATGGCTTGTTTTTAATTCCATCCAAGTTACTTTTGTGTCTTTCTTGTGGCGTTTCTTGGAAGGAAAATTTTTATTCATTTTCTTCTTTGTTCTTGGATGATCTTCCAAATCCAAAGGCTTTAGATGGTGAACTTGATCTCTGGCAGAAATACTGGGAATCGTCTTCTACAACTTGTCTTCCTGAAAATGTCTCTTCTACTTTAAAGTCAGTAAATTTTCCAGGTTTTGAGAACATAAAAGTATTGTTAAAGATCTTAGGTACTATTCCAGTCACTTCTTGTGAGTGTGAGAGGTCGTTCTCTGCTTTGAAGACTAAAGAACTATACAAGAAGTACTATGGCTGCTGACAGGTTAAATGGTCTTGCTTTATTGTATATTCATCAGGACATTAATCTAGATATAGAAAAATTATAGATCTTTTGCAAAAGACAAAGAAGAATTGAACTAGCTTTCTAGTTCGGAGTGAAAGTTCTTCATGCCTTTTTTAAACTCTTGACTGTAAAGATGACTGCCGCTAACCTCAGTCAATATAAACACAAACAATCGTTCTCAGGACTTTACTTACCTGGACGATCGAAATCTACAAACATTTTTTTGCTTTTTTTTTTATTGACAACTTCATTTGATAAATTGACATAAAATCGTTTGCATAATAATCAGCATACAGGTATGACTAGACCATTATAAAATGAAATTCCATATTGATGAAGCGTAAAGAATTTTTTTAGGCTAAGTTTGTAATGAACCAGGCCGTCCATGTCGGAAGCCCTCAAAGCATATTTTTTGGCGAGTTTCCTAGGCATGCTGATGAGCTCTGATGTTGAGCGAAACGGTCAAAAATCGATAATTTATGAGCAAGAATGTTAGCTCATAAAAATTTTAGAAGACCAGCTGCAAAAACGCAGGAAATAGCGTTTTTCGCAATACAATTTTAAAATTTTACCGGGGGGGACATGTTCCTGGACCCCCCTAGAAAAGTCGCGCTAACGGTGCGACATTGTGCCTAAGTTCATATACGAAGCTGGATCCGCCCCTGTTAAGAACTGGATAACTCCAGTCATATGATCTATCCAACATCCAATCATCAATATATCTTGCTACAAGAAACAGTCTGATGTTATTATAACTGTATGTTGTGGACATTTAAATGTAGTTGAATTCTGCAAATAGCAAATAAAATCAATTTTTGACGTTTCAGTATCCACCGCCACTAACCATGTAACTGTTATGATGTTTTTTATTGATTTTAGAATGCAGGAATAGTAGCTTTTTACGTTGAAACAAATGGAAAACATTGCTTTGGACCTAAACGGTTTTTATTTTTTCGTAAATGTTTTCATTATGAAAGCTAGTTGATATTGGCAAATAGTTGAAGTCAATTATTTAAGTAACACTTTATGCAATGAAATTTGTCTAAATTATTTAATGAAATACAGATTATGTTTTTTACTTCATTCCAAAGATTTGAGATATTTTTTGACAAATCTTCCTTTTCCCTTTTGCTTTTGATTATTGGCCATATCCAAGCTGTTTGTACACCTGCCACATTTCAACATCATATCAAAATGCTTTATTAATAATTCTCCTCTTTGTAAATGGAAAACACCCATAGATTTTCCATATTCCATTCTAAAATAGGAAGATTTTTCGTTCGCAAGCCTGTTATGATCATTCTCAGTCCTACTCGTGTTACAGTTCATTACCGTTCGCATCAAATTATCTCGAGAGCTATTTAAGATATCGGCAAAATATACGCATAGACCGCAGTCCTGTGTTTTTCTACTGTAGAAGCCCAGCCGGGCATTTCTACGAAGTTGACCGACATTTCTTGCTACTTGGAGTGGACGTGGATGAAATCAAAGATGCGACACTAAAATCAGAAGACAAGCCAATAGGAATGATGAAATGGTCAACGGCAGCCAGTAAACGAATTAAATATACAGCAGCCAGTTGCGCAGCCATGGAGCATTTTTAACCCTGTGCTGAATTGAGCTCCGTTAAGTGAGTTTAAACTTCAGCTCAGTCTTAATACAAATCATTCGCTATATAAAACGCGCGATTATAAGCCAAATTTTCTACCCTGTGCTAAGTTCAAGCCCAATGCTGAAATTTCAACCCCGTTTTAGCTAATTGGGTTAAAAATGCGGCTCCAATTAGGGGCTGATTACAAAAGCCCGGGTAGCCGTGATTCAGCCAAGCGTTAAGTGATTTTAACAAATGGAAACAATTCAATACTTGTCATCAGATAAATCTTCTCGAGCAATTTCACAATATTCTGATTTAATAACTATACCTGTAACATTTGAAATTAAAACAACCAATTTGGCCTAATTTTAGAATTACAACAGGGATGAATTGCGGCATTTAACAAACAGTTCTAATTTATAACGTTGAAGTTTTGGCCCCTATCAATCCCTCGAAAGAGCAGATCGTGGTGTGGGGCAAAAGTCATTTAAAGAAACGATATTATATGCGTGTGACATACGTAATGATAAATGAGCAAAGCAAGTACGCACCAGAGTACTAGGGGCAGTTAGTGACGTTCATGCTGTTGATGCCAGATACCACTGGGACTGCTGACCAAATTTCATGGCACCACGACAAATGTCCAAATGTGCAAATGCAAAAGAAAGTCAGAACAAAGAAGACGAAGATGAGGCTTTCCAAACTGTTATAGATAAGATAACATCCGACTACTCCCAAGTTTGGAACTCTGTTGAAATTTACAATATATACATTTCTTACAGTGGAACCCAACTTTCTCGACGTAAACTTTTGGAAAATCTTAACAATGCCCTTTGTAAAGATTTCTTAATCCTGTCATCTCCTGGAGTTGCATACATTTTTCGGGAGAAAGCTTCACAATTTCTTAAAGTCGTCCAGGAAATTGGCAGCGCTGATATAAATGGCATTGCTGAGCGTATCGTTTCAGAGTGTAAAACTCTTAAACCTGACAATGAAACTTACTACAAGACGTCTGTGGATAAAAACATTGCTGCCGAAAGCACAAGCCCTACGTTGTTGCATGTGTTATCCTATATCTCCATTAAGTTGATTAATACTTAACCTACAATACTTATTGGCAATATAGTAACTAGCAGTTTTTCTGACCGGCCAACTTCCCTTCAAATTTTACGCAATCTTCTTGCGAGAGAGAAATCCCTCATATCGAAGTTGTATGATTTTGGAGTCACTTGCTCATATAATGAAATTTTGAGGTTTAAAACCTCTGCTGCGGTGGCAGCCTTAGACAATTGTAAAGTGACGGGGATTTAAAATGCTTCCCAAATTTTGTCCAGGTGGTGGCTGATAATTTTGATGCCTACATTTCATCCCAGAATTGCCAGCTATCTACACACGCTCTTGCAATGCTACTGACACAGACAAAATCCACTGATCAAAGCATTAGTGCACAGAATATCCACCGTCTCAATAAACAAGAAATGAAAGATAGCATACCACGCGACATTCAAATTCAAAATTTTCATGGCCTCATTAATTCAAATTCGACAATGCCCGAATGTGCTGGATTTAACACAAATTTGGCGCGTGAACAAGGTCAGACATTGAATCCTGCAACTAAAGCTGTATTTCGATCCCTGATTAACAATATTCCCTCAAATCCAAACACAATGATGACTGCTATGGTCGAAGCAAAGAAACTTGTTATGCAAACTGGCCAGGATTACACAGCTTTACTTTTGATCAGCAACTATATCGAGTAATGGCAAACATCCTTTTGGCGTCTCCGCATATGTTCGAGAAATTCATTCCGAGACATTGAGGAATGCATATGCTCATGGGTTTTGTTGGATGCGTTGGATCACTGATGTCTGATACGGGTTTTAAAGAGATCCTTCAAGCGGCTTTTGCAAGTGTTAACCGTAAGCTTTCTGGTAAACGATTTCCTCAGAATGTCCGGGCTCTGCGAATGCTTGCAAAGGAAATTTTACAAAATGTTATGAAAGATATCCAGTGCTCTGAGCACTTGACATTGTAAATGGGAGAAAAGGCAGAGAAAAGAACGACAACCAAAATTTTGGTATAAAATTTCATTAATCCAGTGTTCATCATGATGATGTTTGTTCGTGCAGAAAAAGAGGGTGACTGGTCTTTACATCTTGGAGCAGTGGAGGCTATGATGCCCTACTTTTTGCGGCTGGGCATTTCAACCACGCAAGATATGGTTTATATTATTTGCGCTCAGTGTAGCGTCTTCCGGAAGAACTTAGAGATAGATTTATGAAAGGGAAGCATGTAATAGGACATAAGCCTGGTTTATGGAATGGAATTTGGTCGGATATATTTATCGAAACAACGTTTATGCGTTATGGTAATGGCCAGGTGGCTATTTTGGTAAAACTTTGAACCTTTCAGCAATATCTCGTTGGGAATTTAGTCTTCATATTGCAGCGATCTGATTAAATGCGCATCTGAAATGAAAGATGAAGAATCATCATCAAACGATGTAGCTACCCATAACGAAGAAATGCCAGCACGTATATTTTCAGATACAAAAGATCAAGAGAAATTGAGAGTAAGCTGCAATTGAGTATTGATCCACTAAATCCAGAAAGCCATTGTGAGAGTTTATTTAATATCGTAACTGGCGAAATTGCTCCAGAATTCGTCAAGATAGATGAAGCTGTGCGTCTTGGAAAGAATCAAAATTGTTCCATGAATGTTCCATTACGATTCGTGTGTTTTTATCATATATGAGTCATAACATATCATTATAATTTAAAAATCTGGATATGACTGTTCTTTGTCAAAAACAATGACCTTCTTTTTAAAATACGGTGAAAGATCAGGAAATAAATGTAAAAAGAAGTCATAAAAACAGGTATGACTGAAAGAGTACATTTAAGCAATAGTAAAATATGTTTTTGTTATCGGGTTAAATTACAGTAATTTAGAAAATGTTCATATGGCCTTTGTCAAAATCACCACAAAACCCGACAATCTCTCGTTCACAGCATTTTTTATTCAGTCAGTGGAAATGTTCAATAACAGCCAAATAATAAAATTTTAGATTCCTCTTTGCTTTATATGATCTTTGTAACTCATTTTGTATCTACATTTCTACAACATAGCATGCCTGTATCAGTATGTATTATTTTCATAATTTATTTAAACATGTGCTAAAAAGCGGAGGTGAGACAGTTCGGATGGCTGAAATCTAGAAATAGAATGTGTCAGCCAATATATGAGCTCGTAAATTAGATTTTCACCAAGGGTGCCAAGGGGACACTCTTAAAATTATGAATTTTATATTTTGTAAAGATACAAGAAATGCAAAAACCTGTTTGGGGTCCTTCACAGCGACGTTCTGTTTTTAAGTGGCATTTGGCAACCGGACTATAATTAGAATTTGAATTTAGTTAATTTAACACGCACGATAAAACATGCAAGTAAACAGCCATGTTCATGTCAAGAACGCTGGTCAGATTAATCACCCACATGCCACAATGGCTACTCCATTTTCCCATTCTCTGGATGAACGAAAACGTGTAGTAACTGTAACGTACGGAGCAAATGCCACTAGCAAGCTGCTGTAGACCCAATTTCACTTTATATTTTCTTTACAACCCGCTTACAATAATTCAGTAATTTTCTTATTTACACTTCTTTATTAACACTCTTTTGAGTAAATTCTCTAAGTAACTTATACGTCTTTTTATGCACATGCACTACTCGTGTTACGGACGGTAAGACTTGTATATTATTTATTAACACAGGATCATACACGTAGCCAGAACAATAATTGGGGGTGGGGGCATATTCATATAGATTAATTTTATAATCCGTAATAACAAATTTTATCTTTACGATAGAAAACATGCTCAATTGCATGCGCATATAAAATTTAAATAAAACATTTCCAAATTCAATATTCACAAATTTTATTTTCTCTCCACCCACCCCCTCCCTAAGGGAAAGTATAGTTTTTTCCAGCTGTGATCTTTGGAAATGCTTCCATTGTTAAAAGATTATTTACATACGCGATGCAAAACAAATCATTCGTATTATTTTGATAGTTGATTCTCATCAGACGAAGCAAAAACGTTTAAGTAGTGGAACAAGCACTGAAATTATTGTAAGTTTTATTTGTATCGTATTCTCTTTATGATTAACACTGGTACGCTTTGCCATAAAAATTTGCGAATTCTTTCAGTATATGTAATGACAATGTTCAAATTCCATTGCGTCAGACGTTTGACTTAAAGGTCACAAGTTTGAATTTATATGTAGTTTTAGTCTCTTTTTAATTCTCCATGTCTAAGATTATATTTTTAAAGGTATAGATTTTTACAATTAGCTTAAAAATTAGAAAAAAATCAGTCAGACAGCAAGTACTAGAACAATTCCATACCATTGGGCTGGGATGTTCGATTGTTACTCACTAATATATCGTTATTCTTATAAAATAGCGTTACAACAAGACTATTTTAAAGTTCTTATTATTTGGGCAACTTTGTTAGCGTGTATATTAAATATTTATTTTGTTCATGAGTCAAGAGACTTGAACTACGTAGGCGGGAATGGACACGCAAGCAAATTTTTCAATAAAAAACAAAATTCATAGGAAGATTGCTGTTGGCGTTGTTTAAACTATTTTCATCAGCTTATCATTCAGATCTTGACAAATTTCCGTTGGTACTTCATGATGATTTGGTTGAAAACTGGTAATCGCTAGAAAACTCTGTAAAACTGAAATTACATGGATTATTATGCAGCATTTCAATAAATACGATATTCAAGTTTATCGTTTCCATTTTTTCGTCTGTTTAATGTTTCAGAGGAAAAAACTGTGAATGTTAAGTACATCATAACTGAAATAAATATTACTGAAAGATTGCCGATAAAAATTTCGTATAACTTATCTTTGAAAAGTGAAAATATTCAAAGTTACCGGTTCATTAAATGCACCATGCTAAGCAAACACAAAAGGGAAAATTGAAGAATGATGAGAATATTAAAATGACTTGTTCTCTCTCGTTCGAATTTGTTTGCAATATGAATACGATGTGAATAATATATATGTCGTAATCAATTATTTCAAGTGTTATTAAATATAGATAAATAGATTGCAATGCAGTTTTCAAAAGCTTAGCCTGTCTTAAATTTAATCGTTATTGCTGATACCTGTATCTAACATCTTAAATTATATTTTTTAGAAATTATTATTTTCCTATCCAAGGAAAAACAAGTTGCTTTTCTTTCTGTCATAATGATGATTAAATGTCCAAGCGCTTTGATAAGAAATTTTTTTGGAAATTTATCTTGTTTTTTATAAAATGAAAGCAAAAACAGGATTTTAATAAAACGAAAGCAAAAACAAAGAAATAAAATTGTCAAAACCAAAAAGATTAAGATACACTAAATTTAATTATTTTTATGATGCTTCGTTTTTGGTCAAAAATTATTTTATATACTGTTTCAATATAAGATGTCTTTATTTTGACATGTTTAAAACATGTTCAAAAGTATACCTTTTGTATTTCTTAGCTACCACGTTTGATCATGAGCAGCGCTGACTACATCGTACAGTACAAAATTCTTGTATATGCATTCCACACACATCTTTATAGAAGTTCATTTCACTGACTTCCACACACTCAGTTCAACCAATAATTTAATAGAACTACCGCAGGTTTTTTTCTTGAATTTATGTATGGCACTTTTCATTAATGAGATTATTTCTTCCTGAATTAAAGACTGGACATTTCTATAAAGCTATTTGCATCATTAAAGACAGAAGTGATGTTTAATATTTCAAATTGTATATTTTAATGAGCCATGTATACATTAAACACGTGGTGAATATAATGACTGTTTCATGATGTAGCTTTTAAAACATCGCATACAATTATCGTACCGTCTTTGATTAGTAAATTTTTATTTGTATGGATTTTTTAGTTGTAACAATTTTGCCATTCAAATGGATCCAAGCCACAACTTCTCAGAAAGTCTGGTCAAAAACTCAAGCTTTTCAGAAGGTAACCTTAAAAACATTAGATTCTTTAATTCTCCGAACTCTTTTCACCTCGACAGATGCTTTCATCTTTGATTTTTCAATCTCAATGTTTCCGCATTTAAAGTGAAAAGATCCTGACGTCCCTCAACGTCCTTTGAACTAAATATCCCTCATCCGTGTGTTTGGGAGCAGGGAAATACGCTGTTAATACAAATAAGCTCAAAACAAGGCAAACACGTTGTTCTGTTTTTATGCTATTATTTAGTAGCTAAATATAAAATTCAGTTCACATTAACGTTCAAAGCGGTGTAGGTATTTCAAATCTTGTCTAATAGCCACATTTTCTTGATGTGCGTATAATTAGAAAATTAAATTGCTTCTTGATACATTGATTTATTCCTTTTTAAATAGTCTACTTTACTTTTTAATTCAAGAATTGCTGTCTCAACCATGGAAATGTTATGATAAATCAATAATGCACCAGCAAAAGTTCAGAATGATGGAGGAATATGGGCATAAAAATCCAAGAAAAGTTAAACTTGTAAATGGTGTAAAGGTTATTTGTTCTGAAGAGTTTTTGCTTGGTAAGGGAAGTGATGGAACTCGTGTTTACCTTGGACTCGGAAAAGATGGTTATGGAAAAGCAGTAAAACGATTGCTTCGAGATAACTGTGCGGAGTTAGCAGAACGAGAAAAAGATATTTTGAATGAGTTGAATGCCAAGCGTTCAAATTATGTTGTGAATTATTGGTATCTTGAAGAAGAACCAGGCACAGATTATTTGTATTTGATACTAGATTTGTGTGAGGAATCGTTAGAAAGTTTTGTGAAATCTTCTACTTTGCAATATCTTCAAAAAGCACTTCCTAAAATTCTTAAGCAGATTTTAAAAGGTTTAGCAGATCTTCACAGCGGTCAGCGTCCTATTCTTCATCGGGATTTGAGACCCTCGAACGTTCTTCGAGATGTGGATGGAAATTTTTTAATTGCTGACTTTGGTATAAGTCATATGTTATCTGATGAAACTTCGACACATCGGAGCATACAAAGAGGAGCTAAAAATTGGATAGCTCCAGAGTCATATGACGTATCAGATGCATCAATTGATAAAGTTCGTTACAAAAAAGAGTCTGACATTATGGTAGGTTCTTGAAGTATAACTAGACGTCCAACTACAGCTCAATGTTGTGTTTGCATTTGAATGTTGTATTTGGTAGTGATAATGATTTTAAATACAATTTTTTTACCTCCATTGTACAGTCATAAAGTGGCGAAATACAAATTGTACTGTATAAAATATAAAAATATGTATATGTGTGATAATGAATTGTTGCTATTGCCTTGTTGGTTTTACGATTGTATGTCTCTCATTTAGATTGCTCTAAGAAATTTATGGCTACGATTATTAATTGGAGAAAATTATTCTGATTTTTTTCGAACTGAACTTGTATTTTCTGCAACTAACAAATAAATGAACTCCATTTTTTATTGAAAATAGAATGCCGGAATGGTGGCTTATTACGTTGCAACAAAGGGAAAACATCCTTTTGGAGATGAACGGCTTAGACTGGACAACATTTTGAAAGGAAACCCAGTTGGCTTGGACGAAATCGAGGATGCCACGCTCAAAGACCTTTTATCGTGGATGCTACAGCTAAAACCTGAAGACAGGCCATCAGCCAACAAAGCAATGAAACATCCTTTTCTAATGTCAGATGACGAAAAATTTGAAATGTTATGTAAAGTTGGGAACCAACGACCGATTAAAATAAATGATGTCAATTCAAGTGTCGTTCAACAATTGAATAGCGAACCCTCCGATTGGAAAAGTCGAATACATCATGATGCCTATGATTATTTTTGTACGGATAAGGTGAGTGGGAAGATTGTTAAATATGGGCCTTCATGGACAGATTGCTTAAGATTTATTCGAAATTGTTGCCTGCATTGGTATGATAAACCACGGCCAACACCACAACCTGAACCACTTGAAAAGATTGGCGATCCAAAGGATTACTTTCTTGAAACATTTCCAAGTCTTCCTGTTTTGGTGCATGCGGCTGTCAGATCAAATAATGAATGGAAAAACAAACCAGAACTCAAAACCTTTTTCAATTGAAATAACACGAATCAATATATAAACATTTTACTGACTGAAAATTATGTTTGAGAAATGTTTTTATAGATGTAAAATAAAAACACTCTTCATTATTAAGTAATGCATTATGTAACATTTGTAATAAACTCTTTCCATTGGCATGGTTATAATTTTGGTAATTAGATTTAAGGATAAAGGAATATAACAATTAAAATCGACATTGGTGTTCACCGATATGATTGACCAAGGACAAGACCACTACAAAAACTATTTTATAAGACTGGCAAGCCAACGGAATCTTTTTTCTCAGGTCAAATGACGAATTGAAACAAAGCACAACATGAACTTAATGATGATGTAATTGAGGAAATAACGAAGAAATATTACAACTATCTTCTCTAAACTCTTTTCTATTTCTAAAGTTGTAAACATTGAAAATTGATGTCTTCGCACCAATAGACCATATGCCTTATTAATTTTTAATGAAAATGCGCGCTGTGCATTCTGGTCTTAGTAGTCACGCTGCTACGGTAAACCAGTGGAGTAGCTAGCGATCTGGCTGGTCGGGCCCAGCCCCACCAAATATTTTCCCAAAAATGAAAAATTTGTTTTCTTTAAAGTTGGATTTGCGAAAATTTTAAATTCTGCGACTCTTTTTGGAATAATCCACAGTCTATTAGTGTAATATTTGTCAAATTGCGTCGTTATTAGCAAAATTATCATATTTTTAAACGTTACTTAGCAACAATGACTAGTGCATTTCTAGTGCCAGGCATTACGCAGTTTAGTCGGGCTCTGAAAATTCAGCCCGACCAAATAGTAAAATCTATAGTGGGATTATCTGCAATCTGATTGGTTGACAGCAACTGAGCGAACTCAAATGCGCTGTTTCGCAACATCTAGTCGGGCTCTAAAAATGGGTGTAGATAAAAAGCGGGCGCGGACGACGGACGCGGACGCGGACGGCGGACGAAGAAGTAAGACGAACGTCTGTTTGTAACGAACGTCTGTTTGTTGTGGGCGGGAATTGCAAATGATTTATTGTAGGAGTTTGACAGTAATTTAAACGAGCTTTATCTTTCAGGATATATTTTTTGACTTCATTATTTAAAGCAATTAAACATGCATATTTCAATTTCAGTCAGTCATATAGAGTGTAACGCAATGAAACCTCATTGTATTTTTTTCGTGTTTTGTCAATGGCATTTCACTCATGTTGGCCTTACGTGTGTGAGCCATGCTTTTCCAATTTTAAAAAAAGTCAATCTTATATTACTCAAATCATACGATAAAGAAAATATGTTTTAATTGAAACCATAAGTAAGTAAAAGCTTTGCATGCACTTATGCAAAGAATGTCCTACAGGTAATTTCCTTTTTAAAGATAAGACAAGAATATTTGTTGAGGTCCCACTTCTCTGAAATTTGACAAACGGCAGAAATCTGACGCAGGCTCTAGCCGACAAGTCAAAACATAGCAATAGAAATATCGTCGCTAGGTTAGTTTTCCGTTAATCTTTCTAAAGAGCTAAATACAAGCTCTTTGTTTATTTGCTTGAATCTTTCTTTTTGCAATGCGTGAGAAACTATAACGCTAGCGATTCATCTATAAAAGAAGGATGGACTCATGTTTTTCAATATAACTACCGTTCGTATCTAAGGATGCAAGTAATTATTTCTATCACATAGAATTACCTCAGTGACTTAAAGTTAAAACGAATTGTGTTAAAGAAATGTGGACCAGCAGAGAAGTGGGACCTCAACAAATATTCTTATCTTATCTTTAAAATTACCTGTAGGACATTCTTTGCATAAGTGCATGCAAAGCTTTTACTTACTTATGGTTTCAATTAATACATATTTTCTTTATCGTATGATTTGAGTAATATAAGATTGACTTTTTTTAAAATTGGAAAAGCAAGGCTCACTCACGTAAGGCCAACATGAGTGAAATGCCATTGACAAAACACGAAAAAAATACAATGAGGTTTCATTGCGTTACACTCTATATGACTGACTGAAATTGAAATTTGCATGTTTAATTGCTTTAAACAATGAGGTCAAAAAATATATCCTGAAAGTTAAAGCTCGTTTAAATTACTGTCAAACTCCTACAATAAATCATTTGCAGTTCCCGCCCACAACAAACAGACGTTCGTCTTACATCTGCGTCCGCCGTCCGCGTCTGCCGTCCGCGCCCGCTTTTTATCTACACCCTCTTTCACTGTCAGTTGCATAATTTTCTGTCCCGAATTTATAACATGTATATCAGCAGTCGGTCTGTATTCAATTAACCATCTCTGAATGAAAACACCGTCAAATGCCTTAGCATTATGGGCAATTGCTGTAAAACCTTTATGTTCTCTTGAAAATAAGAAGGAACAAAACTCGTTCAATGCGTTGTAACCCTTGAAAACAAATTCTGTACCGTTTAAATATTGTGCAACAGCAAAATTAACCACATGTTCTCCGGTTGAAAAATTTGTCTCAAAATCGTAAAATATTAGACTATCATTCTTGGGTTTTGGGTTTTCCGTTTGCATGAAACATAAATGATCATCAAGTACAAACTTATTGCATATATGACATACAGTTTCCCCACAGCGATGTTCGTTTTGTCTGTCTTTGTCAACTATAGATGAACACATTTGACATCGAAACGACTTGTCACACATTGATGGCAAGTCAACCCTTTGGACCGACGCGATTTTTATGACGATTAAAACATGCAGTAGAGCGACAAATCTTGAAACAATCCGAACACATATGTTTTTCATCTGAAATCTCAACGCAGTCTTTTTGTCTGCACGTTTTACAGACATTATAACAAGGGTGATTTAAACCATTTTTGAAGAACTGAAAGCATTTGTCACAGTAGAAACGTTCACCGTGGAAAGCCGGAAGTTTCGCAGGGTTAATAACATTGTAATGATCACCTTGTTTGTATAAAATAAGCTTCTTATTTTGGCGGGGTCCCTCGTAAATGACTGTATTTCGAGCATTAAAATCAATAACCTGAATTTGATAATCTAATAGAACCCCTTGAAACTTCGACAACTCCCGTAATCCACAAGGTCCATGGGAAATATTGGCCTTCTTGTATAATTTCAAAGCTTCTCGCTTCTGAATAGCTTTACCCTGCTTAAATTGTTTGAGTTTTGGATTCTTGTCCGCTATGGCCTTTGCAACAACAAGAGCGCGAGCACAGCAGAAATTATCCATATTTCGTATAGTAATAATTGACTTTTTAACTAGGCTGTCTTTGCTATAATCTAAGACTTTTAATGAAGTAGAATGTTTTTTACCGGACCCTGTCGGCTGTCTTACAGCAACAACATCAACAGTAAACAACTGGTCCAAAGGGATGTTTTCATTACTCTGCAAAACTTTCGTTATTTCGGACATCACCCGGTTTGAAGTCATTTGAATTGCAGGCAACAGTTGCGTGCTTATGGGGGACTTGAGTTCACTCGAGCGGATCATGATTCGCATTCTGTCTTCTAGAGGTGTGACTAAATCACACGCCTTCTTTACCTGCGTGGAAAAAAAAGAACATTTTCTTGATTTAAGCTATGTGAGGGAAAAGCATGAAAATAGAGAAGTATTTTTTTTACCTGATCAATTGTATTTGCAAAAAGTTCGTGTAATTCATTAACAATATCCATAATCTTGTACACTTTATCATCTCTAGGTCTTTCCATCGTAGCCCTGAAAACACACGCTGATGCACCAAACTTTTTCACGTGTTTTTCGGATATCTTCTCCATATTGAAGTGTATTGTGTCTTCGGAGAGATAAGCCAAACGTTCATCTATTTTTTTCAGCAGCTTGAACGTTTGTTCTAGTAGCTTGGCAGTTTTTCCTTGCCAACGTAAGACTTTGCGTAAGTCCGATATTGGCTTAACCAATTCTTTCTGGATTTTTCTTATAAGACGTCTTGCTTTCGCATTTTTACGCTCAGCACGTTTCTTCAAACGCAGGTCATATGAATCCATATCAAAACAAATTAAGAAACTACTATTGATCACTCTTGGTAAAGCTGACCTGATATAAAATAGATCCAACCTAGCCCTTCTCTTATAGTACTTTACCCCCTACAGAGATCGTCATTGCGCATGTCATGATGTAATAAGCAAAAAAATAGTTTTGAAATTTAAATTCATACATAGATTATATTGTAAACACATCAAGATTATATGGAATTTAAAGTTTTAAAGTTTGTAAACTATGTCTTTGGACATCAGTTTTCTTCATCATCGGATGAATTTTCCACAATTATTTTGGAGCGCTTTGATTCTTCAGCTTTTGTTACCTTAGTGCTCGACTCTCTTTTGGGCGCTGATGGTTTTTTAGTTTTTCCAATGCCTTTCATGGATTCGTCAGCCCAATGAAAGAGTGAACATTTCTTTTCACTTGCCATATACTTGCAACGAAAGTAGGGTCTGCCAGGATTGTTGGCCGAGTTCGATACCCACAGACATGCAAACACATGGCACTCGCAGAGTGGAAAACGGTTCGGCTTGAATTCCTTCAGCACATTCTTATCGTACACGTCTATAAGCTGCAAGTACTTTTCTTTGGGCGTGAATAAATTACATTTTTCTTTGGCGCACTTTAAGAAGACGCGGCCCTCGTTGGAAGTAAAACGTTTCAGACCGCCGTTTTTGCAAAAGCATCTGTGCTTCTCAATAGAAACCATTTTCTTCCTTGGTTCTTTTTTTCTATCTCTGGCTGCAAAACGTTTGTCGAATTAATGCATATGATCTGCAGTGCTTGAGTTTTTATAATGTCCCAACGACTCCATTTTGTCGGCATTTTTTCAATTATTTGATTAAGGCTTCTTTTAATCATATTTCCGTCAAATTTTTTTCCCATGAAAAATACCAAAATAGTAATCCTACAGTTTCATAAATATGTGGACTCTAGCTGTGCTAGCCGGTTATAATTACCTCAAGGATTAAGTTTTGTCTACATTTTTTTTTAATTGTTTGATTAAGGCTTCTTTTAATCATATTTCCATCAAAATCCTTTCTCCATATTAACGATACGAAAATAGGAATTATTTAACTTTGCAATGCGCAGGTTCTGGCTATGTTTAAGATTTTGTTCACACGTAGCCGGGTATTTTTCAAAAAACGAGGTATTTTTCTCTGTTTTGTCCTCAGGTCCATACATAACGATTATAATTACCTCAAGGATTAAGTTTTGTCTACATTTTTTTTAATTGTTTGACTAAGGCTTCTTTTAATCAAATTTCCGTCAAAATTTTTTCCCATGAAAGTACCAAAATAGTAATCCTACAGTTTCATAAATATGTGGACTCTAGCTGTGCTAGCCGGTTATAATTACCTCAAGGATTAAGTTTTGTCTACATTTTTTTTAATTGTTTGATTAAGGCTTCTTTTAATCATATTTCCATCAAAATCCTTTCTCCATATTAACGTTACGAAAATAGGAATTATTTAACTTTGCAATGCGCAGGTTCTGGCTATGTTTAAGATTTTGTCCACACGTAGCCGGGTATTTTTCATAAAACGAGGTATTTTTCTCTGTTTTGTCCTCAGGTCCATACATAACGATTATAATTACCTCAAGGATTAAGTTTTGTCTACATTTTTTTTTAATTGTTTGACTAAGGTTTCTTTTAATCATATTTCCATCAAAATTCTTTCTCCACACGAATGATGAAAAATTTCTTATTGCTTGTTTTCATAGTATGGTCACCTTTGGTCACCTTTCTCCGCTTTCTCCTGCTCAGGTAGCGGGTCTTTGCCAGAGACCCAGTTCTATGAGACTTCTCCAGGCTGCTCTGTCCTGGGTATCCTCTTCTTTGACACCACATAGCTGCATGTCTCTCCTGATGGTATCCTTCCACCGATGCTTTGGGCGTCCTCGTTTCCGTCTCTCCTCCACTTGCATCTCATAAACTCTCCAAATGTCTACATCTTCTTCACGCAGGCACACATGTCCGAACCACTGCAGTCTTTTTCTTCTCATCAATTTCAGTATACTCATGACAAGTAAAAAATCAATGACAAGTTAAAAATTGCAGAGATAATAATTGTTAAGACTCATAGCTATAAATTTTAAGACAGTTATGATACATAATATTTTTTCCAAACCAAAACTAACAATGACCTTGCACGTTATTTCACAATCTTAATTGGAGGTGTTTGAAATACATTAGGCCTGCATACATACGAGTTAATTTACTGTTTTAATACTTTAATGCCTTCATTCAATCTGAAACGCACGCTTGCCAAGGAAATAATCGATCCATTGGAAAATTACTGCTCACAAAAGAGCCTATGTAAATAATGTGCATGTAAAAGGACTCATGCCAAAGTCTTAGGCAAAAAATCATCAGTCAACGGCGGAGGCAAAGAGAGCAAAAAGAAACAACAGATAGAGGAATGGCTACATCTCAAACAATTAGACCCATTTTGAGTAAGTTGAATTGGAATACAATTTCAATGTTAGATATGACTTTAGAAAATTTAAGTTGTGATTTTGTTCATTGTTTTAGGCCAATGTGAACACTGCAAACTATGGCTGATCTGTCCACCGAGCTGCGGCATAAAGTACATTTATCTTTGGTAGAAGAGAGGCTTGTGGAATGCTTGCCATTTCCATATCCCATATGCTTGTAAGTCAAATAATTAATATGCTTGCTGAATGTTGTAGTCGTGTTTTTTTTTTATGTAATGTCCATTGCGTTATACTCTAGATGTTTTGACGAAGAAGTCGACAGATTTCTCGAAGATTTTTTTGAGTATGTATTTTTATAATTCTTTATCTTTTGAAAATTGATACAGTAGAACAGTCAGTAAGATTGATTTCTTTTTATTTCAGAGTGATCGTTGCTAGTTTTTTCCAATAAAATAAAAAATGTTTTATTTCAATAAAATTTATTTAAGAATATCAGTCTCATGTTCTAATTTGTTCTTTTTTTCTGTCAAAAATATTTTTCTCCAATCATTGCAAGTGTACTTGATAAGTTCTAGCCCATTTACTATCGGAGTCATGTCTTGTAAACTATCAAAGAAGGATTTCATGACTTCTTCCTCATCAATTTTTGATACTGCATCTTCAAAGTAAATCGCTACCCTTTCATCATTAGGCATCATCAAGCATTCGTGGCGTTTTTGTGAGGGATGGTCAACGCGAAAACCGTCACAGTCTTTTGCCACAAGATCATATATTTTAAAACCAATTTCAGTAGCATAGCACTACAACAATTTATTCTGTATATTGCTTTGGCGTTCATCTAAAACATGGCTCTCATCTTCAAATTCGAAGGACGATTCCTTCACTTTGTTTGCTTGCTCAATATCTACTTTTAAAGCCATTTTCGCTTTAGTAAGACAAAAATTACCAAATAACTTTAACTCAATAAAATTGTAATGTGTTCTCCTTTTTTATATTTGCAAAGGAAACAAGAAAACGGATCTAATATTGCTTTAAGAATAGAAAACAATTGACAATTTTAATTAAGTTTTATCGTGTTTCAATTAATCATGTCATCCAATAGCAACCTTCGTTCATTTTATATCGTTTCCGGTTTACACGCGCGCGCCCTGTTTACTTCCTAGGACTGGAAACTAATTGACACGGTTAAGAGCTCCGTTTACTTCCGGGACCATACCTGCACTTTAACTACTTACATAGCGTTCTAAAGTCGTAATTGGGTATTGTTTCTAAGTTTGTAAGAGATTTTTCGATCAAAATTTTATCTGTTGTCGACATTTCTAATTATGTTCTTCCTGAAAATGAATTTCTGTCTGCAGAAACCGATCATTCAGTTTATCAATTTGCTGCTTCATTCACAAAAAATGCTAAACGATCATATGAGGCAGCTGCATGGCAGTTTTGAATATCATGACTTTTACAATGTTTTATTGAATTTTTAATTTCAGGGAATTTGATTGGTAGTCTTGACTGTCATTATGGATTTACCTACAAACATTGGCTGATAGATCCTGCCAATAGAGATTTTATCTCGTTTGAGAGGAAGAAATTTTTAGAGAAAAGTTGCATTGAAAAGTAATTTTCCCAGTTAAATCGCAACATTAATTGTAATTTTGAGCATTTTTAGTAAAATTCGAAATATATAAGTGCCACAATAAAATTTTAGTGAGCCTGTGGGAACATAAAGTACTCGCGATTTGATATCATTTATATTCGTTTGTTAGTTTGATATGACGAAACAGAACATATGCGAGTGCCTACACTGTAGTGACAAAACAGAACATACGTGAGTGTCTACACTGTAGTGACAAAACAGAACATACGTGAGTGTCTACACTGTAGTGACAAAACAGAACATACGTGAGTGTCTACACTGTAGTGACAAAACAGAACATACGTGAGTGTCTACACTGTAGTGACAAAGCACATGAAATACCAAAAAACAGTAAAGTTTTTGAAACGTTAAGAAAGCGTTATATATTTTAGCAAGTTGCTATGCCACAATAGTGTAACTTTGATCAGTTGTGTTTTAATTATTGCTGTATATCGTATTTACAGTGGTTTTTAAGCAAGTAACTGTAAAAGATCGTGTGTCACTATTCATTTCATATAAAATACAGATACTAACCAGCTGCTATGTTTAAAGTACTTAGCATGTAATTTTTCTTTTTCTAAACACCATTGTTAAAAAAAACTGTTAGATATGTTTGAATTTGATCTATGAAGTGTATAGTCTGAAGAGATTTTTCATTTGTCTTACCGTTGGTTAGTCTAATTCGTTTGATATGTTACAATACTGTTCAAAATTTCTTTTTTATCAACTAAAAATGTCTAATAGAAACGAAATGCCTGTACATATCTTCTGTACATTTCATCACCTTGATGAATGGTGCAAAATTTAACATGACATCGTTCATAATATTTTGCTGGTTGTACATACCATAAAAATCTTGATATCGTACACACATAAGAATATAGAAGCTCTCTGCTTTGCTTGCAGCAATTATTTGTAAATGTTTTTTTATTGCAGCAAAAGTTGGAGTTTTTGGTTAACCTAATGTACCATTTGATAACAAAACTTTCATAAAATAAACAACAAATAGTAAAATTGATAGAAAAGATTACAAAGTTAGTCAGAATTGCTGCAGACATAACACACCTTCCTTGCTCTGCTAACAACAGTGAAATTATTGAAATAGCATAATATTTGAAAGCATTTATTCGTTCTCAAAATTAGGAACTGAGCACTCTAGCTACATGCCGTTAAAGTAACTAAAAAATACAGCGTCTTCAATATGTTGAAAGTATGTTATAACTTATAACGAACTCATGATTCTTACTGTTAAAATGTATGAGAAAATTTTCTTTTCTGTTTTGTGTTCCTGCGTTCTAAACAAAGTTTGAAAACATCTCATATAAGATATATTAAGCTTATTTGCATCGGGATTCTAGTTTTTGCTATTCCGACAATAATACTTGTAAATTTTCCATATATTTATTCACTCTACGCAGCGCGCTGAGATAACACTCAAAAAAATCTTTTTATCAGTGTACTTCCTGCTGTGATCTTTTTAAATAGATGATATTGCAAAACAGGTAGTCGACACAGAATCCAGAGCAAAGTAATTTATGATCCCATGTGTATGATCAGTCAATTTTTAAACTTATTTATGTCTTATCGTATGGAAGTTTCATCGTAGTTAATGTTGGTGACTAAAGTTATCAATTACATTTTTATGATATTTAGAAGCAAATCATGACGACAATTTCCATAAACTTCTAGACAAAATAAGAATATTAAAGCTGACCTTCACGAGGCTCTCCAAAGGTAATTTTTCTTTCATGGGATATTGATTATGTATGTTGACCTGTGCATGTCATAACATTAAGAAAAATAGTTTTTAGCTATCGTTTCTTGTTTAAGTTGCTCGTGGCTTAGTGGGAAGTATGGAATAGCTCGCCCAAACGAGAAGATGCCGTTTCCTCATTTGTATGTCACAGTCACTGATCTAATAATACACTAGATAGTGCAATTGACATACAAGTTGAAGCCGGGCAAATTTAATCCGGAGCCCCAAAGTAGTGAGAATCAATATAGCATTGTATTAGAAAATATGTGGTCCAAGTTAATATCTCGCAATTATTAGCAAATTGCGGACTTTGCTTCAACTTTTTTGCACTATTTATGAAATAAATCATTGTGACTATAGTTTGTAAGAAAAAAATTGCAGAATACGCCAATACATCGCCGTTAAATTGATTTCAAGTGTAGCTCGATTTGAAAGCATCAGCAGCGACTAAGGCTTAAGTACTGGAATTTACACATCTAAATATCGTATCACAGAGCAATCTGAGATAGTGTGGCTTAGTTCGTGTGGAAAATACAGCGATATCATACTCGATCTATGGATGTATTGTGCTGATTGATGTACAACAAGCATAACGATGAGCGGAATGAAATCTTTTTCAATATATTATTCTGTTTGATTGTACCGTCAAAATTACATTATACTTTGCGTTAAATATTTACACTGTTTCAAATAAAGGTGTTAGCTTAACTGTACAAGTTACACAACGTATACATAAAGTGTGCGGCGTCTTGAAGCAAATTGCTTTTGTGTTTCCAATACAGCGCTTGCTCAATAAATTACGTATCAAACCAAAATAGCGGCCCCGACTGAACAAAATTATTCAGTCGAAGAAGCAATTTCAGATGATAAACTTTAGATGATAAACTAGTTGATCTCTGGCCTTCGATTAGCAGATTTAAACGGAGACAAAAGATAGTCTGCTTTTGAGGAAATAAGAAATCGTCCATGTTTTACAACAAGAAACTCGTAAATGTCTGTTTCTACGAAGAATTAGCAGCAGGCATACAAGTGCTACTTCGTCTTCTTCTTCAGAACCATAAATTGACGCAGCATTTAACTCATTCATTCGTAAGCATAAAATATTGAAAATAATGCTTCAGGTTTTTGTGAAATAGACACACACATTTAAATGAGGTAAATCTACTGTAAAATAACGTATATTTTTTCAAGTAATGCTTTAGCTATATTAGAAATAAATATCAAACGGCAATCTTTACACTGTCAATGTGTTGTTAAGCTTTAATGCATAATCCCATGCGCATTATTTGTGTTTTTGACTGTTTGTGAACAGCTTGGTGAAACTGTCTTTCTTGAATAGATGGGTAAATCTTAGTTAAAATGTCCAAAAAGGAGTTAGAAAAGTTAGCTTACCTCTACGACTTAAGTCGACTGGAAATATATTATTAGTAGGTATGTAATTTTTTGAGTTTTTTTTGGTAGGATTGATTCTGGATGTCTTATAAAGTATTATGATATTCTGATAAATCTACTGAGAACTTATGAGGAAAATATCTTGAACTAGGAGAGCAAAAGAACAAAATTCAGAAATTCTCTAATCATGTTGCTGGTTTTGTTTTGAGCCAAGATATTAGAAACTGGATTGTTATTGACAACCATGGATCTACTACTGAACAGAACTACTTAATTTCCCATTGAAAATACTATTTCTTAAATCAAAGTGCATTGGTTTCTCTGACATAACACTTTTCTTATTGCTGCATGAAGGCAAACCTGTTTAAATAATTATAATGTAGGTGAAGATATTTAGCATGTTGTATAATTGTTATTATACAGACATTATTTATAATATTATGGCCTTGTGTAATGTATGTCAAGAACTTATTAATTCTCAAAATGCTAACCTTCTTGCACTACTTTTCTTTTGTGTCCTTACAAATTACAGTTACCTATACTAATTTTTTCTAGGTTCAAACAACTTGACAAATTTTTGAATTTTACATTATGCCTTTGAATTTTTCTTTTTATCTTCTGGTAAAAATATCAGTGAATGACGTAAAAATCAAGTTTATCTAAAATAGTATTTTGTACAAAGTAACTATACATAATTGGAAAAGTCTCATGTTGAAGGCAGATGTGGCTTCTTTTACTAGATTGCTACTCTTATTCTTTTAAATGATATCGTAATTCTTCAAAGACATAAAAGTTCTTTGCCATCAATTTTTGCTTCTTCCACATTCAACTTCATTGCAACCAATGCATCTTATGTGAATTTTAATCACCTGGAA
Source organism: Xenia sp. Carnegie-2017 (assembly GCF_021976095.1). NCBI lineage: Eukaryota > Metazoa > Cnidaria > Anthozoa > Malacalcyonacea > Xeniidae > Xenia > Xenia sp. Carnegie-2017. The sequence continues at coordinate 646,714 of NW_025813480.1, forward strand.
TTGAAAACGTATGGATTTTGTCAGATGATGCAGTACTGTATTTAATGTTTCATGCATGTCATGATAAGCTTTTCTTGAGCAAATATTTCAAGGTAGGAGCAAAATTTGGCACATTATTGAACAAAGTAGTTTTATCTTGATTTTGATGTACTAACCTGTTTACTACACTGTGTAACAAACAATTCATTTACAGAAACACCAGATGGCATTTATAAAACTTTTAGCATAAAGCAAACCTTTACACACCATCATCATGCTTGTCCAAATCTGTCAAATTGTCCAGGCTAGCTGTTTAATACAGGTAATTTTTATTGTACGACATGTACCAAAGAGCTCATTAATTAATCCTGCACTGCATTTGATTTCAATACAGCTCTGTCCTTAATATTTGCTTCATATTTTCAGAAAAATATCATGAAAAAATCCTCCATTTCAACTCAGTTGAAACAAGGAGTTTTAAGATATGCATATCTCAATTATTACTGGTTGCTTTGCCTCGTCTAGCAATCGATTAAGTAAAGAACAAATAAGACTGAATAAACATAACTTAAATTATAACTTAGGAGTAAAAACATTCACAAAATATATGACATCACACTTCAAGTACTGACTTAAAACAAAACACTGAACACTTTAAATAGTAAACAATCTTACGTTGCTTACCGGTGTCATGAAATGTTTCCTTTTCTGGCATTACTTCAGCATCCGTATACCAAACAAGTTTGCAGCATGTTTTAAAGATAAAATTTCTAAAGTTTTTGTGCTTGGCATTGATATTTTATATAATCGCAATTGTGGTTGTCAAATCCGGGTGGGCGAAAAAAATTTCATTTTTTGAGCCCGCGTCTTTCCGCTGACTTTGACAACCAAAATCCGCCATGTTTTTGACCACGCGCTGATAATTTATAGTAATTTGGTTGACGTTTCCCCTCCAGGTCTTATAGAACTCAATGCTTGGCACGAATAACATTTGCTAAGCACATAGCTTTCGTGTGCGCTGGGCTTAACTGCTGTTAAGAAGCAAGGTCGTTTCGCACGTCTGCAATGCAAATATTTTGTGTTCATTGACTGAAACATTATTGAATGGAATTAATTTTCTAAAGAGAATAATAACTTCCAAAAATTAGTTTTGTAGAAGTAAAAAATTCCAGCAGTCTTCGCTGCTTTAAGACTGATTTTATGTGGCTATTAGATGTATGTATTATTTCTTTAAACCAGTTAAATACATCTAATTATGTATATACACAAGCTCCAGAGGCAGCAATAGTGAAAATAATTATCGTCTTCATGTAAACACCTTTAAATCAACAATTTTTAATTCAAGAGAATTTATTGGTAGTTTCAAGACTATCCAACAGATTTCAGCTATGTCATTACTGACCTGATCATCTGAAATTACAAATGTAATTTATAAAACCTGGGAATTTTTTTTTGCAAGAAACATATTTTTCTATTCTAAATACAAAATTTAGACTGTTCACACATTTTAATAGAACAGGCATATTACAAAAATCAGTCAGAAAGTGACACAGGCTACAAGCACAAATTAAATATTTTGCTCAGAATAAATAATTTAGGTTTGATATTTTCAATAACAACACTGTGTAGAAAGTTTTATATGCATATACATGACTGAATGGTAAAAAAAGACAATACAAATGTTGAAAATAGTAGCATAACATCACCATAACAGTACATTAAGCACTGTGGGCAGTGGCCATATAACCCACTGGTTTAGACTATGACAATACATTGCTTATATATGTGTAAAACACAGTCAAGACTACAAGTCTGGTGACTCTTCTTGCTTTAATAAGTAAATATTTTGCCCGTGTTGGACAGAGTGTTATGTATCAACCTGTGGTATCAATAGTTTCACAAGTGACCTGCTATATTATACTTCACAAAAAATTTGGTGTAACAGAGATAGACTCTTCACATTTTTTCCGTAAATAATTTCTGAACGTATTAATTACTCACATCTTGACATAGCTATATTCGTTTGCCAAACAGAAACACCAGAAAAATGCATTTCTGGTACAATAATCCAGTACAATATTCAATTATGTACAGTGAACATACTTTATATAAATCGTGAAAAATCATTCAAACTGTTATCTCCAACTCGTTTTACTTAACAATAAATATCGGAAGATAATTCCACGACGTTCGATTGAATATTTTGTGGCAGATTGTGCTGTGATACGATATTTAGATGTGGAAATTCCAGTACTTAAGCCTTCGTCGCTGCTGATGCTTTCAAATCGAGCTACACTTGAAATCAATTTTACGGCGATGTATTGGCGTATTCTGCTATCTTTTTCTTGAAAAACTATGGTCACATTGATTTTTTTCATTAATAGAGTAAACCAGTTTATGTAACCGTCGTGACTTGCAAGTAATTGCAAGATATTAACTTTGACCAGATATTTTCTAATACAACGCCATATTGATTCTCACTACTTTGGGGCTCCGGAAGTAAATTTGCCCGGCTTCAACCACTACTTATGAAATGTAAGTCGTTGCACTATCTAGTATATTATTAGATCTGTGGTCACAGTTGATTTTGAGAAAGAAAATACGGAGGCTGCTATCAAAAATGAGATCGATGAAAAGTTAAAATGGAAAGCATCGAAATACATCGAATTACGATATAAACCATTGAAAGAAGCAAAGTTTCGAATGCTGTCTAAAATTATAGCGCAAAGAACCGAGGGTAGTTTTGGAACATTGACAATGTTCTGCCTTAAGAATGATATGTACTATGCCTTGACCTGTGCTCATGCGGGTGTTGTCAATAATTTGGATGACCGTCAACAAGACTTTTGTGGCAGAGTCCAATTTATGGAAATCCAAGAATCTCTAAATGCCACAGTTAATGAAGAAAGCATGAAATACTTTTACAACGGACAACCGACTGTCCATGTTCCGGATCAAACGAGAGTGGTGTCTAATAAAGAAGTCGATATTATGTATATCGTCATTGGTAAGGAGGAAGATTTTCAGGAGCTTGCTGTAAATAATCAGATGACTCTCAATTTAGATTTGGATATGCAGTGCCATACAGGCCCTCACCACCTGCATTGCATGTGAAACATCCAACTCCAATGTTCTCAAAAGACATCTGAATCGACTACACATCAATCCAAATGCATTTTCGACAATTCTTTGTGCTCGTGAAAGTCTATAGTTAAAAACTTTCTCATCACCTATTGCAGTCTGGTGTGGATATGGCTTCATTAGATTTTCATTCAAAGCAAATGCCTCATCTCCAAGCAGAAAGTAAGGTATAGGCAATAATGTATCTCTTAGTTCTTCAGCTTGTGGGAAATAGCATGTCTTGCATATGTTTTTAAGGTGACTGTCTATAAAAATTCCTCCATCTGACTGGTTGCCAGGGGTTCCAAGATCAAATGAGATGAATTTAGCATTTACATCTGCAATAGCCAAGAGGACTATGCTAAAATGTTTTTTATACTTAAAGTACTCAGACGCTAAGTTTGGAGGTGCATGCAAGTTGATATGTTTACCATCAATGGTGCAAACTGCATGGAGAAAGTGCCATTTGCACTTAAATTCATCAGCAATGTGTAACCATTGTTGCTTTGTTGTGGGTGGCTTTAAATATTCTTTCTTCAGCACATTATACAAAGCTTCACAAACCTCAGGTACAATTCTTGAAATAGATGAAACTGATATTCTGAAACTGTACATCAAATCTTTGTATGAGCATCCTGATGCTAAAACTTTAATGTTACACACAAGCGATCATGAACAGATTTAGCATCTCTCATAGTGGTGTTTTTCTTTGCAATGAATGGTGTTAACTTTTCACATAGCTCATCAAACAAAATGGAATCCATCCTTAAAAGTAGTAAAGATTATAATTTGTAAATAAAAATAAAGAAAATAAGAAAATTTCATTATTAAAAAAAGAGCGTAAAATTTGAATTGATTGTACAATCCACTGACTAGCTTAATTTTGAAGAGTGCATGAATAGAAAAACTATCACATTTCTTAACTTACCGAAACAAATTTCTAAATTCATCATGGTCAGTCACTCGGATCTCTTGAATTAAATTTTGTGCTAACCCTTGTGCGTATCGGCGCTGCGCAGTTTTCGACGGTTTTACCCACCATTGTCGTGACTTTCGTTTTTTTTTCACTTCGTGCACCATTAGAGATGTAATAATAGCTACTGCTTGAAGTATTTCTACCTTGGTCAGCGCCATTTTTGCACAAACATTGCATTAAAAGTACGTCGTAAAATGAAGTATGGACATGTAACTGTTCATTATTACAATGGGCGCAATACATCAATCGCTATGCGAACAGATATATTTACATATATTTTGTGTCGTTTACACGGTCAAATGTATTTGTCGCATAAAAATTGTCATGTTAAAATTGCTCCTGTAAACGGGCCTATAAAGAGAGAAAACTGCGTGTCAGTGTTCAGTTTAAATACTAATGATTGAAATTTCTAAATAAACATGGCAATTTATTAAACGTTTCTATTTCAGGGAATTTCATTGGTAGACGACCGTCGTCATGGATTTACCTGCAAACGTTTATACATAAATCTTGACACTCGCTAAGTTATATCATTTGGCAGGAAGGCGTGTTACAGCAAAGACAAATTTAAAAAGTAAGTTTTATCAATAAATATCGACTTAAGAAGAATTATAGGATGTACAATATACTGTAGTTTAACTTTAGAGACATAGTAAAAGTATGAAATGCTCATGGTTTAGAATTAGTCTTTCTTATTTCCTCCGCCAAGTGTTTATTCGTTTTTTAATTTGATATGACAAAACAGACGATACATGAACAATTTTATTCATATGGCTTTGAATTGGTCATTGGAAATGTATTGCATTCCCATAATTGAAGACGAACATCGTCCATCAAAAAGGGCATTTTCACAACTTTAAACCGCCATAAAAATGAAGTAATTTGATCAAATCAAAACCTTTTTTACTGATACGCTAGAAATCGCACTTAAATTTAATATCGCCAATGATATATGGCCATTGAGTTCTATAAGACCTGGAGGGGAAGCGTCAACAAAATTACTATAAATTACTAGTGCACGGCCTCGTGGTCAAAAACATGGCGGATTTTGGTTGTCAAAGTCAGCGGAAAGACGCGGGCTCATAAATTAAAATTTTTTTCGCCTATCCGGATTTGACGACCACATTTGCGATTATATAAAATATCAATGTAAAGCACAAAAACTTTTATCAATAAGAAAAGTGTTATGTCAGAGAAACCAATGCACTTTAATTTAAGAAATCATATTTTCAATGGGAAAGTAATGTAGTTCTTTTCAGTAGTAGATCCATGGTTGTCAATGACAATCCAATTTCTAATATCTTCGCTCAAAACAGAACCAGGAACATGATTATAGAATTTCTGAATTTCATTCTTTTGCTTTCTTAGTTCAAGATAATTTCTTCATAAGTTCTCATTAGATTTATCAGCAGTGTGCGAATTAACGGTGTGCAATGTGCAATTTGCACATCGTTTTAGCTAAAATGAAAACAATTGCACATCACTTTTTCAAACGATGTGCAAAAATCAGCGGTTTTAACGAGAAACACTGTCGTAAATCATATTAATTTGCTCACATTTAAAAATATTAATTTAGCCATTAGAGCTATATAATAATTAACGTAATATCGATTTGATTATGCCTCTAAAGAAACACTTTTGTCAAAAAAATTGCACATCGTTTTTTTTGAACTAATTTGCACACTGTATGTCAGAATATCATAATACTTTATAAGACACCCAGAATCAATCCTACCAAAAAAAACTCAAAAAAATTACATACCTACTTATAATATATTTCCAGTCGACTTAAGTCGTAGGGGTAAGCTAACTTTTTCTAACTCCTTTTTGGACATTTTAACTAAGATTTACCCATCTGTTCAAGAAAGACAGTTGCACCAAGCTGTTCACAAACAGTCCAAAACACAAGTAATGTGCATGGGATATGCATTAAAGCTTAACAACACATTGACAGTTTAAAGAATGCCGTTTGATATTTATTTGTAATATAGCTAAAGCAATACTTGAGAAAATATACGTTATTTTACGATAGATTTTCCTCATTTAAATTGTTGGGTCTATTTCACAAAAACCTGAAGCATTATTTTCAATATTTATGCTTACTGTATCGTGGTGGTTTTCGATGGTTGTCATTAATATAAGCAGAAAAAAAAATCGGGGTTCCGGAGGGAGCGAATGTTAAAAATTTTTCTCAAAGTGGAAGTCTTGACAACCAAAATCCGCCATTACCGCCATGTTTTTGACCACAGGGTCCAGGCCGCTCTTCCCCTCCAGGTCTTATAGAACTCAATGTATATGGCCTGTAGATGTAAAATTTGTTTATATAGCACATAAAAATCGTAAAGTCACATGTAAGCCACTGTCAAACATGAATAGCCAGGCGTTGTGTATAGTATGATGTCGTTTTATACACAAACACGAAAAATACAATTATTTCTTATTTGATATAAATTATTTGAAAGAATCCAAACAATTCATTTTATATAAAGCTGTAAAACTACATGTGTGGTGTCTCAAACATGATGAGTATTGCGTCTACATCAGGACCTAGTAAGTAATGGAATTTTATTTGCAAATATTTACACAAACGCAATCTTTATTGCCTTTTGAAATGTTAAGTACAAACAAGAATGCAATGTAACCATTGAGATTTGTTTATATCTTCCTTATTCACATACTTTTGTTAATGGTCAAAAATGTGAGATGTAATGAAGAGTGAAATAACTCAGCAAGTATTCCTTTTATCTTGCTATGATGTATTAACCGTGTAATATAATGCATTAATTTTTAGCTTCTTACGAAAAGATGTCTTTGCCATCTCCCATGAGTGACAACGACTATGACAACATTGACAAAACTCCTTCTACAGCAGTACTTGGTAAGAAATTGTATTTTGTTAGCAAACATTTGCACAAACATCTTTACATTCCCTTTAAAAGTCGAACACAAACAATTAAGAGTCGTTTATATCATGCGTATCATTCATACGTTTGTAAAGGGTCAGAAAAGAGAGTTTTAGAATTTGTCATCATGCTGTAATGTTATTTAATTGCATTGCAAAAAATTAATTTGATTTATCTATTAGATGATAATAACAGTGAAGACATGATTGGTGTTTCGCCTTCCACATCAAAACCAGGTTAACAAAAGAATTTTGTTTAAAAACATTTGCCCAAACATTTCCATGTTTTGCAACGCTAAATACAAACAACAATTTATAGCCTAATAAATTAATTTTAAAAGGTATCGTTATATGTAGCCAACAAACTTTGTTATCATAGAAATTTGATCAATATGTATAGAAAGTGGAAACTGGCTATGATGCTAAAAGTGAAATGTGAAAACCATCATGATCAACGTGTCAGTTACATGTATACGTTACACGTACACAAATGAACTTAAAAAGAATGTTGTTCAAAACATCCTTTTAAAACATTTTATTTGATTATTGATAGCCAATAAAAGCCAATAATTATGTTTACGAATACATAGTTTCATGTAGCGTTTATGTGGTAGCTAGATGCCCTGATGTTGGATCTAATTGATCCGTTTCCTTTGACTTTTTTTGTGACAGATAACTGTTTCAAGAGATATTTATGATGTGTTATGTAAAAGTGAATTATTAGTTTTACGGAAAAACTTGCAATAAAACCCACGTTATAAAGTAAATGGTTTGAACCCGGGAGTATCGTTATATGTTTGTAAATGATGATCGTCCAGGTTAATAAAGTCCTGAGAAGGACTGTTTTTGATGTTGTTGACTGACGTTTCGACAACCTTAGCGGTAGTCATCTTCAGAGTCATTTGACGCACATGTTGGTGTTGATAGTGATTCTGTTGACTGCCAAGGCGTGTTCAATTGCAAAGACTGGTTAAAAATTCGCGATGCTGTAAATTCTAATTTCATCACGGGTATCGTCAAGTCGGTCCTTCGTTTTCTAAAAATAAGGAAATAATATCTTCCTGGAATTTTCAAAAAAACACCCTCATGCTCTTATTGGAGTTCAATGAGCTAACTTTATTGAGTGTAATCAATTTTAATTAGCACTTATGACAAAATTAATGTAAACTATGATTCATTTAGAATTCACGATTCCACCACAATGGTGAATCCAGTGTTGGGCAGTAAATCACAGCACCTCACTTTTGGATTGTTTTAAAATTTGAAACTATTTACTTGTAATTAGATTAGCAGGACATAACTGATTCTTTTGAAATATACTTATGATCAATTACATTGTTATAAAAAATGTTATATGTATCAAAGCTACAATTTATTTTCCAGCTCTTCTTTTACATTCACACGATCTACAAACACTACATACGCACAACAGCTACTGCCCAAACTTTAACTGGTATAAGTTGTGGGTCCGAGGACAAATTTAACTAGGTGGCTAAATTTCTATGGTAATATGGGTTACAGCTCCACAGCTCCCCCTGTTCTGCGGTCCCTACACAAGACTCATAGCACAATGTACCTAAGTTATCATTTTAGTATTTATAATTCATAAATCAATAATTTGTGATTTCTCAGGCGTAGAAAACCATTTAGTTTGCGTCTGAAACTCAATGTTGTGACGTAGTCGTACTGACTCGTACAATAGAATGCTAAAACGACAAATTTCGAACTGGCAACTAACTTTTGTTGATAGATAACTTTACGAATTTTTGTCGAAGTCACAAAACTATTTGTTCAAGTTGATGGGAGTATGTTCCTTTTTTTCATACTTTTTATTGTCTACTTATCACATACAAAAATTATCACATACAAAAAATGGGTAGTGTAGATGGCTGTCAAATAAAAAGTGGCACATGTCAAGGAGCGAAGTAGATCCCAGGCTTCACATAAAATAAAACATGTCGGGCTCTAAGACAAACTGGCCCGATCAAGTGGTGAGTTTGTTGCTCGATACTGTCAGAGAAAGAGAGAAAATTTGGAATACCAAAAGTGAGCGCTACAAAAACAGAAATATGAAGAATGCACACTACCAGGAAATACTGCAGGCAATCAAAGTTCAACTGCCAAACGTTGATTTGCCAAGCATCAAAGGTGAGTGATAAGATTGTAATGGAGTCGTAAGAATTGCATTTTAGCGATGTATAAACATTGTTTATGCTCTCTGGTTTACATTAAATCGCAAAGAAAAAATGTCTTATCCTGCTTACATGGCAATGTGTTCAAACTTCTAACTCAGCTTGTTGGCATGCCAAAATTGGTAAAGGAAAACATATCCATCTTTAGCTTTATATGCTGTTATTTGGATTCAAATAATTTTATTCTAATAAAATTTCTGGCTTAAACTTTTAGCAAAGATAGAGCTTAAGAACATTTTATAGTGAAGAAGTTGGAAAAATAAGAAAAAGCCGAGGTACAGGAGTTGGGGCTCGTGAAGTTTATGTATCAAAATGGAAGTTTATTGACCAGTGCAGTTTCTCGGATGAAGTTATATCACACAATCGTCAAGTATTTACAAATGCTATTGATGAACGTTTTGCACAAGACAGAGAAAACCAATTAAATGATTCAATTATTGATAATGAAGATACAGGAAGTGAATGTAGTTTTATTTCAAGCTCAAAGAAGAGAAAACAATCACATAGTCCATTTCTTGAGTCAGCAGCATCTGCCTTGAACCAGTTGGCAAAATGAGCAACATCTGCTCCTGAAGACCAGTGGGATATTTTTGGTAAAGATGTGGCACATGCAATGCGTGGTCTGGCAGATAAAGATATACAAAGACTTATCAAGTTTGCCATACAATCAACTATTTTTCAGGCCACAGAGCCCCCACGGGCTCAATAACAACAATTTAATCAAGCAGATTAATCAATAAATAATCAGTTTCAACCACGTTTTATTAAACTAGGGTATTTTAAATGAACATGTTTCAATGATTAAACTTCTACATCAAAATAACTTACACATTTGTTTTTGAGTCTACTTTACTGGATTTATATATATATATAAAGGGCAACATCAACCATCAAAACAAGTTTTCATATATTTTTTATATTCAAACAAGGTGAATTTATTTCTTTGTTATAATTCTTTAGTTTGTCATTGTCCATTGAAAATCAACTGCCCCTTCTTCAAAGAAATAGTCTTTAAGAGCATTTTTGATTTGTCTTGCATGAATTGATGATGGGCGGGCACCAGCATCTGGCTGGATGTCACATACTTCATTTTCATTGCCTAATTGTGTTCTCCAAGAACCATTCACAACATTTCCTAATTTAGCTTCAAGGTCCATACATCCTGGATGTGTGTAAAACTGGTCCTTCTGACTTATCAAAAGGTAATGCAGTGCCATACAGGCCCTCACCACCTGCATTGCATGTGAAGCATCCAACTCCAATGTTTTCAAAAGACATCTGAATCGACTACACATCAATACAATTGCATTTTCGACAATTCTTTGTGCTCATGAAAGTCTATAGTTAAAAACTTTCTCATCACCTATTGCAGTCCGGTGTGGATATGGTTTCATTAGATTTTCATTCAAAGCAAATGCCTCATCTCCAAGCAGAAAGTAAAGTATAGGCAATAATGTATCTCTTAGTTCTTCAGCTTGTGGGAAATAGGATGTCTTGCATATGTTTTTAAGGTGACTGTCTTTAAAATTCCTCCATCTGACTGGTTGCCAGGGGCTCCAAGATCAAATGAGATGAATTTAGCATTTGCATCTGCAATAGCCAAGAGGACTATGCTAAAATGTTTTTATAGTTAAAGTACTCAGGGCTGAGTTTGGAGGTGCACAAATTGATATGTTTACCATCAATGGCCAACTGCATGGGGAAAGTGCCATTTGCACTTAAATTCATCAGCAATGTGTAACCATTGTTGCTTTATTGTGGGTGGCTTTAAATATTCTTCCTTCAGCACATTATACAAAGCTTCACAGACCTCAGGTACAATTTTGAAATAGATGAAACTGATATTCTGAAACTGTACATGAACCTTCCAGTGGCAGCACAGAAAAATTCTGAGTTCAATTACTTCTCGTAGTTTCAAGTCATCTTCAAAACTGGTAGATTTGATATTTGTGTTTTAGGAGATTCTAAGTCCAGTGACATTCATTTTGTGTAATATTTTGTAGATGAACCTTCCACTCCCAACACAGTCGAATTTAAAAAACGTTTTCTCACAAAGGATCACAAAATTAAACAGAGCGTCCATGAAAATTTGAAAAGGTAAATCTTTTTTATCGCTTTTACGTCAATTTTGACTTATTTGCCACGAGGAAAAGGCATCGAATATCTTCACTTTTCCACATTTGCAGTTTTCCTTGGCTTTGTGGCAAGTATGGTACAGCACGTCCTACTTATGAGTTGAATTATCGTCACATGTATCTTGAAGTTGACGAATCAAAGACTGAGGATCTTTTAAAGCAAGAAATCGATGACAAATTTGAATAGAAAGCTTCAGATTACATCGAATTACGTTATGTTGACCCACGTAAGAAAATAGAAATGCAACAGCTATCCAACAATGTTATGGTAAGTCGAGATGATGAGCCCAATAGATCAATTTATGGCGCGTTGACTTTGTTCTGCTGTAAGATGAACAGCATTACGTGTTGACTTGCGCTCATGTTGGTTACTTAAAAAGTATTCTCAAAGGGCGAAAGCGTGATTTATACTGAAACTTTTAAATATTCAACTTAGTTCGGAGTAAGTAAATCAGTTCTTATAAAGTACTACTTCAAGGTAAATGAAGTATCTAGTTGCACAAAATCTAGGAAAAGAAATTGAATTTCGGTAAAACGCCTTCCATCATGTCTTCCTATGATAAGTTTATTTGTGCTTGGTTTTATTGGCTTTCATAAAACCCGAGTTTGTGTGGCATTGTTTGAATTTTCAATGAGTTTTGCATGCAAAATCATATTGCAAGTTGGGAATGAAATCATGAAAAGAAAATAGCTTTTGGTATGTAAGAGGAAACGAAAGCTTCACTCACCTGGCGAGATATATTTTTCTTGAGCAACATAAACAACTGCAGCAACACATTGTTGACATATACCATGCTCAAATCGAGCAGGATTTTCACACATCTAAACAGGTAGAACCAGTCTCTTGTAATGCTAGAGAAGCATAATTATTGATATAGATTTATACATTATATTTGCTTATTTTATTGTTCAAATTGTACAGTATATGGTTGAATTTTCAACTTTTGTATTGGATATATTGCCTTCACGTATATAAATGCTGATTCGCTGTTATTATTGCAAAAAAATTTTCGTTAGGCTGATTGAAAGAGGACGGAGGACTAGCAAATTAAGTGTCAAGGGGAAATTTAAAAGTGGTTGGTTTACCTTTGGAGAAGCAATACATATATTCAAAAGCGGTAGATATTCTGACGATAGTTCATAAACGCAACCTTCTACGGAACATTCAGGATCTTGGACTACGTTTAGAAAGCCCATGTCACTACCAAATGCACTTAAGAGTTAATGACAATAAAACTGATTTTGAAAACTCTCTTAAAGACACTGCTTCTGTTATTTCTGACTTCGTTTATTAAAGTCTGTAGCCAAATAGCAATCCCCAAAGACGTGATATTATTTTGCACCGTAGTTGTATAGAAAACCTAAATGCAAGCCCCAAATTCGTCAAATCAAAAGATATTTTGTATTAAGTACAGATGACAGTAGCTACAAATCATTATACCTGTTTTGAGTCACATTCAAACCATATGCAAAGTACAAAAAAAGACCCAATTTCGGGCTCGTGTTAACTTCAAACTTCCATCGAGAGAAATCGGAGACTTTTTCATTTCTAAATAAAAAACAAGGTTTGTGAATATTCTATGAAATTTCCTGATTATTTGTTTTCAATTTAAAGTTTTACTTTGATAGCTTATTCACGGGTTTCCTTACTGCAATAATTTCAAGCTGATTGGTCTCGCCGTTTTTAAAAGTTCCTTTGTTTTGTTCTAACTACAAGAGTCATCTTTGTTTTCTTCTGTTGAATTAATACGTGACATGTTTGTTACTCTGCATTTAGTTTTCTTTTGTGAAGCACGGTTCTCCAGCAAATTGAAGACATTTTCTGTCAAAAAGTAGCACGTTTTTGAAGAAACTGATAACTTTTTAATGATTAGATCTTTGTAAACATCATCGTCTATTTTTACGCTATCACTGTAAGATAATTCCACATTACAGTGAGTTGATTTTAGATGATTGTCCTTATCATCATGTGAGCTATTAACATTATGAATATCTGCATCATAGATTCTATTTAAAGGATCTGTGTTACATGATTTCTTGCTATCTAAATCCCTTTCACCTTTAGAAAGTTTACCAGTCCAAACATCCACACCAGCTGCCTGTTTGGAAGCATTAGAATCATGAATATCAATAACATTGTCATTTGCTTCTTCATTTATAGAAATGATTCGTTGATTTTGTGCAAAGTCATTTCTATCATGCTCTTTTACACCATCACCATGATCTAGTTGAGTTGTCTCACATTGTTCTGCCAGCGACTGCCTACGAAGATCAACGGTCAAGATGTTTTGAGAGATTCGTTGGCTGGCCGAAGAAAACCTTGTTACATCCGGACTTTGGACGTTTTCATAAACTTGAATACCATCGAAAGAGTTCTTGAAGCAATCTAGAAGTGAATAGCACAAAAAATCCAAGCTAAACAAAATGATGATAAAACTTTGCGACATTTCATTTGTAGAAGTATCTGCTCATCTCAATATAGAGATGCTAATAAAAAATTACTTAGCTCTCCAAAAAGGCCCTCGATAAGATTTTTCAAGAAAAGCGTAATCCTCAATTTGGGAATTTACATTTTGGATGCCTAGACATTTGGCAACGCTAGGCTCAGAAAGAAATCTTGACGGGAAAAGAGAGTCTTCAACGGTCCATTTTTTCTTAAACTATTTTGTCGAGATACCTGACGATCTTGTGGTGGTTTATCCGGGAGAAGACTACGAACATATTCTATTGCTAGTCTTGTTTTCAACTTGCAATGGCTGTTGGGGGCTGGTCGTCTAAAGAAAACAAAACAGAAATGTTATTTTGTAATTAGCAATCGGGTTTGTCGTTTGTTTTAACTTTTCTTTGTACACTACACTTAAATGTGTAATCAATAACCATTAATCAATCATTGATTATCGTTTTCTGAGACAAACCGTGATCGACCTGTAATTCTTAATACTGAAGAGTATCGTAGTGTAAATGAAAATACATGCTCACTTTTTTAATCATATGTTTGTTTGGTCGTATATTTTTTCGTGAATGCTTTAGTTTAACATTAAATGGTAGATCATGTGGACCAGTTTTTGTCGCCAATTGTGTTTTTGATGGCTCAGCTATGATCGTCTCTTTTCTTGCGTCAATGCAAAGGTATTTACTGGGTTGCTGGAAAGAAGTAGAAAATTATTCTTTGATATATGTTTTCTTAAAACTCCACGAGAACATAGTCAAATCTATTTTATAACATTAGAACAAAGTAAATACTTTACAGTGCCAGACTGCGAGTTTCAGTTGGGTGGAAAAGCAGCTGATAAAATTAAGTGACATGCACTTTGTTGTTAATGATAAGTTAAAAGAGATTTCATACAACAATAGAATCAAGTTGCCAGCATTTTGGTATAAATCATATTGTATGATGCAAATGACCAGCTTTCAAAATTCGAACAGCTAGCACACTGCAGGGCGTTCGTAGCGAGTAGAATGAGACTTATTTATTAAATTCAGGATTTGAACAAAGTTGTTTTCCAGAATGCAGTCTATGTTTAAGGTTTTAGCAAGTTTGTAGATTCCGGGGACTCTGTAGCATGTGCATAAAAAACTGAAGGAAGTCACGGTCCATTCCTATCTCGAAATACGTTTTTCTAAACAAAATTAAAATCGACTAAAACAGAACATCTCTCCTTGTACCTAGTGCATGGTATTTCATCTATCGTTATATTTTATAACTGTTTGGGACTCTTACAATTCATTGACTTGTTATCAATTAGGATCATGGGATTGAGACGAAAATCTTCACGACCATAATTAAAGATAAGTTAGGTAAGGTAGCTGGTAAAGGCCGTTGAGTCTTCAGTGGTCTGGGGACAAGTAAGATGATTACATGAATCTTAATTTTTTTTAAATGGAAACATCGCTTTTAAATGTTGGTTAAATGTTGGCAATAATATAAATAAATATTTACGAAATGAACTTACATGAAAATAGTTTTATAACCATTAAGCTTGTTAAGTAAAGGAGAAATACATTTTTATAGGTTTTATTATCTGTGGATTTTACAATGATTCACAGTTTGTTTATCATCAACCATTCAGGGTGAGTCGGTAGTGACATTAAAATGAGTATTATTATAGGTTTAGTATATGTAGATATCACAATAATTCACAGTTTGTTTATCATCAACGCTTCAATGTGAGTAGATATGATATATGATGGATATATATGGGTTAATGTTTTTTATAGATCAAATTTCCTCTCTAGGCTCTTGTTGGTTTGTTAGTTTACACCAATCATTTATGCAGTTTAGGAACTTGTGTTTGATTGCTGTGGATGGCAGACGTTTGTGGCTGTTCAAAAGACATCAGGCCATGGAAAAACAATAAGTTTTATTATCGACTGAAGAAAGTAACTGGGGACAAGTAAGATGAATGTTTTGAATTTTTTTCAAATGGAAACATCTTTATTAAATGTTAGCAAAAATATATATATTTACAAAATGAACTTAAATGAAAATAGTTTTTTATGCAGGTATTGGTTAATGGTTATAGATAAAATTCAGGCTCTTTTGTTGATTTTGTGTATATTAGCTTGTAATTATTCAAGTATGTAATTTATGATTAAATTTGAATGAGATATAGTGAGATAAGTTGCAGTATGATATTAAATGAAAGCTTCAACAAGGGCTACAAAGTGAAGGCTTATTTTTATTTGTGGTATCATCTGACATGATTAATGCAATTATACTAAGATCAAATGAAAAATGCCATGACATTAAATAGTCCAGTAAACGAATGTCCAAGGTTAAACAAAAATAATGTCATGGGTAATTGTGGGATATATTTCTGGAAAAACATTGGAGAAGTGTTTTAGGATTTGTTTTTGATTATTTCTTTGAAGCTCAAGGAAAATTGAATGAATTTATGTGTAAATTGTTGGTGATTGATATGAAGGTATCAAGCACTTGTGATATGTTGAAAATGAAGACTTATTTAGTTGAGAAATTTTAACCATTTATTATGTGCTATTATTTTGTTTACCAGTAATTATATCAAACTTTATTAAATCAAGTATTTGCTTATTTAATTTCAGGCCCATTCTCCTGAAGACATTCCTCTGTTGTGAAAAAGTACTTTGGAAAAACTTGCACCCTTGCTGGCCAGAGTCGGCCAAAGATCATATTTTCACATTAAGGTGCACCTGATTTTTGTATTATTGAAAAGAGAATTCCTTACATAAGTGCACCTAAAGCTATTTCTTACTAATAGTTTTCATTAACACATTATTTTGTTATGCAATCAAAAAACACCTCAACTATCTGCAAATGGGCTCCAAAAAAGTATATAATTGTTGGATTCCATTATTATTATGCTAAATTCATGCATATTTTGGACACAGTCACTGAATGAAAATGTATCTGCAATGAGTATTTTTAATGTTTGTTTACAATTACTCATTACTGTCTATCTAGTTTGCACTAATATTGAGCTGTACAATTTTCTGGAGAGGTCTCACTGGTCTGTTTGCAACATTGAAGGTGAGTTATTTTATTTGTCCAAGAAATTAGGCTATGCAAAAGAGTGGCAGACATCATGTCATTCTATGCACTGCCTTTTTATCATATTTCTTATTTACAAAAAGTTCAAACCTTTTTTCAATCCCCCACAAATAATAACAATTCTGTTGTTAGTATCAGGAGTTCAAAGTTTCATGATAAAACAAGTTGTTAATCAATGAATTCAGTGTTTTAAAATAGTAATATTGTTTAAACAATTTAAATACCAGGTCTTGAAGCATAGATAAATGGGATCAAACATAACTCATATTTCATCACAATTGCCGGATGGTCTCATAACAATTGCGAACTGTTAAATTTATGCATACTAGAAAATTCTTATCCTGTGTTAAAGTGACTGCAACTCCACTTGTTTCAATCTTTTTGCGTCTCCTGTTTTACAGGCTTCCCACGTGTACGCAAGCGTACCTATTTTTGTTAATGCATTTTGTCAAATTCACAGAATGTCCGAAGTTTTTTCATGAGCAGTTGCAAGGTCAACAAAATGGTGACAGAAACGATAAAGTAAGGATTTTTTCTTGCTGCCCAAGCCATCATCCAGTATGATATAAAGAAAATTCCAGTTGAATAATTTAAGAAACAGTCCATTCATAAATAATTTGTGTTTTGCTATAGGTAAATTTAAGCAAGATTTATTGAAATTAATGTTTATTTGTAATAATTGTTTATTTGTAGACGATACTTTTTTCAAACACATTTCAACTTTACGATTGTGAGCATACTGAAATGCAGTCATTTACGAAATCTGCTTAGAGAAATCTCCATAAAGCATGTTTTTCCAGCTATGATCTTTTGAATTTGAAATGCTACATTGTAAAAGAAATATTTATTTCTCTCAAGGTCACGAGCTGCAGAAGAAGGCATTCGTGCTGTCAGACGGAAGCAAAAACGGTGAAGAAGTGGAGGTTGTTGAAACTTTTAAAGGTGAGAGAATTTTTACAAACATAGTTGTGACATGTTCTTTACTGGATAAAAACTACACGTTGCTATTCTAGATTGCATTTGTGAATTCTTTCAATACCCAAATAACCATTTTAAGAACATTTCACGCGTCAGGCGTTTGATTCAATCGCCAATAGTTTGTATTGGGTTTTTCTATAAGATAGAAAGTCAGTCTCTTGGCGATTAAATCGAACTTCCAATGCCTGAATGAAAAACTCTTAACATTTTGTTATTACCTTTATACAAAACAAAAGACTTCACAAATTCAATTTAGTTTTTTTGAGCTTAACAGTCTTTAATTCCATGTACAAATCCCCGATTTCTGTTTTTAACACATAGCTATCTTTCAGTGTCTTATTATGTACAGTTAACAAAAAATAATTTTGAACATTAATAGGAAGAATTCGATTAGAATGATAATATGAAAATAAAAATAAACAAATTCTCAATATCGCTAGTATCGAATGAACAAAGATCTTTTTCTTGTTATTTTAAATATTTGCATCTGAAATAGTTATGCAATTAAGTATCTCATTGACACGCGTAATATCATTTACCATTTGAACATTTACCAGGAAAAATTTGATTAGAATGATAATAGGAACATAAAAATAGACAAATTCTCGGTATCGCTTGTATCGAATATACAAAGATCTTTTTCTTGTTATTTTAAATAGTTGCATCTTAAATAGTTATGCAATTAAGTGTGTCATTGACACGCGTAATATCATTTACCATTTGAACATTTACCAGGAAAAATTTGATTAGAATGATAAACGAACATAAAAATAGACAAATTCTCGGTATTGCTAGTATCGAATGAACAAAGATCTTTTTCTTGGTATTTTAAACATTTGCATCTTAAGTAGTTATGCAATGAAGTGTGTCATTGACACGCGTAATATCACATTTTTCAATGAATTCTTGCATTTTAGATGAACGGACTATTCTAAATTCTAATACTTTATATCTTACATGCCAACACCCTTAAGGTTTTTTCTTCTCATTAGGTGTCGCATGGTAGCGCCTTGTTTGATTCGGTTGTCCAAATTTAGAATCTCCTGTGTTTTTTAATCTAGTCGACTGCAATCAATGATTAATCACAAACATTAAACAGTTATACTATAAAACGTTCCATTTGCTGTGATTACAATAAGCGGATTGTGTTTTGATTTATGCTTTTAAATTTCTTGGTAGAGATTTGTACGGAAAAAAGTAACTTCCAATTACGTTCACATTGACAAAGACCCCATTGCCTTACTGAGTTTAAGGTGTCCCTGATTGTGATAGCTTCATCATAATTGGTGAAAGTAAACCTTGCACTTAATTTGTTTTAAATCAAGTATAAAGATGAAACTTGACGATAGTAGTCTTTTCTATACCTTGTTATAGCTACCTTGTTGCTGTGACAAATTTTTGTGATTTTGTTGTTTTGTTGGGTAATCATAATTTTTAGAATCTGTGAATAATAAGCTTTCCCTAAGATGTAGCTACTTTGCTACTATTATGATAAATATTTTGTTTCGACAATAATTTGTAAAAACACCCTTATTTGGCGTGCATCAAATGATTATCGTAGATTTTTGACGATTAACTTCATACAGTTGGATGTTTTAAAACATTTACAAGTAACGTTTAACAAGGATGAGTACAATTTCTGAAACTTCCTGCGTATGTTTAATTTTTATAAATTTTCATCTATGTTAAGGCTAATAATCACGGAAAGTTGCTTTGTTGAACGGCGTTGAAGGTTGATGTTATGTAATTTAAACGCCTTAATGATTGAATATTAAAACTGTGCAAGAATTCTATTTTAATCTTTTCATTTCAACGACGAAGATTTGATAAATATGTATTTATGATTGCAGAATTTCCTAAGTTCGATATTCACCTTGGATAATACAGAATTTATAGAGTTGCCTTGATTGAAAAGTAACTTCATGGATGACGGTAAGTTATATACAATCAAATTTATGCGAGACCCTCGTAAATTGTGTGTAAGTTATACATGCAAAAATATGGATAAATTTTCCAACATTTTATGGTAGAACATACATACACTTTATTGATCTTTTTACCTCGATATTTGTCGTTTAGAGATTTTATGTCTTTATGCACCAACTATAGATATATCTTTAAGGTTTTTTCAGAGTCGAATTTTATTGACTAAAATACTGTCACACGTTTGGTGACTTTTTAATTGACAGAACGTTACGAGTCTAAAGGTGAAGGAACGGAATATTACCCCGACTATGAAAGTAAGTTATACTATCAAATTTTTGTATAAGGCACTTATAAGTTGTATCTACCATACGTAGTGATATACTTTCTAACATTCAACATATACTCCTTGATTATGCTTTTCCTTGTTATCTCGTCATCTCAGGATATTTTACGTCTCCTTGCGCCCAATATTTTTAAGCATTTTCGATTCAAAATCCCTTCATGAGATTGTTTGTGTGAGATAATAATAATATCCATAATAACTATAAAAATAGCTTAAGAAGCATTTGTGCACACTGGACGATTTTCCAAAGCTATAATTCACAAAGTTTAGGTGTTGAACAACACAAAATAAGTCAGTTTTAAGTTAATGTCGTTGTCAAAAAAGAGCTTTTAACAATTCAGATGAACCTTCGGCATACAAGTTTCAGGCAGGGAGGATCGATAATTGGGCTCATATTCATATATTCATGTTATAATCCTTAGAAAACAATGGATTTCAAAAGATCTTAAGCCTGCATATATGAATATATGAATATTAGCCCCCAATTATCGATCCTCCGCGGTGCCTGTTTATTATATGTTCCTTGTCATATTGAGTAAAAACGCGACAAAGTGTTGGATATGAATAGATCAAAATATTGTATCATTCTGATTACAAATTGTATTACAATGCGAAATAATATTGGTCAATTTTGGTGTATCTCTGCAGAAATAGATCCGTCCGCCATTTTTTCTGATCCGTTCCGCCGTTCAGTGGTTTTAGTTGTTTGAATTTTGTTTCCTGAAATAAATTTAGAGGAGTTTGTAAAGATGCGTTCTGGCGGCGCCCATATGCCTTCTGGTAGTGGTGTCTCCCCTCAAATCATTTGTGGGGTATTCCCCCTGGTTGTACCCCAGCCATAACGCTAATGGTTCGTGTTTCATAGATATACATAGGATCGATACATAGGCGTAGGAACAGATTTAAATTTGAGGGTGGGGTTAAAGTCGACGAGTATACTATATACTCCACCCTTATTTTTTTTGAAGCTTTAGGGAGTCTAGTACAAACATTGAAAATGGAGAAAGTCATGAAACCTTTATAATTTAGTTGTACTTCATTACAATAACAAAGTGCAAGTATTGTTCAAAAGTCAATACATTGCACAAAACGAACGAATTTAACTAATAACCTAAACGATTGGTCGTACTATTTGCAAGCTACGAATTCTAGTTCAATGTCAGACTAAGATGTTTTCACTCTCTGAAGAGTTAAAAATGGACCTTTGTTGTATGCATTAAATGGGTACAAAGAAGTTTATGAGCTTTACTACACATACAAGGACGTACGTTTTCATGATGTCGCTTATCGTGTTAATTCAAGTGATATCCATAATTCGCATTTGATCTTATCATAAATTTTGCTCGTTTGCGGTCTTTACTAAATCTGAAAGTATTGATATTGTTTTCCTTCTTAAGTCAATTTCTACTTTGTTCTTGAACTTTCTGTAGTCTGTTCGATAGGTACATAACATAAAACCCCTATATGCACCTATCACTAATCAATATTTGCCTAAGATCAAACTTTATTTGCCAAACCTGAGCTCCAGTTCATATCAAATACTGCTATCCGCGTGCAACACTGCATACTTTTTTAAAAAAGGCATCGATCTCTGCAGTTCTGACAGTAGAATCTAGTCTCGCTCAAAGATTTTATGGTAGATTAAAGTGAGCCACTTCAGCCATTTGTCAACCTAAAGAACAAGAATGAGCCACACAATATACCAATACAGCCTTCGGTTCTTTTTCTTTGAATTGGGTCTAGTAACTGAATTCAGATGTCGAGTCATATAGGTATTTGCTGCCCCATCATGTGCTTGTTTATGACTGTTCATGTCAGGGGAAGGTTACGCGAATAAGGATGTATACAGTATTTGATCAAAAGTTCTCAAAACGTGTTGATTTCGAAGTATTTTGGCATTGTCTGGTTTATCTATAAAAATAATAAGACGGTAAAGTTGCCAGAACGCTCATTTTATACACGTTGCGTGCAATACACAACAGAATTTAAACTTTCAACTTTTCGAGTTGAATTAGATTTTAATTTCTCATTTTCTTTGCGTAAGTGGTTTCAAACTTCTCTCCCGCTTTTCAAGATTAATTTTTTGCTTTTAGATAAACCAGGCGATGAGAAAATACTTAGACGTGGACACATTTTGAGAAATTTTGATATAAAGATAATTTTCTTGTCATTTAAAAATGCTCTAAATTTTTTTGTACACCTTGTGAATTGTTGATATCTTACAGTTCATGGTTGTCTGCTCTCTAATTAAACATCCTACACATCTAAGGGGCGCAAAATTTGCTTTTATTATTTAAGTACATTATCGCATTATTTTTCATGATTTATTTATTATATATGATAATTGCATTTAGTTTAGTAGTTTGCTTATTTCAAATAACCATTTTTGTGACAACGTGCTTCAAATTTATTATATCAAACAACCAGTTTTACTTTCTTTGATAAAATTTGGTTACATCAAATAACCAGTTTTACTTCCTTTGATAAAATTTGGTTACATCAAATAACCAGTTTTAATTCCTTTGATAAAATTTGGTTATATCAAACAACCACTTTTCGCAAAATGGTTATATAAATTAACCAAAATAATTTTGATACACTTGGCGAAGCAAAAAAGTCAAAATATGATAAGCCCACTCCCCCTTTGGATTTTTATGTCTTCCGAGAGATAGCGGTTTTTCCAACCGAATTTCTATGCGCGCTTTGTGTTTGATGAACTCTCTTATTGACGATTGTTTCATACAAAGGAAGAATTTTGGTTTTCAATGAATTCCGCCGATTCCTCCAAAAGACTCGTGACATCATTGACTGATGTTATAGGGCGAGCCATTCGTGAAACTAATCAAACTATTCCGAACTCTGCCAAGGTAAGCAGTACATTTGAATAAGGAAGAAATATATGTGTATAGTCTATGGCAATTATATTAAACTCGGCAACTATGTGTATAAAGTATCAGGTATTGCTTGTTGATTTTCCACAATTTCCATAATGGTGATAATGGAAAAATACCTATTCAAATGTGCTGCTTACCTTGGCAGAGTTCGTAATAGTTTCACGAATTCCTCGCCCTATAACATCAGAGAAATATTTATATAATTATTCTGTTACCGAATTAAATATTCTCCATTGTAAGAATGAAAATTCCATAACTATGTTATGCTTGAAATATGGAGCATATCTGAAACAGTTGAACTTTTTGCAAATACATGTATTCTTAACAAAAGTGGTTGTTGAGCAGATCATTGTTTTGTGAAAATCTTTGCTGTTAGTAAAACAGCATTGGAGCTTTTTATCTTTATATTTTCTACTACATGTCTTGGGTCATCTTACATAACGTTTTGAGAATGCTTTTAGATCCATTCAATTTCCGACATCTCATCGTTATAGAAACAATCTTCACTTGGCATAAAGTCTTTTAGTTGTTTATCTCTTTGAAGACTTCTCATATTCTTTGTTTCGTATGGTCATGCAATATCCTTATATATGTTGATAAGAATTATTTATAAATAAAATAATGGAACGGTGTAATAAAGAAGATAATATTTTTATTGTACTTGCATGCTGAAAACAATTGTTTTGTGTTGACGATTTATGGGATATATTGTGAGATATTCTCACCTAGGTTTAATTCACTACCAAAGTTTATTCATCATTACCAATAATGATATTTTACTCTAATGCGGTTATGAGTTGTTTTGAAACAAAACTACTGAAGCCACGAAGTTTTGCAAGTTGGTATAATATTACAGAATAATGATTAATGATGACTGTTAGTGGCTGTTTTTGCATGGGTTGCTAATCAGTTAATCACTATGACTATGTAGGAAGCAATGATGTAAATGTACATTTGTGCGACTGAAATTTAATTAATTGATAGATTTTGCACTTTTCTTTCTATTATTATATATGTATATCTTCAAAGTTATGATACCTGAGGTTATATACATGTATATTAATTTTTCTGCAGTTAGATTTTCCCTTTTGAGCCCAGTTAACCTGTCTTGTGTAAAGTTAAATGATTGGTTGTAAAATACAGTATTTGTATTTATTTACACGTAACAATTATAATATAGGCCTTACGCTTTTTAGGCATCGATGACAAAATTTATGTATAGCGCTGATGATGCTTGTACAGGACAGTACATACTGTATCAACAGTCCTATATCATAAAGTGCAAAATTAAAGTTACAAGGCTGACCTAAAGTTTTACAATAGTAAAAATGAAAATGTATACAGCTGCGTAGAAACTCATATTATGGTTATTCTGTATTTGCGGTATACTAATTTGGACTAAGTTTGTGTACCTAAGTTCATCATTTTACTTGTGCTAAATAAATATAAAACAATTGCACTTATGTAACCTAAATGAATGCAACGATTTTTCACCTCATGATGATAATTTTACAATTTTACGAAAAAGAACGTTCACTATTCTCACTTATAAAATTCATTTCTTAGCGTAAGAACTAATTTTTTAACGTTGATAAGCTTGGAAATATTTTCTACGTTGCATTGTGTTTACAACCATCAGCTACTCCCATCACTACGCCACCGTAATGCATTCAGGGCAGTTTAGAGGAGGGAGAACAGAGCAATTTTACCCCCGCCCTCGTGTTAAGGGTTCCCCGAATAAAAAAACAAGGCAAACCAAAATGTAATGCGTGTCCATATTGTTAGGTTTTGTGATGTAGCCATCTATCTTTAGTATATATTGACTTACACCAACAACCAGAGATATCACAGATAACTATTACGATCACATTTAATGTTCAACGTCAATGTCTATGATCTACGATCTATCTTACAATGGTTAAACTACTTCTATTTATATAAGATATTACGTATGGATTTATTTGTTTCTTTACTAAATATGGTTAATTGACAATCAACGGAAAGCTAATAGGAACTATAAAAAATATTGTGATTATTGTACATAAGTATCTCTTAAAATTATCATTTAGTTAGTTATACTTGACTTAATTATTTACTAATTACAGGAAGAATATGAGAGCATATCTTAACACATATGTCACGGAGAAGAGGCACCGTAATTAAATTGTTTCCCAGTCCCCTTATTTCTCTGAACGGCCCTGAATGTATTTTTTATTGTTGCTACAAGTTATAAATGTTTTCAAATTCTTTGTTTATCTTTTTCCTATGACAGATAAACAACTGTGCGACATGCCATCAATTATTTCGCCTGCTGTATCTTCTTTACCTAAAATCAACTCACGTCTTCCTATTATGTTGCAAAAGCAGCATAACGACATATGTGTTACGAAATTTTCCCAAGTTCTCGGAGTTGTCGTGCTTCGGCACTTACACAGGGTGTATAAAAAACTGAACAGTTAGGAAAACTTACACAAGGTGTATAAAAAACTGAACAGTTAGGAAAACTTACACAGGGTGTATAAAAAACTGAACAGTTAGGAAAACTTACACAAGGTGTATAAAAAACTGAACAGTTAGGAAAACTTACACAGGGTGTATAAAAAACTGAACAGTTAGGAAAACGTCTTTGAAGTGATCAGTTCGCATGATCTGCAAAAGTCTTTAGAAATAGCTTGCGCGCTAAAATTAGAAAGCTGAAAATCAATTGGAGAACGTAGAGTCAAAATATGACCGTACGTGTTAAGCTGTCAAAGTTTCGAGAAAATTGTACTGTTTCTAAATCTATTTTTCTTTTTTCTTCTCGAAATTCTATTTTTTGAAAAGCTTTATTTATTCTTCGTGTTTCATTATTTTAAGCTCACGTTTATAAATAATTGATGATATTGTATTTAAAAACCAAAAATTCAAAGCTCAAGTTTTTAATGTTGTCAAAAATTCAAAGAGTTCTATTGTATCATTGCTTGTAGGTTTTAAGTATTGTAGGCGACCTGTTTTGTGTTCTAGAAGCAGATGAAAATTTGAAACATTACAAGTTGTCTAACTAAAGAATTTATCAACACTTTACTTCTTATTGTGTTTTCATGTGGGTATTTTTTTGTTGGAGTATAAAAGTTTTAAAAAACTTGCATGGCATTCTTAAATAATTAATTATTGTATTAGAATTCCAGTATTTTTTCTAATCGATTGATCTGAAATGTATTTATTTTGCTTCAAATCTTCATATGAGAACAATATTTCTCATGCAATCCAAAACGTTTCACTAAAAATCTTCTATTTTAACCCCCCCTTCCTCCTCTGTCTTTCGTTTGGGATCTTTTCAAATTGCTTGTATTATTATAAGAGTATCTACGACAATTTGCAAAAAAGGTATCAACATAATTTGATAGTTCTAATTAACAGGAACAAAGATTATCTTGGCTTGGGAAATATTGGTTCTACCACTGAAAGATTTGTGGACGACCTGAAGAAAGATAAAATGGTCTGCCTTTGCCATGTTGCATTGGGAGGATTGAACAAGCTGCTTGAAAATTATGAGAAATCTTTGGAGCATTATAGAAAAGGATTCTCTCTTATTGATTGTCAACACCAAGAAAATCAGCAGTAACAAAAAAAAAGAACCAAAGAAAGTTGATGGTATTAACGTTAGTAAAGATTTCATCGAACACAACATGAAGAACCTATCAATTGTTACTTCAACTGGACCATGAATGGAGTGTTAGTTGTTTACTGGGTATTAGCAGAATTGTTTGAAAAACTTAAAAAATGGGACGAGGCAACTTGTATTTGCAAAAAAATATCTGGAGTTGGACACTGAAGTTGAAGATATACCAGAACAAATGAACGCTAGGGTGTGTTTAATACGAATATACGGAAAGGATGGGCGTGATAAATTGAGGGAGTCAGTACAATTGAAATTACAAGAACTAGATAATAAAAAAATAATGCGGGTACGAGTGCACGCGAAGGTAAGAGACAACTTTTGCTTCGGATTAACAATAAATTTAGGGTTTTTTAAATACTTCATTATAATTAACATTATAAGTTTAAAGATTGGTAATCCAGGCATGTTTCATTGTAGAAAGGTAAAGGTTTCTCAGGATTTTTGAAAATTTATTCTATTGAGCTTTCGACTCGGTTCTGATGAAGGCTTGAAGAACGCTCAATAAAATAAATTTTCGAAAATCCGGAGAAACCTTTACTTTTCTACAATTAACATTATATGTACATAGTCGTTCGTTACCAAAATATATGATGTGGATTTGCCAGTGCCTAAGCTTTGTTACGCCAGTCTGGAGACATGATGTATTATATCTAATAATTTTAGTTATCAGCTATATCCTCCACTCTTGCCAAGATTTGTCTCCTTAAATGAGTGGTTTATGATTTAACAATTACTTTACGGTTTTACCGTTACGGCAGTTCAACTATCACTGGCGTATAACAACTAATATAAATTCAGGGTTAGGAGCTTAAAAATTCTACCAAGAATATACTTGGAATATATGATAGCGAGTTTAAATGATTTATTTATGAAACAGTTGTTATGACAAATTGTGCAGTCAGAACCTTTTTGAATCATTTGGACGTTGAAATATTTCTAATTAATTGATTTTCTTATTTTAGTTATCTTTAAAAGTAATATTTTTACTTCGATTTCAGAATTGTAGATTTGTATATATATATATATATATAAGTTTGAAAATTAGTAATCCAGGCATTTAATACATAAAAGATAAAAGTTTCTCCAGATTTTAAATGACTTTTTTTTGAGCTTTCGACTCGTTGCTTCAAGCCTTCATCAGAATGAGGATATTATTTATTTACGCGTGCTTTTTTTATATTTTCATTATGCAGACGAGAAACACCCTGTACACATGTATCAGAAAATTGCATGAAAACAGCATAAAAATACCTCTTGGATGGCTATTTCATTACTCATTTGATCTTGAAACCGACATCATGGCAATCTTAATTGATGACAAAGAAAATGAATTTACTGCAGCTGAAGTAGAGATGCCAAGTTCTTTTGAAGGCAAATGAAAAAGTTCATAAAGTTGGCGACGAGTTTGGCTTGAACGTCATTGCTGACCTCAGTCGTAGCTTTTTTGACAACAACAACAAAGAAGTGTTTTGTTATTTAGTGGCAGTAATGAGTGATAACGTATTCCTCCGGCCTGGAGATTCTGGTTGCCTAGTCTATTATTATGATGAGAACAACAAAAAGATATCATTTGCGTATGGAGTTGCTGCAGTGACCAAGAAAAACGAGACGTATTATGTTTGCATGAGATTAAAAGATGGTTTAGAAAATTTGGGACTTCTCGAAAATGTCTCCTTTAAAGACTTTTCAAGTGGCACTAAATGATTACTCTTTGTGATGAAGAACATATATGTGCACATTTAAAACCTATGTATTTATTTAACTTATGTTCATTTATATATTATTTTTACAGGCATTAGTTTGTTTAGAATTTATTCATCAATTTAAGATTTGCGCAATTTTTTTGCGAAAGTTCCTACTGTAGCTAAGAACTTGTTTTAGAATTGTCCTTATCTTCAACATGAATTCCTTCGCTACTTATCACGAAAAGCGTGTATTCAAAGATTATAATTATTAGTGATCGAGCTGTATTTTAAGACTAAATACAGCTATAGAACTATATTTGCATCTGTGGCTATTATAAAGGTAAGGAAGAACATATAGTCAAGTTTTACAGACACCAGTTTCTGAGTAAATTAATTGAGTACTTTCATTATTTCATATTCATTTCAATGCTTGGTTTAATAGTTATATTTTGTATAATATAAATATGCGAAATAGGACTTTGTTTTTTTCAATGTTTTGTCACGAATGCTATCTATTACAAGGACTCAAATTATATGGTGACTTAACGACAAGAGCAATCATCTTGTCAAGGTAGGAGAATATCTTTACTCGAAAAAATGTTCACAAAACGTTGATATGTGCTCATATCAAAAGGAGTTTCCACGATTATTATAAACTCGCAGTACAGAGTTCACGATTCAAAATTCAAAGTTGCTGGAAGGATTTACCTTGTAATTCTCAAGGGTTGGCATAAACAATGTATGTTATAATCACTTCTATGCTCAGACAAGAATTACATCAAATAATTGAGTAGAGTTAGCTTGATGATTCTTAGCGCGTGCTAATTGAAGTTGATTATGATTTTGCAAGAAAATGACTCGAGGCATTTGACCCTAACCTGTCTCCTAAGAATTGGTAAATTTGATGGGACCTTTGTTCGTTTCAGCCTCGAAATCCGGAAAGACATCACCTAAATTAACCATTATTGTAGTACAGCTTTTCTACTGTAGATCTGTAGATGAACAATAGCGCGTTTATTGTGGTGTGGGGTGATGCGTGATGGGGTGAGTCGCAATTAAATATTTAATTATGAACATTATTGTAACTTGTTTGTGTAACCTTGTGACGTCAAGAGCAATAAAATTTAACGAAACCTTAGTGAAAATTTTGTAAATTTATCGAAACATGAGGTGATGTCATTGGCCATTATAAATAATCATTGTTGTTGAGTGATAAATGTTTTCCTTTCATGATTTCCTGATAGATTTCTTAGATTTCAATTTCTTCGTTTAAGACGATTTATTTGAATCGGGTGACAACTTTGGTTTACGTAGAATTTGGCGAAGTATATGGTTTCGGTGGTTTCGATTTGAGTTTCTCCCTTTTTGCCGAACCTACTACTTATGAAAGAAATAAATGCGTACGGGATGGAGGACATGGGTCTCTTATTATTAAAAATGGAGAAGAAAACCCTGACATCAACTGAAGATAAGTAAGGTAATGTTGGTGGGTCTAAAGTGGACTGGGGACTAGTAACATGAATGTTAATTTTTTTAAATGGAAACATCGTTGTTAGTAGAAATATAAAGATTTACGAAATGAACTTAAATGAAAATAGTTTTAACCATTTTTTAATTTAAATAAACGAGAAATATCATTTTATGTTGCGAATTTTTTAAAGATTTTGTTATTTGTAGGTTTAGAATGATTCTCAGGGTTAGTAATTTTTGCCGCATTGGTTATAACGTTATGACTTACATATTTATTTCCTCTCCAGGACTGGCTCCTTTCCTGTTTTGTATGAAGGAAAGCTTGAACAAAGGGAAGATGTAAGGAAGTTATCATGTGACATGATTAATGCACAGATATAATGAAAAATATGAGAATTGTGTGATATTCGCTTTTATTGGTAATTTTAAAAGTTTTGACATCAGAAAGGTGTTCCCAAGTGTCATTTGAATGCAATAGTTTCAGTCTCCTCAATCATTTATTTATCGCAACATTATTGTCCACTAAAAATGGTGAATGTATGTCATATGATGTTTTTCATGTATATTTCAGGATATATTTCTGGAAAAAGATTGGAGAAGTGTTTTAGGATGCTCTGTTTGTGATTATATCTTTGAAGTTCAAGGAAAGGTGAATGGTTTATATGTAAATTGTTGGTGATTGACATCATACACTTGTGATGTATTGAAGACTATTTATATAGTTGATCAGTTTTAAGCATGTATCATGTGCCAATATATATTTGTCAAACAATAACTGCACTTTACTTTCTTAAATCAAGTATTTGCTAATTTCAGGTCAGTTTTCCTGAAGACATTCCTGTCATTGCAACATGATTTCGTTATTTCAACTGTATATTTGTCATAATTCATCATTGTTTATGTTGTTAAAAATGAAGGTTTGTGTGTAAATTTATCAATGATGAACTGATATTGCAACAATGTTTTTTTGTGGGGCAACTGTCATTGATCGAAACAGACTTTTGTCAGTTTTTGAATATGAATGCACTGCTCATGTATTTACTGTCTTCACTTTACTAAAGGCATGATATTCTTTTGTGATAAACTAGGCTGAAAGGCCATTTTACACTGGTCATTAATCTCAGGGTGTGAAATTGTGAATTAAGGTGGAAAAGTGAATCACAATTTTCGTTACAAGTTTGTTGAACTACCACCCTGAAATGAGAAACATACCTTGTTTCTTGTTTCTGGTATGTTGTTTCATTTCATATCTTGCTGGACAATAGTCATAATACAGGATTGATGTAACTAAAAACAAACATTTCAAAATTGACAAAGTAGGAACGTTTATCATAGTTGTTAAATGTTCATGAAAGCATGAAAATATTTTCAAACTCTTAAACACTTCATGTTACGTTTGGTTAGTTATTATAGTTCACACTTGTCATCAGTATCTTTATGTTCTATGTAATTCCTACATACTCAGTTTGGTTATGTCAATTGCACTATGCACCATCTTTGTCTGAATGTTTGAAACTTTGTCGACTCTGTTTGCTTTGACTTTAAAGCATTTTACTACGACAGGTAGACACAAAACAGGAAAATTTTTCCAGTTCTAAAATCATGAAAAGCCACGACTTCTTACAGTTTTCATCCAGTAGATCTAAATAAGAAGTTAAAATGAAAATAATAAAATTAAAATTATGGCGTGTTGATGAGATTTAAAAATTTAGATAAAATGTAAAGTTATTTAGCTTTTTGTATTTACCGCGCGTTTAGTGCATCGCAAGTGGTCGAAAGTGATTTTAGGAATTGCGACATGTCAATTCATATCCTCAAGATTAGAGTATAAGAATTAAGTACTGGGTGATTCTGCCGTCACTTGTGCGACATTTACACTGTGATTCTATAGTTATTCCCGATTTAAAGCTTAGACAAAAATGAATGCATTACAAATTATTACATTGTGGTAAAATGTTTGGTTTTTAATATTCATGTACATTTTATATGTTGGTGATATTAGCCAAATCATATCTGAATGTAAATTTTAGAACTTCAAAATAGAAATAATTTCTTTTGCAGACAATTTTCAAGGAAAAAGCCTTAACCTGGTGAACATAAATATCAAAAAACTTACTTTTGAAATATCTCGGGTAGGATGTATTTGCTGTTAAATTCTGTGACATTAAAGGTATTTTGATGAGCCTTGAGACAGACACTGATAATGAAGATATCAGTCACTATAGAAGATTTTATTATTGTCGTTGACTCCATCAATGCAGCAATCTTTACTCAATAAAACCCCTGATGCGAATCGTAAAGGTGGAAAAATTTCATTTTAGGCCATGTAAGGTGTTGAAACTACGTTTTGTTTAAATAAAATTTGATGGATATTTGCGATTATGAAAGATCAAATCTGCAACACAAACTTAAAGATGCTCAAAGTTACTTTGCAACTGTAGTACTTAACCATCACTTAGTTTATATTTCTTTTGATAACGTAAATGTTTTACATTATTTCTCAGCTTAAACTTTATCGTTTCGTGTAGGTGACGTAGCTAATTCTATTTTCCCGATGACGTGTATATAACGAGGACCATGTTGTGAATTGTAAGTCTAACCTAGAGTTTCATGAAAACACAAAAACAGGAAAGCAATGATGGCAACATTGATGATAATTATGTAGGATGTGTGAATTTAAGGACCAATGTTCCATGACTTAAAGAAAGAGTTTACAGCCAATAAACACACTGGTGAGAAGGTGTACTATGTTGGTCAACATGGTTATGATGTGTTTAACGTTCAAAACCAACAACTGTTCTTACTGTGAGAACTTTTGTTCTACTAAGAAAGTCAAACTATTACAGGTCAGTACTTGTACATCAAACTTTAAACATTAAACAAGACTTTGTTGAATGCTTATTTTTATGTGAAAATCTTCCCCCGTTCGGCGTACATGTTGTTTTTTCCTTAACGAATGAAATATGCAATGATTTCATCGTCTATTAACGATAACTATTTTCGTAAATAATCTAGTTTCGTAGTTTCGTACTGCGTATGTATGAAATGACTTTTCATTTTTCTTGCCGGTGTCCGAAGTCTAATCTGTGAGTCTGCAAATCTAAACCTTTAATTCGAATATCGAAAACTTTTACTAAAAATTTATAAAAAAATGCTTCGTTTCGAATCGACAAATTTCGTGTTTCTATCCACTTTTCTAGAACATGGATGAAAGTACAATATTGCAAAGAATATGGCTACTTTCACATTTTGAAGATTAGAAAAAGGATATCTTTTCTAAGTCAATATTTACTTGTTGAACTGAGTCTTGAGAATGACTGCATGGAATAATAAAAGGAGAATTTAAGATCTGTTTCGGCTTGCCATTGGTATTGGTTTATCTGTTTTTCAAACTTTAATGGTCGTTTATTAGAGAGAATTATTTCAAGATATTTTTTCGAGAGGTAAGTTGTTAACACAATTTTGTTTAAGATTCTGTAGAAAATAATGAAAATAGTGGTCACATCCTAGATGTTTGGCAATTGCTACCAACTCTATAATCACCGTTATCGTAACTACGTAAAAGCACTATTGATAAAGCACATTTGATAAAAACGACATGGCATCATGAGATGTTAAAAACGACATGACAAATGAGATGTTGAAACATGTTGATTTTAAAAAAACCTGTCGTATTATTTACCGTTATCACTACTCTTGATTTTCTTTCACATGTGTTCAATGTTTTAATCCAGGCTTCGTCGTCTTGAATTTTAGGAGAAGGATGGAGTCGTGTGGACGACGTGAATATTGTTTCCCACGAGAATCGTGTATCTAATGTTGGACGAGTTGCTAATGAGTATCGTGTTGTCGAAGAATGGAAGTCTTCTTCAGAGTTTCATGAAAACAAAAAAAAGGAAAGTGGTAATTTCAATGTTGATGTTAAATATTGAGAATATGTGAAGCTAAAAGCCAATGCTCCACTACGTACAGAGAGATTACAGCCAATCAACTTCTCTTCTAAGGAGGCAGCCACAATGACGTCACGTAATATGACGTCACATAACAACATTTCAAGAAACATGATGCCCAGTGATTCATTAAGAAATCATACCAACATTGGCTACAGTCAATATGGCAATGATTTGTCTAGTGTTGATCATCAACAACCTGTTGTTGTTGTGAGAACATTTGATCATCCAGGAAAGTCGTACTATTACAGGTCAGTTGTACTACAACAGAGCAGTTATACTCTTACTGCTTGGTTGCAGTACAAGGCACTGACTTGAAGTCAACTGCACATGGAATCTTACTCTGACATTTATTAAACAACGAATGGCTTACTATGCTTTATTTCATCAAATACACACGTCGTCCTTTTCTTTTGGTAATTAAAATTTCTAAAATTTCCATTGTTCTTTATAGACACAGGAGTTCTTTGCCAAGAAACCACCCAAGACTGAACTACAAAAGATCTTTTACATCTTCGACTACTCGCAGACAAAAACCTTTACCATCTGCTTGGACAATAAACCTTATAAATTCGCCGTCTAGATATGAAAATTATGAAGAAATAAAAGTTCGCGAAACTGAAAGTAATGGTTTTTCTAATGGTAAAAACTACATAGTTGAAAACCGTCCAAAAATGCTAAAACCTCGACTTATTAGAAGACTTCTGGTCTCTAATTTCACATTCGGATGCGTCAGAAGTAGATTATAGATCGTGTCCTGTTTTTAAAGACCCAATTAAGAATCAAAATTTTCAAGCGATTTCTTCGACAAAAAGTGGAAAGAGAAATCACATGACCCGGATATCATGCCCATTGTCAGTGCTAGTGAATTTTCTGAATTATTACCCACTACTCCACGACCAAGCGACAGCCAATCAGATATCTCTATTGATGGATATTCCCGTGGTAAATAAATCATTTAAAACAAACTTGAAAGAAACGTTTAAGAAAACAAGGAGGTTGTTGTTGAAGAGAGAAGCCAATCAGATCAAGAAAAGCATAATGAAGAAACTTTACAGGTATTTATATGTTAAATAAAGTAAATGTATTTGATGTTTTATTTGTCTGTCCTTGCACTGCTATGGGTCTATTCTATTTACTTAACATAAGTTTCAAAAATCTTTCACATCATTGCTTTAGATTGTCTTCTATCATACAACATTTTCCTTTTTCTATAAACAGCGTTTACGAAATGGTGAGACGCGCGAGAGGAATGGTATGAAAAATAGAAAAAACGTCGGTTCATTTAATAAAGAAACGAGCAGTTCATCGTGGACTCATAATGACAGCGGTTTTAGAAAGAAACATCATGTGCCAATAAATGGTGTTCAAGTCCTTATTCAGTTTGAAAGCAGCGATGAGGAGAAAGAAAATTGAAGTTGAATGATTTATTAACAAGCTATTTCAGACTTATAAATGGTTCACTTTATATGGTGAATTTACTATCTATGTAATATCTTTCTATTTATTTTTCATACATTTGAAGAACATTTAAACCACAAATTATTCATTCTCCCCCCTCCCCCCATGGAGAACATATAGCATTTTTTTCAAAAAAATGTACTCCTACTGTTATTTTGAAATTTCTACATTGTTAAAATAATCTTTTTATGACGACATTGCAAACGAGGCGTTATTATTGTTTCTAACCTGACGGCAAACGTTATAGAAATACACTTGTTGAAATACCTATTGGAGACTGTGATCGGAGATCAGTGGTTTATCTGTAAGTTTACCAGACTTTGTTATATTGTATTCTTTACATGATTAAAGGCTGATATTTTTTAAAAATACTTGAGTTTGTGATTTCTTTTAGGGTGTATATATTAACAACGTTAAGAAAATTATATTGCGTCAGACGTTAATTTTCATTGCCGAAAGTTTGTGTATGTAACTTATTTATAACTCTCTTTACAAATACTCCGATTTAGTGTAGAAGTAAATATTTTCTACCCATCACGCAAAAAACATAAAGTTTGTAGGCAGTAACTATACGGACTAAAACAATTCTATAGCATTAGAGTGTTTTTTTTTGCTGCGTTTTTAATCACAACTAAACTTTCACACATACAAAATTTCCACAGTGTTATATTTAACGTTTTCACGAAGCTTTAGCTTTGTTAGCGTGTATACTTTCTCTTCTTCATGACAATTTTATGAACTACGTTGGCGGAAGTGGACACGCAGCTAACTGTATTATGAGAAATATAATTCTTGAGAAAACTGTTCTTGGTGCTGTCTAAATTCATGTTTTCATTTATGATATGTATATAAATCATTTTGCATTGATACTTTAAATATTGTCATTCGTGAACATTTTCATGAAATGATTTAACAAGAAACGATTGCTTGTCTTCGATTAGTTCATCGTACAACTGAAAATGTCGGAAATGTCTTGTCCTATGTCAGATACTTGTGTATATCAAACATTATCTGGATTTTGCAGCATTTGAATTAAATTAGTCCCTTCAAGTTTGCATTCCATTACTTATATTCGTGGGGCATAGTTTCAGTCTACTCTATGTTTTAAAGAGTAGCTATATTCCTATAGTCTTTGTGAACGTTAAGTAAATTACAACTATTGCAAGTATTAAGGATTATCGATGATCGACTTCATATATACGTTAATGTTTGAAAAACGAAAGAAATAAAAGTTACCGGTTCATTAAATGCACCATGCTAAGCAAAACAAGAATGATGAGAATTTTAAAATTACTTGTTCTCTCGCAGTCGGATATGAATGCAATATGAATACGATATGAATAATATATGTTTTTATTAATTATCTTTTCTTTTATGGCAAAGAAATGTATTGCAACGCAGCTTTCAACACATTTTACACTGTTTTAAAGCTTTTGTTTGAGCTATATTTATTTAATCTTTGTCTCTAACATCTGCATTCTTCAAAAATTATCATTTTCCTATCAAAGTAAACACAAGTTTCTTTTACTGCTGGGATAATGACGTTATTGAAAATCATATTTATCGTTCAAATGATCATGACGTTTTTAAATTGTTGTTAAGTTTCGATTGTTTTCATAAAGTTGGCAAGTCTTTGAACACGCATGGTTTGTTGAAAATGTTGTTAAGTGTGTGTTGTTTTTATACACTTACAGGAAAATTTTGCTGTCTAAAATTGGCAATTTTTTGAACTAGCATGGTTTATTAAAAAAAAACAAAGATTGACATTTACTAATTCATATGTTTTTGTGTAAAAGTCTTGCTATCATACACAAAATTTAAATTTTTTAACATTAAAATAGTACTGTTCATATTGATATGTTTTAAGGCCAATGTTTCTATTCTATCTTGAAGAAAGACGGGTTACAAAGTTTTAAAGATGTTTTAAAACCTAGCTTTTTTTCTTTGTAATACCTAGTTCACATTTCTCCGGTTTTCCTGTGAACGCAAATAAATGTATGTTTGTTCGTTAACAGAATTAGACTCGACATTTTCATTGCAATCTGTGACCCCACAAACTCGAGAAATTCAGAAATGGATGCGAAAGACTCGAGGATTTCAGAAATGATCGTCAAAGACTCGGGAATTTCAGAAATTGGCACCAAGGACTCGGGAAGTTCGGAAATTGGCACCAAAGACTCGGGATTTTTAGAAGGTAACGCAAAACTACCCTTATTTTTTTTTTAGGTAAATTATATTGCCGACACTTCACGACACTATTTATTCGTGTGTCATAAATAATGACGTAATATGAACATTCTTTGGTCAATAGTCAGTAAATGATGTTCATTTCATGGAGATTGATAACATTTACTTAACTGAAGACAAAATTATTTTCAATGTATATTCATGTGCTACATTGTAATTTTGTTTTGTACCTTGCTTTTCCTTTCAATTGATTTTACCAGATGCAGTTTCCTGTTATCTATAGCATATGAGTCACTGCAAAGAGTCTAAGTACTAAGAACAATACTTATAAAGTAAATGACAACAATACTTTACAAACAACAATACTTATCTAAGTACTAAGAGCAATAATTATGACAAATGCTCTTGGATAATTTTGTACCTTGTTTTTCCTTTCAATTGATTTTACTACATGCAGTTTTCTGTCATCCCAGTTTATCTGTCTCTACAATTTACATGAGCATACCAACTAATCTAATTTCTCATACATTTTTTCAAAAAGGAGATAATTAAAAATGAATTAGTTAACCTGTCATGTGTAAGTGAGAAATTAATGTGTTTTATTTCATATTTACAGGATCTTCCTTTTTATCGCTGCGTACAAGTAAGTACTAAGAACAATACTTATGACAAATGTTTTTGGGCAATTTTCTCTAAATGAGGCAAACTGTCACCATAAAACGTATAAATGTGCATACTATTATTTTCATTGGTATTCTTCACATTGCAAATGGAAAGGACGCTTTGTTTTAAATAGTCACGGTAGTATAGTACGGGGTGTCATTAATATTTTTACACTCCTTGACTTATAATTGTAGTCAAAGAGCTCTAAATTGTTTTATTTTCCATTCTTACTATTACGATTCAATGCGTTCCAACTCAAAATTCTGATGTCTGAATTTCGCTGTCATTATTAAAAATCAGGTTTTTACGACAGTAAAATTAGAATAATTGAATAAAGTTCGTTATTTTTAAGAAAATATGTTGTCCCTAACCATATCCTTGCAATTTTTTAGCGATAAGAAAATCAGTTGTAAATTAGTTAATCTTTCATTCCGTAAATATTGAAATAATATTTTGTTGGAGGTCATGCAATTTACTGATGATGAATCTAACAAAAATACAAGCTTATACATTTCATGTGAGTTTAGTAACAATAGGATAGTCATGTATAACATACAATGTACTAATGATAAAATTTGTTTCATTTACAATCATGTTTAGAAGTAAGCATAATTCAATTTTTTTATTTTGAAATACTATGTTAAGCCACACGTTTTTAACGGTTCTTTTTGCACTTCCCTGTTAAGCTCTAAAGCAGATATATCTTGTGTAAAAGTAAACATAAAATTGTTTTTCTTTTTTTGTTTTCATAATACAGAAGAGGAGAAAATAAGACGTCGTAAAGGTTGGTATTTTCATGCAGACTAATTACGGTTTAGGGTATTTTAGGTTTGACAATATTCACAGTTTAGAACAAAATTGGAAAGTAAAATACAACTGCTACGTTTTTGAAGGTTCTTATTGCACTTCCCTGTTAAGATCTAAATCAGATTTATCTTGTGTAAAAGTAAACATAAAACTGTTTTTTCTTTTTTTGTTTTGATAATACAGAAGTGGAGAAAAGAAGACGTCGTGAAGGTTGGTATTTTCATGCAGACTAATTACGGTTTACGGTATTTTAGGTTTGAGAATATACACAGCTTAGAACAAAATTGGAAAGTAAAATACAACTGCTACGTTTTTGAAGCTCTTTTGCACTCATTTTATAGTCTACTAATCATTTGAGAACTGTCTATGATTAAAAGGTTTACGCCATACGATCAAATTGTAAACACAATATAACTAGTAATTATTGTTTCTCTACTAGACGTAAAATTGGCAGCTATGAACAACCACAATTATTAACTTTAATGATAAAACCATGAAACTTTGCTACAGTACCATAACTTCTCCAGTGCTATATTTTATAGATATGGTTAGCTTAAATGTGTTATCTAATAATGTCCACATTATGAAAAATCTACATGGAAATGGGGCTGTTTAAATAAGCCACTTCTATAAGTCTTTATTTCTCTTAGCTTTTTCACTTTTTATGGTTACATCAGTCATGTTTTTCACTCTAACATGTACGTATGTATTGTAATTTTGTCTCTTTCCTGATTGTGCATGTCCGGAATACTGTAAAAAATAATCTGGTGCTTTAGAGTTGATAAGAGTGTTCCCAAGTAAATACGTTTAGGGAAGGACAAAGCAACTACTAGTTATTATGTTCGGCACTGTAAATACATGTAGTATAATCTCTATGTTGAAGAAAAATTAGTTGTTTTTTTACATTCATACAACTAACATGCCATTGCTTCGGTTAAGTTCTTTTTGGACGTCTTTATCCGTTCGTTTACCCAAGAAAAATTCAAATATCCGAGCTCATTGTTCCCTAAGTATTAAAAGTTTACGATTTCAATTTTGTGATAACCCGGGGACAGTTTGACGATAGTCTAGTCATGTATTATAATAATATCTCTCTTAGCTCGTTTGGTAAAAGCAAAATTCTGATATTTGAGATTGCGTGTCTTAAGAAAATAACAATTTCATATAATGATAACTGTAAATCAGTCGAACTGTCAAGTGTAAACGTAAGCATAATGTTGATTTCATTGTTAATTTTTTTATAATGTAGAACTGGCGAAAACACAAAATCAGCTTAAAGGTTTGTATAGTCCTGCAGTATATTACAAAAATAATGAAAGTTGATGCTTAAATTATTTTTTACTTCTCTCTTATCGCGTAATTTGAATGACGAAGGCAAAATTCTAATATCTGAGTTTGTTTTCCTTATGAAAACTTTAGTTTTATTATAAAGATTTTTAAAAATCAAATTGTCTATTTTTATACTGTAGAAAAGAGAAAGGAAAGAAAACGACATTTTAAAGGTTAGTATGGTCATGCAGTAATGATAATGACGAATGTTTAAAAGAAAGGAAAAAAATTCGAGGTTTGCTGACATTTTTGACATTAAATGTTCATATAACAGAAAGCAAGCTCGTTGTAAGTTTGCGTTATAACTTAGTGCATATTAGTAATTCGGATTAATTATATATGTTTAAAGTGCTATGAAACGAAAATTTTGCTATTTCAATAAAAGTTTCATTGAACAGAACTTCTAAACTGAAAGTAAACTCCCTAAAACAGTTTATCCATAGCGCTTTTTATCCTCAAAATAATGAGATTTTTGTAGTATTCATTTGCACAACTAATGACGTCACCACAAGGCATAACGGAAACTCAAATTTCAGATATATATTCAGATAGAGCTCCTTCATTGTTCGATATATTAATGTTATAAAATGCTGGGTAATCATTTCAACTAAAAACATCCTGGAAACTAAAGGGTATTTAAAACTTTGCAGTGACTCAAATGATATATGACGTCATTAGTTATGTAAATCAGACATTACAAGAACTTCAATATCTTGAGAATGAGTAGAGTTATGTATAAGCAGTTGTAAAAAGCATACCAGTCATTTTAAAATTTCTTTTCGATGAAAATATAGTTTAAATAGCAAAATTTTCGTTTCATAAGGAATTTAAAAGTCTTTCTTAATTTATAGCAAAGATAAAA
This sequence comes from Xenia sp. Carnegie-2017, assembly GCF_021976095.1. NCBI lineage: Eukaryota > Metazoa > Cnidaria > Anthozoa > Malacalcyonacea > Xeniidae > Xenia > Xenia sp. Carnegie-2017. The sequence goes on from NW_025813480.1 coordinate 687,764, forward strand.
TTCGAAAAACAAGCTTGCACAAAATGAACGAGTAATCGAATTCGAAACGTACCGTTTTTTGTGCGATGAAAAATAACTTTTACACTTTGAACAAATATACATTTATGGACAGATACACAGATTTTCTACTTTTAACCATGCCAATCATTAAACAAGGTTTGCAAGGTCCTTTTTGAGAATATGACCTATTTGATCGCTTACTGTAGTTTTGCTGAATATGCGACAAGAGGCAAAATGTTGAAGTTGCGGGTACTGTCTATTGTACACAAAGGCCAAACTGCTTTGATTCTTACTATTTACTTCTACTTCTTTCAGCTAATCATTTATGACACTGTTAAAATCGGATGTATACTCTGTATATGAATCGTCCATATATTCATTATTGTTCATTCGATTTAAAAAACAAATTGTAACACTTATTACACTGCTGCTGTAAAACAAGTCATACATCGTGGTTCTACTCTGTGTGTATTGTATGTAACCCGCTTCTAATGTGAAAATGTTCTCTCGTATTTCTTTTGTCTTAAGAAAATTACAGTTTTATAATGATGAATAAGCTAATTTGGCATGTGCAAACGTTAGCATTAAATTGCTTATATTTTATACTGTAGAATGGAGGAAGAAAAATCAACGCTGTAATAAGAATAGTTTTCAAGAAAAATATTAGTTTTTATGGCGCATGTTTTAAAATTGAATGAAAAAATGCAAATGATTTAATAATATTAATTTACGAGTAAGAGACTACAGATAATTCATAATGTCTTGCCGCTTACGATTCATTGAAATTAATCTGTTGGGGACGTAATTGTTTATGTTGCATCTGCATTCGCGTAAGTCCCACTTATCGTAATATTAATATATTTATTACATACTCAGCTATGTATCTGTATTATGTATAAAAACGAAACATGTTTTCATTGTTTATTTTACTGTAGAGGAAAGAAAACTGAGGAAGAAAAAAATTCAACGTAAAGGTATGAAAGTTTATGGTCATTTCAAAAATAAGACTTTTAAAATAATAGACAGAGACCTAGCCTTTAGGGACAAAGGGGAGCGATTGCCCTCCTATTCATTATAGAGAAATCACATTTTCAAAGCGTTGAATCTGAGTGGAAACTTTTAGGGGATGTTGAAAATTAGGTGGTGGTATGGTTCAATAAGATATATTTTGAAAATGAAAAACATTACTGGATTTTCTATACATTTTTACGAGAATTTATGGGCTTGAACAGCCTTCGTTTTATGTTTGTTGATCGCTTCAAGTTGTTCAGAAGAATGAATTTGGTTTACATTTCTCGTTTACATACTTTAACTGTCATCATGCTAACATTTTTACTTGTCTTGACTTTTTAAATTTATAGACAGTAGACTTTATAGTCGCTAATATGTAACCCTATCAGGGTAGTAAAGTGAGAGAATTTTACTATAAACAATATGGCGAAAATTGGATTCTCGAGTTTAAAAATGCTTTTTATGGAGTTTAAGTAGACAATCTTTGCCACTTTTATGATTATATTAAAGAGAAGGTAATATACGTTTACTTCGTCGATTCTTTTGACTTAAAATCTAATTTTACGACACAATTTGACTGCGATTTTTCGGAAGTATACTCGCATACTCGGTGGCTTCGACTGTTTTAGCAATTCGTCTAAAGTATTCCGTGGACATATTATGTAGTACTTGTATGTATACAATGTATAATTAATAATGCTAAATACTTTATTGCTGGTGTGTGGTTTAAAGGAGGTATTGACAACTAACCATGGTTAAATCAAAGTGTTATGTTATTGAACAATACAAACAATATTTCTGGTCATCAACAATGGGCTGATAATGGATAAATACAGTTTCTAACTACTGCTTCGTTAAGTCCATATAGAAGACATGCAGTGTATTTATTTCAAGAGCGAAAAACTTCACTAATTTAGTTTGATACCTATTTTAGATTAGTCATGTTTGTATATATTCAATAAGTTAGGTGGACATCTGTAAGTAATTCAACGAAAGCATTTCCTAGGAATTTAAAGTTACATCATATCTAAGCGTAAATATAAGTAATCAGCCCAACTATAAACTGTACATGAACTTATATTTGCTATTTTGTATGTCCTAGTGGTACTTTATTTAAAGCGTTCAAACACGAAATTAATCTCCAAAACAATGAAGCGTAGTTGAAATCATTTCTATTGTTCCTTTTATATATATGACAAGTCAGATATAGATTTTTAAGTCAAAAGAGTCGACAACGTAATCGTGTATATAAAAATAAAAACGGCAAAGATTGTCCACTTCAACTCCATAAAAAGCATTTTTAAAATCGAGAATCCAATTTTCGCCATATTGTTTATAGTAAAAGTCTCTCACTTTGCTACCCAAGAAAATGGCGACGCGCTTTTTCGGAAATAGTCGGCGTGACCAAAAACTTCAAAGGAGTGAAGTGTCGGCGTGACCCTTCTGGTTACATATTCTGTACCTTAGGGAAACACATATCTGAATAACAAGGGTTTCAAGTTTGATAAACGAAAGTATCGTGAGATAGATGTCAGATCATCATCTTCACAAGTATCAATAGTGATTATTAAAAGAGCATTTAACACCAACTTAAACTCACATTAACTAAGACATTCATCTAATTGTTTCATTCTGAACTAACAATTTATATATATTTATAAATTCAATTTGATGCGTTATAACAAGCTATCTCTCCCCGTTTTTCCCCAGCAGCTCTCTTTCTTTGAAGAAATATCTAAATACGCATGCGCCAATTTTGTGCGAACTGTATAATGAATTGTGTAACAAGAGTGAACTAAGCGAATAGAATATTCCGAAATCCAAAAAATTTTCTTTAACTATAACGCTTTTCGTTAATGCTGGCACTGTTGACAAATATATTGAAGATTTGTAAGCTCGAGTTTATATAGAATGTGAAGAATATTGGTATTTAATTTGCCGTATTGCCGTATTTGCCAAGTATTTGGCTAGTGCTGTTTGTTTAGCAACCTGCTCTGAACTTCTGGTCTAACCACACTCATACATTACGTGTTGGTGTATTGGTCTTAAACATACGACAGTAAAATTGAAAGTTGCGCACACATTTGCCTCGGTAAGGAACATTTTACAAGAAAAAAGTGCACTATTACTGTCATTGAAGAAAGCATTAGTTGTGGATTGCTTTAGAACAGTATGAGAAAGTCATGTACGATTGTATGACTTTGTCGATTTTCATGTAATCACTATGAAAGTGCAAATACGAAATGAATGTTCATTCACACAAGATTGCCGAAAGCTGATGCAAATCGTACTACGTAAATATTTATCGAACATCGTTGCATTTTACTGCTCGGTGCCTTATTGTTTAATTAGGTGGAATTTAGCACTAAAAAATATCGCAAACAAAGTATTTTGTTCTTCTGAACACATGAACTTCACATGTGTATCAGAAGAATCAAAAAAATACAGCATAACCGAAACAAAGAAAGTAAATCATGAGTTATTTCGTAATTTATATGTTGTATACTGCATAGTAATAATAGAAGAATGTGATGCATGAATGACGAATGTAAGATTGTGGCGTGCCAAATGTTCTTATTATGTATCCGCTACGTAAGTTTCGTAATCTTTGAGCAAGTTGTAGCTATTTGTCAAAAGACAAACTGCTTAGCCTTTGATAAGCACTTATCGAAATGAATTTCAATTTATCATTTTTTGAAACGCCAAGGTTCGATACTAAGCTTTCTTGAAACTAATTTTATTTGCCATCATTAGGAACATTTTTTCTAAGAAACTTTGCACTATCCTTGGATCCCAATTTATGTTTATGGTTATTTATGCCTTTTTATGTTCACTATACTCAAAGTTACTTCATTTTAAGAAGTTATTTGTCTGTTATATATTCTGAGTTTAGTAACAATAAGATAGTCATTTTGACCTCTAATTTCTAAAATGAAAAATAATGGTTTTTTTCTGTTGCAGATAAGATTCGTCGATGTAAAGGTTAGTATTGGCGTGTAATTAACTATTGACGAATGCTAAGGTATATGCGAAAGTATATGCGAAACACACGTATACTTTTTCCTCACTCTTTCTTAAGGGGGGAGAGAGAATTTGTGATATTTTCGGAAAAGCAGTCAATTTCGGTAAATCTTAGCGGTAATGGAAGAAATTCTCCATTTTTTGGCGTCGGCCGCCAATTAAAGTTGTGTTGGAGATAGCCGCTCCAGTTATTATAGAACTCAAAGGGAGTGACCCTTCTGGTTACATATTCTGTGCCTTAAGGAAACACATCTGTGAATGACGAGGGGCTTAAAGTTAGAAAAACGAAAGTATCGTGAGATAGATGTCAGATCATCATCTTCACAAGTATCAATAGTGATTATTAAAAGAGCATTTAACACCAACTTAAACTTACATTAACTAAGACATTCATTTAATTGTTTCATTCTGAACTAACAATTTATATATATATTTATAAATCCCATGTGATGCGTTATGGCAAGGTATCTCCGTCCGTTTTCCCCCCAGCAGCTCTATTTCTTTGAAGAAATATCTAAATACGCATGCGCCAATTTTGTGCGAACTGTATAATGAATTGTGTTTCAAGAGTGAATATTCCGAAATCCAAAAAATTTTCTTTAACTATAACGCTTTTCGTTAATGCTGGCACTGTTGACAAATATATTGAAGATTTTGTAAGCACGAGTTTATATAGAATGTGAAGAATATTGGTATTTAATTTGCCTTATTGCCGTATTTGCCAAGTATTTGGCTAGTGCTGTTTGTTTAGCAACCTGCTCTGAACTTCTGGTCTAACCACACTCATACATTACGTGTTGGTGTATTGGTCTTAAACATACGACAGTAAAATTGAAAGTTGCGCACACATTTGCCTCGGTAAGGAACATTTTACAAGAAAAAAGTGCACTATTACTGTCATTGAAGAAAGCATTAGTTGTGGATTGCTTTAGAAAAATATGAGAAAGTCATGTACGATTGTATGACTTTGTCGATTTTCATGTAATCGCTATGAAAGTGCAAATACGAAATGGATGTTCATTCACACAAGCTTGCCAAAAGCTGATGCAAATTGTACTACTTAAATATTTATCGAACATCGTTGCATTTTACTGCTCGGTGCCTTATTGTTTAATTAGGTGGAATTTAGAGCTAAAAAATATCGCAAACAAAGTATTTTGTTCTTCTGAACACATGAACTTCACATGTGTATCAGAAGAATCAAAAAAATACAACATAACCGAAACAAAGAAAGTAAATCATGAGTTATTTCGTAATTTATATGTTGTATACGGCATAGTAATAATTAAAGAATGTGATGCATGAATGACGAATGTAAGATTGTGGCGTGCCAAATGTCCTTATTATGTATCCGCTACGTAAGTTTCGAAATGAATTTCACTTTAGCATTTTCTGAAACGTCAAGGATCGGTACTAAGCTTTCTTGAAAACTAATTTTATTTTCCATCATTAGGAACATTTTTTCTAAGAAACTTTGCACTATCCTTGGATCCCAATTTATGTTTATGGTTATTTATGCCTTTTTATGTTCACTATACTCAAAGTTACTTCATTTTAAGAAGTTATTTGTCTGTTATATATTCTGAGTTTAGTAACAATAAGATAGTCATTTTGACCTCTAATTTGTAAGTGGAAAAATAATGTCTTTGTTCTGTTGCAGATAAGATTCGTCGACTTGAAGGTTAGTATGGGTGTGTAATTAACTATTGACGAATGCTTATTGATAATGCATAAATAAAATATTGTTTCGTAATGTGAAAGATAATTTTTCTTTTTAGCAAAGTGAAGGTTAGTATAGAACGATACCACGACTTCCATCTTTCTGTCTCCCATTAGCATCAATGCTCACTGAAATGTAAAATTTACTCACATTTACAAAGTTTACATTGCTGCCTTACATTTGTTAAACAATTTTTGTATCACCTCTCACGTTTTTGACGATTTTTGCCCATAAATCAGTGCAGCACTTTTTGGAGGAAAGGAATTCTTTATCAGTTTACGTTAATGCAACTGAAATATCATTTTTACATGACGTTCTATTTTGTACTTCTCTCTGCTCTCGTTTACCCAGGAAACAGTCTGCTATTTGAACTTATTCGTCTCTAAGTATTAAAATTTCACAATTTTTAAATGTGTCAGTTGATTTTTATTTGTAAACGGGAAAATATTGCTTTAAAGAGTTTTTTGTCAGTATTTCTGATATATTTCGTCTTTGCGCTAAATATCAGCAGATTTTTGTTTTCTTTAAAGCAGACGCGATACCTTACGAGGTCTACTGAAATGCATCGATCATTTAATTTATCTTAATGTTGGTTTTTAACAGTTCTTTTTAAAAATATATACCAAGGTTATAGTTGTAACTTACCATGGTAAATATGCTCTTCAAAAGCAGTATTTAGATTTCTTACCACAACCAAGGTTTTGTTTTATAAAACTTAAAAATTGTATTGTTTTCGTTTTTATGTTTTTGTGTATAATCATGAAATATCCTTGTGTTAATTTTGTTTATGGTTGTTTATGCCTGTTTATGTTCACTATATCCAAGGTTCGATGCTATGCTTTCTTGTAACTAATTTTACTTGTCAATTCATTTTAAGAGGTTATTTGTCTGTTATATGAGTTTATGAACAATAAGATAGTCATTTTTACCTATAATGTGTAAGTTGAAAAATAATGTCTTTTTCTGTTGCAGATGAGATTCGTCGACTTAAAGGTTAGTATGGGCGTGTAATTAACTATTGACGAATGCTTATTGATAATGCATAAATAAAAAAATTGTTTTTGTAATGTGAAAGTAAAATTTACTCACATTTTCATTGCTGTCTTGCATGTGTTAAACAATGTTTATATGATCTCTCACGATTTTTACAATATTTAGCCATAAATCAGCGCAGCACTTTTTTGGAGTAAAGGATATATTTTAAATTTACGTTAATGCAACTGAAGTATGATTGTTATTTGACGTTCTACTTTGTACTTCTCTCTCCTCTCGTTTGCCCAGGAAACATTCTGTTATTTGAACTTATTCGTCTCTAAGTATTAAAATTTCATTATTTTTAAATGTGTCACTTAATTTTCATTTGTAAGCGGGAAAAATTGCTTTGAAGAGTTTTTTGCCAGTATTTCTGATATATTTCGTCTTGCGCTAAATATCAGCAGATTTTTGTTTTCTTTAAAGCAGACGCGATACCTTACGAGGTCTACCGAAATACATCGATCATTTAATTTATCTTATGTTGGTTTCAACAATTCTTTTGAAAAACATATACCAAGGTTATAGTTGTAATTTACCATAGTAAATATGCTCTTCAAAGCAATATTTAGTTTTCTTACCACAACCAAGGCTTTGCTTTATAAAACTTGAAAATTGTATTGTTTTCATTGTTATGTTTTTATGTATAGTCATGAAATATCCTTATGTTAATTTTGTTTATGGTTGTTTATGCCTGTTTATGTTCACTATGTCCAAAGTCAATTCATTTTAAGAGGTTATTCGTCTGTTATATGAGTTTATGAACAATAAGATAGTCATTTTGACCTATAATGTGTAAGTGGAAAAATAATGTCTTTTTCTGTTGCAGATGAGATTCGTCGACTTGAAGGTTAGTATGGGCGTGTAATTAACTATTGACGAATTCTTATTGATAATGCATAAATGAAAAACAGTTTTGTAATGTGAAAGTAAAATTTACCCACTTTTTCATTGCTGTCTTGCATGTGTTAATTAAACAATCTTTATAATATCTCTCACTTTGTTTACAATATTTGCCCATAAATCAGCGCAGCCCTTTTTAGGAGTAAAGGATATATTTTAAATTTACGTTGATGCAACTGAAGTATGATTGTTACTTGACGTTCTATTTTGTACTTTCTCTCTCCTCTCGTTTACCCAGGAAACATTCTGTTATTTGAACTTATTCGTCTCTAAGTATTAAAATTTCATAATTTTTAAATGTGTCAGTCAATTTTCTTTTGTAAACGGAAAATATTGCTTTAAAGAGTTTTTTGCCAGTATTTCTGATATATTTCGTCTTGCGCTAAATATCAGCAGATTTTTTGTTTTCTTTAAAGCAGACGCGATACCTTACGAGGTCTACCGAAATGCATCGATCATTTAATTTATCTTAATGTTGGTTTTTAACAGTTCTTTTTAAAAACATATACGAAGGCTATAGTTGTAATTTACCATGGTAAATATGCTCTTCAAAGTAGTATTTAGTTTTCTTACCACAACCAAGGCTTTGTTTTATAAAACTTAAAAATTGTATTGTTTTCATTGTTATGTTTTTATGTATAGTCATGAAATATCCTTATGTTAATTTTGTTTATGGTTGTTTATGCCTGTTTATGTTCACTATGTCCAAAGTCAATTCATTTTAAGAGGTTATTTGTCTGTTATATGAGTTTATGAACAATAAGATAGTCATTTTGACCTATAATGTGTTAGTGGAAAAATAATGTCTTTTTTTCTGTTGCAGATGAGATTCGTCGACTTGAAGGTTAGTATGGGCGTGTAATTAACTATTGACGAATGCTTATTGATAATGCATAAATAAAAAAAATGTTTGGTAATGTAAAAGTAAAATTTACTCACATTTTCATTGCTGTCTTGCATGTGTTAAACAATCTTTGTATAATCTCTCAAATTTTTTACGGTATTTGCCCATAAATCAGCGCAGAACCTTTTATGAGTAAGGGATATATTTTAAATTTACGTTGATGCAACTGAAGTATGATTTTTACTTGACGTTCTATTTTGTACTTTCTCTCTCCTCTCGTTTGCCCAGGAAACATTCTGTTATTTGAGTTCGTTCGTCTCTGAGTATTCAAATTTTACAATTTTAAGATGTGTCAGTTAACTTATTTAACGAATTACTTTTACAAATTAGAGTTATATGTTGTTTTGTTAGGTATCATACTTGGTATTATTATACACTATGTAGGCAATGTTGAATAGAAACGTTACTTCTTAAATAACGCTGCTTTTAATGTTTTTCACTGTTACATGTTATTTATTGTAATTTTGTCTCTTTTCCTGTAAACAATAAAATACACATAGTGCATGCCCAGGGTACTGCATGCACGACGACTTGACCTGTTTTATGTAATTACAAAAATTTTATTTTTTTTTCTAGTTTTTTTCAACTTTGTTCAACCTTATCAACATTGTTCTTACTTTGGTTAGTATGATGGTGCATAGCAATATACTATTTATGATAATTTATACACATAGTGCATGCCCAGGTCTGCATGCATGTGTTCAAAAATCAATCTAGGTTTTTTTTATACACTAGTAGTGTCCCACAGTTAAATACGTTTAAACAAGGAAAAACAACTACAAGTTATTATATCGTTCGACACTCTACATACATGTTATATAATCACTAAGTTGAACACAAGTTAATTTTTCTTACATTCACGCAACTGAAATACGAATATTTCTTTATCCGCTTGTTTACCCAGGAAAATTGAAATATCCAAGTTTATCCTTTGCTAAGTGATTAAAATTTTACAATTTTAAATTTGTGTTAACCTGAGGACAGTTTGAAGATAGTAAGGTCATACAATTTATTAGTATTGACAATGTTTATTGTTGTTTATGTGTCTTTGTTTTTAGTAAATTATAGAAAGTTAATTAATTTTATGAAGTTTTTATGTGTCTATACAGTTATAAGTTTTTTAACAATAAGATAGTCAATTTTGCCTGTCTTGTGTTTATGTGAAAATAATATTTGCTTTTCTTTATTTGCATAACCTTTGTGGCGGAAAGGTTTGTTCGGTTATGCATGTACGGCAATATAACAATGTATTAGTAAAGCATAGTTTTATTAGTAAAAAGTTATTTTTCCCCCTTAATAAGGTAAGGTTCAATAAAACATTCACATAACCAACATTCTTTTTGCAAAATTAAGAATTATTTTCATTACAAATTAATTAACATTATTGCAACTCGAATACAATATATTTTGTGCTTCGTTAACCTTTTATTTCGTAAATGTTGAAATAATATTTTGGTGAAGGTCATGCAATTTATTGATGATGAATCTTCATATATAAAGCATAAATGACAAAAATATTCAGAATAATAAAGATATTAGAAATTCTTTCATTAGCGAAGTGTATAAGCTTATACATTTCATGTATAATCACGAATTTCCTTTTTTTAATTTCATCACATGAACAATAATCTCGATAGTTGTAAATGATGTTACATGTTATTTATTGCAACTTTGTTTCTTTTCCTGTAAACAATGAAATACTCATAGTGCATGCCCAGGGTACTGTATGCATGTCGACTTGACTTGTTTTATGTAATTATAAAAATTTTATTTTTTTTTCTAGTTTTTTTCAACCTTATTCAACCTTATCAACATTGTTTTTACTTTGGTTAGTATGATGGTGCATAGCAATATACTATTTATGATAATTTATACACATAGTGCATGCCCAGGCCTGCATGCATGTGTTAAAAAATCAATCTAGGTGTTTTTTATACACTTGCAGTGTGCCACAGTTAAATACGTTTTAACAAGGCAAAACAACTACAAGTTATTATATCGTTCGACACTGTACGTACATGTAATATAATCACTAAGTCGAAGACAAATTAATATTTTTACATTCACGCAACTAAAATACGATTAGCAGGTTGAAGTTCTATTTTGTATTTTTCTCTCCGCTTGTTTACCCAGGAAAAATCAAATGTCCAATTTTATTCTTTGCTAAGTGATTAAAATTTAACAGTTTAAAATTTGTTATAACCTGAGGACAGTTTGACAATAGTATAGTCCATTAATATAGCTCATAATATCGTTAATGTTTATGGTTTTTATGTATCTTTGTTCTTACTAATTTGGAGAAAATTAAATAATTTTATGAAGTTTTTATGTGTCGATATAGTTCTAAGTTTTTTAACAATAAGATAGTCAATTTGGGCTGACTTGTAATATGTAAAAATAATATTTGTTTTTCTCGATTTGCAGATTTCTTTGAAAGTATGAAAGGTTTGTATGGTTATGCATGTATTGCAATATAACAATGTATTAGTAAAGAATAGTTTTAATAGTAAAAAGTTATTTTTTTTCCCTCAATAAGGTAGGGCTAAATAAAACATTCACATAACCAACATTCTTTTTGCAAAATTTAATATTATTTTCAATACAAATTAGTTTACATTAATGCAACTGGAATACAATATATTTCATGCTTAGTTAACCTTTTATTTCGTAAATGTTGAAATAATATTTTGTTGGAGAGCATGCAATTTATTGATGATGAATCTTAATATATAAAGCATAAATGACAAAAATATCCAGAATAAAAAAGATATTAGAAATTCTTTCATTAGCGAAGTGTATAAGCTTATACATTTCATGCATAATCACAAATTTCCTTTCTATTTTCATCACATGAACAATAATCTCCATAAGTGCAAATGATGTTACATGTTATTTATTGCAATTTTGTTTCTTTTCCTGTAAAAAATAAAATACTCATAGTGCATGCCCAGGTCTACATACATTTGTTCAAAAATCAATCTAGGTGTCTTTTATACACTATTAGTGTCCCACAGTTAAATACGTTTAAACAAGGGAAAAACAACTACAAGTTATTATATCGTTCGACACTGTACATACATGTAATATAATCACTAAGTTAAAGACAAGTTAATTGTTTTTACATTTATGCAACTAAAATAAAAATGGTTCGTTACACTTCTATTTTGTATATTTCTCTATCCGTTCGTTTACCCATTGAATATTCAAATACCCGAGTTTATTCTTTGCTAAGTGATTAAAATTTTACAATTTTAAGTTTGTGTTAACCTGAGGACAGTTTGACGATAGTAGAGCCATACAATTTATTAAAATTGATAATGTTTATTGTTGTTTATGTGTCTTTGTTTTTAGTAAATTATAGAAAGTTAATTAATTTTATAAAGTTTTTATGTGTCTATACAGTTGTAAGTTTTTTAACAATAAGATGGTCAATTTGGCCTGTCTTGTTTTAATGTCAAAATAATATTTGTTTTTCTTTATTTGCAGAACCTTTGCGGCGGAAAGGTTTGTATGGTCATGCATGTGCGGCAATATAACAATGTATTAGTAAAGAATAGTTTTATTAGTAAAAAGTTATTTTTTCCCTCAATAAGGTAAGGTTGAATGAAGCGTTCACATAACTAACATTCTTTTTGCAAAATTAAGTATTATTTTCATTGCAAATTAATTTACATTATTGCAACTCGAATACAATATATTTCGTGCTTAATTAACCTTTTATTTCATAAATGTTGAAATAATATTTTGTTGGAGGTCATGCAATTTACTGATGATGAATATTCATATATAAAGCATAAATGACAAAAATATTCAGAATAATAAAGATACTAGAAATTCTTTCATTAGCGAAGCGTATAAGCTTAAACATTTCATGCATAATCACAAATTTCCTTTTTTTAATTTCATCACATGAATAATAATGTCCAAAATTAAATGAAGATATGATCTTCGCACTTTTCTGGACAATTTAAGCAATCGTCTCAGGAGCCTGAAAAAATCAGGTGACTCAACGGGAATCGAACCCATGACCTCTGCTTGATGCAGTGCAGTGAGTAGTGATCAATATTGTTGGGTTCATGCTGTGAGGAATGTCGTATGAATGTTTTATGCAGTGCGGTGTTTGAATTTAATGATATGATTCGCATTTTCTGGAATGTCTCATGAGCCTGAAAAAATCAGGTGACTCAACGGGAATCGAACCCATTTTTTCAGGCTCCTGAGACGATTGCTTAAATTGTCCAGAAAAGTGCGAAGATCATATCTTCATTTAATTTCAAACACCGCACTGCATAAAACATTCATACGACATTCCTTTCACGAGAAAACATGAGCCCAACAATATTGACCTGCTCACCACTGTGTGACTTCATAGCTCAGTTGGTCAGAGCACTGCACCGGCACCGCAGAGGTCATGGGTTCGATTCCCGTTGAGTCACCTGATTTTTCAGGCTCCTGAGACGATTGCTTAAATTGTCCAGAAAAGTGCGAAGATCATATCTTTATTTAATTTCAAACACCGTACTGCATAAAACATTCAATGTCCATAATTGTAAATGATGTTACATTTTATTTATTGCAACTTTGTTTCTTTTCCTGTAAACAATGAAATACTCATAGTGCATGCCCAGGTCTACATACATTTGTTCAAAAATCAATCTAGGTGTCTTTTATACACTATTAGTGTCCCACAGTTAAATACGTTTAAACAAGGGAAAAACAACTACAAGTTATTATATGGTTCGACACTGTACATACATGTAATATAATCACTAAGTTGAAGACAAATTAATTTTTTTACATTCACGCAACTAAAATATGAATGAATCGTTAAACTTCTATTTTGTATATTTCTCTATCCCTTCGTTTACGCAGTGAATATTCAAATACCCGAGTTTATTCTTTGCTAAGTGATTAAAATTTTAAAATTTGAAATTTGTGTTAACTTGAGGACAGTTTGACGATAGTAGAGTCATACTATTTATTAAAATTGATAATGTTTATTGTTGTTTATGTGTCTTTGTTTTTAGTAAATTAGGGAAAGTTAATTAATTTTATGAAGTTTTTATGTGTCTATACAGTTATAAGTTTTTTAACAATAAGATAGTAAATTTGGCCTGTCTTGTGTTAATGTGAAAATATTATTTGTTTTTCTTTATTTGCAGAACGTTGGCTTTGGAAAGGTTTGTATGGTTATGCATGTACGGCAATATAACAATGTATTAGTAAAGAATAGTTTTATTAGTAAAAAGTTATTTTTTCCCTCAATAAGGTAAGGTTGAATAAAGCGTTAACATAACCAACATTCTTTTTGCAAAATTAAATATTATTTTCATTAGAAATTAATTTACATTAATGCAACTGGAATACAATATATTTCGTGCTTAGTTAACCTTTTATTTCGTAAATGTTGAAATAATATTTTGTTGGAGGTCATGCAATTTATTGATGATGAATCTTCATATATAAAGCATAAATGACAAAAATATTCAGAATAATAAAGATATTAGAAATTCTTTCATTAGCGAAGTGTGTAAGCTTATACATTTCATTTATAATCATATATTGTTATGTATAGTCATGAAGTGTTCTTACATTATTTATGTTTTTGGTTGTTTATATTCGTTTTTGTTCACTGTGTTTTGTGAACATGGGAAGAAATTTTGGGAAGAAATTTTGTTTTTATAGGGTTTTTATTGGATTTTTTCTGTGTTATCCTGGCAACATTTGTAAGACAATGTTGTCATGCAATATATTACCTTAATGGTTTATGGTTGTTTTTGTCTGTTTATGTTCAATGTATTGAAGCAAAATTAATTCATTTTAAGAGGTTATTTGTATGTTAAGGGACGGACATGACTTCCGAAGCCCCTGTGTCTGTTATAGTCTCAGTTTTTTAACAGCAAGATAATCAAATTAACATGTCATATGTAAATGTGAAAATATTTTTTGTATAGCACATCATACCGATATATTTTTAATTCATTGCTGGTCTGATGATGATCATATTGGCTAGTAGATATGATGGTGTAACAATTAGATTTAAAATTTCGTCATGCAATAGCCTAAAGTAATAATATCTATAATGTGTATGGTTGTGTATGTGTCTTTGTTTTTACTAAATTGGAGAAAAGTTTTATGAATTATTTTATGAAGCTTTTTTTGTCTATATAGTGTCAGTTTTTCAACAATAATGGTTGTGTACCTGTCTTATGTAAATGCCAAAATAATATTTATTTTTATCTAATTGTAAATTTCTTTCGAATTTTTTAAGGTTTATACGGTCATGCACAGCAATATAACAATTTATTTGTAATTAATAGTTTTATTAGTAAAAAGTATTTTTTCCCTCAGTGCTTCCGTGCTTCGATGCGTCAGTGCTTTTGTTGCATGAAAAGTGATAACAATTATGAGTAAAATTATGAATTCTGCTTGATATAGAACAAAGCGTGACTGCAAAGGACTACTTCATTAGTCCTCAGTGGATCGAGCTTGGTAGAAAGTTATCGATACCTAAAAGGGAATTAGACAAAAGTAATTCTAAACATAAAAAAGTGGAAAAAAGGGCATTTCAACTGCTTAGATATTGGAAAAGAAACACTGGAAGAAATGCTACAGAAACAATTTTACTTGATGCTCTGACCACTATTGGTCTTCAAGATGTTGTAGAATATTTACAAGGTATTGCATTTAGACATTTGTTGCCTGCGAGTTTTTGAGAGACTTGTAGAATGTTGTACTGATGTTAGTTACGCTGTGTCTCACTCACAGAAAGAGATCGTTACTGTATAGAAAAAATATGTTCAATCAATGACATTAAATTAAGTTATTTATTACTGTAAAAAATGCATGATGAATGGTGAGCAAAGGCTGACGCCTATTTATAATTACTGAAAGCTTTCAAATTTGTCTCGTTTTTTGTATTTGGTTTGTGTTCAGGTATTGTAGTAATATTTTATTTGCAATGTTGGAAATAAATCAATTATTTGTAATTTACATTCTTGTCACTGAAATACGATTGCTAATTATAAATATCTTTTATCGCTTTCTTTTCTTGAGATGCTTTATTTGACATCGATTAACTTGTTATATGTAAATGTGAACAAATTTTTTTGTCTTTAATTTTTATATAAAACAGAAAAGATTCAGTGGCGACATGTTGGTTGGCATAGCCATTTTGTTTTTCATATTGGTGTAGAGAAGAAAGGACGTCGTCGTAAAGGTTGGTATAGTCATATATACAACATATTAATGACGAATGTTTTTGTCTATAATGTGTCAACTTACCCTGACATTAATTTGATAAAAATATGTGATGTGGCCTGCATGTGTCGAACATGGAGCAAAATTACTGTTGCAGCAAGGAATGTATTTCCAATGAGCAACGCTGCGCTCAAAAAAACACTCCACACCAAATGAAATATTCCTTTCATTCCAACAGTCAAAACATTTGTCATTGAAGATGGTAATGTTTGAAGAAATATTTCGCATGACAACATTCACTATGTTGAGAGAAATATTTCTCACATTCGTGTAATTAAAGCAAGTTGTAACAATTGTAAACAATATGCTGCGTAAAAGAAACAATGTTGTTTTTAGTTTTTCATTCTGCACAAGAACTTACCATGATTCAGGAATACCGATATTTAAAGAATGGTAATACTGTTATTTTTTGTGTATTTTATGTGTTATGTAGTAGGACTATACAAAATAATAGTTGTCTTTGCCTCATAACTATTGTTCCTGGGAATGAGTTGATGATGTTGCAATAAGTTTTTAGCAATAAAAATCATAAAATAATATTCTGTTTGTTATTGTTTTTAGTAATTAGAGCTCTGAAAGTTCCCAAAGGTGACTATGTTGTGAATCATCGTCTATTCATGGAAACCATGTTTTTTTTATTTTTTACTCCATCGTTAAATGCAATTCAGTTAATGTGCGCGAGAATGGAAGATGTTCAAATGACTAAAAATTGTGCATACATCCATAGTTTTCTATTCTTTTTTCTTGGCCTGATTTATAAAAGAAAGTTTATCCGTTCCTATTTTTCACTCCTCGATAGTATAAGTAAACTGAAACCTGTCCATGTTTTGGTGCATGTAAGTAATATCATTTTTTCATACTACAGCCTTGCAGGCAAAAGATGTGCCATCGGAAAAACATCAACGCTTGAAGAAAGGTAGTATTGTATGGCATTAGTACGACGATTGAATTAAAGAAATATAATGAAAAGTTTACAGGATACTCAACATGGATATTCGTTTTTGCATGGCAGGAGAAATGGCTTTAGAGACAGTGTTATCTATATTAGAAAAAAGAGACGCGCATTCATTTGTTCTCTTTTGTTTCAAATGTAGAATTGATGGAAAAAAAGATGGAACGATATAAAGAAGGTAAAGGGATCATTTAAAATTTGTTTTTTAACAAATCAATGTTACATGTAACAAACAATACTGTTGCGTAGCTACTTTTTGGAAAGTTTTTTTCACGTTCGTGTGTCTTTACTTTTTTACAACTCACTTGCTCTACCTTTCCACACACAGAGAGAAAACCTGTGCTACACACCAATGCTTCGTTAAATAATTATTGTACTTATCTCTTACCTTCTTTTCCCAGCTAAGAAATTCTGATATACTACTCGAGTTTTTTTTGTGTCTATCTTTGCAAGAAGAAATAATTACTTTTGCTTTCGATGGTGTATGAAATAAATTTTGTTCATATTTCCCGGTTTTATTTGAAAGGTTTTGTCCAACAATTGTTCATAGAATGAGTAAATATCTACTCAACATAAAATCTTTGATTCTAATTTATTACTTTTAAAATAAAAACTAATATTACTTTTGCACGATACAGTTGTAGATGCACTGTGGAAGAGAAATCTATTATTGTATAAAGGTAATATATTAAATAGCTATATGTATCTTGCTTATATCAAGTCGAGATTGCATATTCTTCAAAGGTGATGAATTTTATAATGCTGATTATGTGCATAACAATAATGAAACTATTGTCTATAACACAACTACAACATATATTGGGAATGAAGCATTGAGTAAATTGATTTTGTTCATATTAGCCTAGTTCTGATAATATTTTCTATTCAGTTCAATGGACGTACAAAAAGATATACAAGAACCAACAAACAAGAAGAGGTATAGCTGTAGCATGTATATTTCGGACAAAAACTGTAACTAAGATAAAATTTTGGAACGGCACATGCAGCCTTTATTGTAATGTTCACAACTTTACATAACAGGACAAAAACGTGCGGGCTGGCTACGTAATCTGAATGCAAGACCCTTAGGCCCGTTTCAAACGTCGCATTTTACATGAGCCGAATGCATTTAAAGCAAAAGATAATGAGGAATTGGATCTCATTTTATTTTGTTTTAAATCCATTCAGCGCATGTAAAATTTGACGATTGAAACGGGCCTAATTACACAGTTCATTGTTTTGATAACTATGGATAAAAATTAGGGTTGACGGTTTATTTTGAAAAAGACAAGCCGAACAAAGTCATGGCAAATGAGATGTTTGATGTACTTGGACTCCAAACATTGAGGAGCGAATTTTATTCACCATCGTCGATGACTTCTAACGTTTAGACTTCTTTAGACACGTCCAACGTTTAGACTTCTTTCAAATATCCAAAATGCGTCCGATGAAAATGAGAATCATAACGGTTCTATCAGTACAGTTACAATGTTTTGTCTGAAGGATAATGTTTATTGTGCCATGACATGCGCACATGTAGCTTGTTCCTCTGACTACAGGCAAACCTTTCTTGACGGAAAGCGACTTCTATCAATCAGACGTGCAGTAAAAACTTTGAATGAACTACATACAAACAAATAAACATAATGATATCTTTTTAACATTTTGGAAACAAATAAAAACAAATCAATAATTTCTAATTTACTTTCTTGTGACTGAAACACCAATCATTTTATCGCTTTCTTTTTTAAAAAGGTTTTATTATATAAAATCGAACACTTAGGTTGTATTCTTATAATTTTTATTTAATTTTATCTAGTTTTATGTAAGTTTTATGAAATTTTATGTAAATGTAGTTTGTACACGTCCATCGTTGAAATCAGCGTAGGTTGACTGAGTTAACGTTTCTGGATAAAAAAAATTCTATTCTTTTACTATTCTTCGACTATGTTCTTAACGCTTGAGTCATCATAAGTTGGTACAGCCATTTATTGTACTAATGACAGATTTATGATTTTTAATACGCGCTATGTTAATAGCTACACCTAAAGTCGTAAATAAGAGTAAAAGATTTGGCTGACTTTGCCACTGAAACTTATGTTGTGAATAACACTTTGGATAACTTTTTTTACTCATATAGTTTTTAGCTACGTCTTCACTTTGGAATTATTATTTTATATTCAGGTTTATGGATTTATTTTATTTGAAAAATTATTTGAATGAATGATTGTAATTCCTTTTATAAAAGCTGTAAAGTCTACCAATGTGGTTGCTCAAGATGACGTTTATATCACCCATGAGGATGCAGCAGCAAATCTGGCCCAAGATGATGAGATTATTGCTCAAGATGAGTCAAAAATCAACAGTTGTGGTAATTTATTGCTTCATTTAAATTAAAAACACATTAATTTGTAGTTTTGTTCATCGGACCAATTGAAAAACATAAATTTTGCCGGCCGAAAATTTGATATCATGCGGCATGTAACATGTTTTAATAATTAATCAAATTTAGGGTTAACTGTCAATCTTACAAAATCGAGCAAAAATTTGACAAAAGGGATACATGATGTGCATGGAATTCAAACATTGAACTCGAGGGAATTTTGGTCGTCATCGTCCATTGAAGCACCCTTTCGGCTTCTTTCAAATATCGAAATACCACATGATGGAAATCCTAATGGTAGAGCATCTTGCGGTACGATAACACTGATTTGTCTGAAGGATGGTGTTTATTCCGCCTTGACATGTGCACATGTTGCTTGTGCCACTGACCACCAGCAAACATTTCTTGACGGAGAGCGACTGGTGTCAATCAACAAAGCTGTACAAACCTTGAATAAACACGATGAAAACAAGTATATGTACACACCGTCTAAGAGTGACTGTAAAGCAGAAATTGGATCTTCTCATCGACACACCTTTGCTCAGTTTGATAGTGAAACAGACATCATGTCTATCAATACTGGCAAGCAAGAAGATTTCAAGAAACTTATTGGTGATGAAATGGAAGTTGTTGTATTGAACTTGGGTGATGCAAATTTAGAACTTCAACGAAGGGTTGAAGACAACAAGGAGGCTGTTAAAGTCCGCACAGCCACTGGTGTAGAGGGCTTCATCAGTGAATTGAATTATGAGTATTGGTGTAAAAATTCCACACGTCGCATTTTCCAGAATGCCATCAAGATAAAAAGTTGTCAAACATTTCTTGATTCCGGTGACTCTGGTACTCTTGTTTGGTTTTTGGATGAAAAAAATAATTGGCTACCATTTGCATATGGTGTTAGCGAAATACTTGATGATGGTTGCGATAGTCCAGAAAATAGTTACATCTGCTTAAAATTGGACAAGGCCTTAGAAGCACTTGGTCTAGAGAATGGTCAATTTTTCACACTGCGAGACAATGTTCACAGTTCATCCAACAGTGCTAAAAGCGGCGATGGTGAAGGAGGTGCAGCTAACAAAAGTAAGATGTTTTGAGTTATTACTTCTTTGCTTTGTGTGAACATTTTGCCGCTAGAAAGGCTTGCTGTATATCAATGAAAAAAGTTTCGTTTTCTATAAAGTAACGCTAGCCTTTTATATTCTTTTGTTTTTATGTAATATTTCTGAAGACTCTAAAGTGGCAATGAAATATCGACGCATTAGTTATAAACGTCGTCAAGGTATTATTTTGAATCATTAAATTTTTGATGTCCGGGTGAATATTTTACATCCTAAAAATTAATCCACAATCGTAGATGTTTAAAATATATTTTGAAAATGAAAAACATTACTGGTTTTTCTATGCATTTTTACGAGAATTTATGGACTTGAAAAGCCTTCGTTTCATGTTTATTGATCGCTTCAAGTCTTTCAGAAGAATGAATTTGGTTTACATTTCTCGTCAGCGTTTTTAGTTGCGGGAACACTTCATAGACTTCAAATACTTTAACTGTCATCATGCTAACATTTTTACTTGTCGTGATCTTTTACATTTATAGATAGTAGACTTTATATATAGTCGCTAAAATATAACCCTATCAGAAGGGTCACTCCTTTGAAGATTTTGGTTACGACGAAAAGCGCGTCGCCATGTTCTTGGGACTTGTGTAGTGAAGTGAGATAATTTTACTATAAACAATATGGCGAAAATTGGATTCTCGAGTTTAAAAATGCTTTTTATGGAGTTTAAGTAGACAATCTTTGCCACTTTTATGATTATATTAAAGAGAAGGTAATATACGTTTACTTCGTCGATTCTTTTGACTTAAAATCTAATTTTACGACACAATTTGACTGCGATTTTTCGGAAGTATACTCGCCTACTCGGCGGCTTCGACTGTTTTAGCAATTCGTCTAAAGTATTCCGTGGACATATTATGTAGTACTTGTATGTATACAATGTATAATTAATAATGCTAAATACTTTATTGCTGGTGTGTGGTTTAAAGGAGGTATTGACAACTAACCATGGTTAAATCAAAGTGTTATGTTATTGAACAATACAAACAATATTTCTGGTCATCAACAATGGGCTGATAATGGATAAATACAGTTTCTAACTACTGCTTCGTTAAGTCCATATAGAAGACATGCAGTGTATTTATTTCAAGAGCGAAAAACTTCACTAATTTAGTTTGATACCTATTTTAGACTAGTCATGTTTGTATATATTCAATAAGTTAGGTGGACATGTGTAAGTAATTCAACGAAAGCATTTCCTAGGAATTTAGACTTACAACATATCTAAGCGTAAATATGAGTAATCAGCCCAACTATAAACTGTACATGAACTTATATTTGCTATTTTGTATGTCCTAGTGGTACTTTATTTAAAGCGTTCAAACACGAAATTAATCTCCAAAACAATGAAGCGTAGTTGAAATCATTTCTATTGTTCCTTTTAAATATATGACAAGTCAGATATAGATTTTTAAGTCAAAAGAGTCGACAACGTAATCGTGTATATAAAAATAAAAACGGCAAAGATTGTCCACTTCAACTCCATAAAAAGCATTTTTAAAATCGGGAATCCAATTTTCGCCATATTGTTTATAGTAAAAGTCTCTCACTTTGCTACCCAAGAAAATGGCGACGCGCTTTTTCGGAAATAGTCGGCGTGACCAAAAACTTCAAAGGAGTGACCCTTCTGGTTACATATTCTGTGCCTTAGGGAAACACATATCTGAATAACAAGGGTTTCAAGTTTGATAAACGAAAGTATCGTGAGATAGATGTCAGATCATCATCTTCACAAGTATCAATAGTGATTATTAAAAGAGCATTTAACACCAACTTAAACTCACATTAACTAAGACATTCATCTAATTGTTTCATTCTGAACTAACAATTTATATATATTTATAAATTCAATTTGATGCGTTATAACAAGCTATCTCTCCCCGTTTTTCCCCAGCAGCTCTCTTTCTTTGAAGAAATATCTAAATACGCATGCGCCAATTTTGTGCGAACTGTATAATGAATTGTGTAACAAGAGTGAACTAAGCGAATAGAATATTCCGAAATCCAAAAAAATTTTCTTTAACTATAACGCTTTTCGTTAATGCTGGCACTGTTGACAAATATATTGAAGATTTGTAAGCTCGAGTTTATATAGAATGTGAAGAATATTGGTATTTAATTTGCCGTATTGCCGTATTTGCCAAGTATTTGGCTAGTGCTGTTTGTTTAGCAACCTGCTCTGAACTTCTGGTCTAACCACACTCATACATTACGTGTTGGTGTATTGGTCTTAAACATACGACAGTAAAATTGAAAGTTGCGCACACATTTGCCTCGGTAAGGAACATTTTACAAGAAAAAAGTGCACTATTACTGTCATTGAAGAAAGCATTAGTTGTGGATTGCTTTAGAACAGTATGAGAAAGTCATGTACGATTGTATGACTTTGTCGATTTTCATGTAATCACTATGAAAGTGCAAATACGAAATGAATGTTCATTCACACAAGATTGCCGAAAGCTGATGCAAATCGTACTACGTAAATATTTATCGAACATCGTTGCATTTTACTGCTCGGTGCCTTATTGTTTAATTAGGTGGAATTTAGAGCTAAAAAATATCGCAAACAAAGTATTTTGTTCTTCTGAACACATGAACTTCACATGTGTATCAGAAGAATCAAAAAAATACAGCATAACCGAAACAAAGAAAGTAAATCATGAGTTATTTCGTAATTTATATGTTGTATACTGCATAGTAATAATAGAAGAATGTGATGCATGAATGACGAATGTAAGATTGTGGCGTGCCAAATGTTCTTATTATGTATCCGCTACGTAAGTTTCGTAATCTTTGAGCAAGTTGTAGCTATTTGTCAAAAGACAAACTGCTTAGTCTTTGATAAGCACTACACGAAATAAATTTTAATTTAGCATTTTTTGAAGCGCCAAGGTTCGATACTAAGCTTTCTTGAAACTAATTTTACTTGCCATGAATAGGAACATTTTTTCTAAGAAACTTTGCACTATCCTGGGATACCTAGTTTATGTTTATGGTTATTTATGCCTTTTTATGTTAAATGTACTCAAAGTTACTTCATTTTAAGAAGTTATTTGTCTGTTTTATATTCTGAATTTAGTAACAATAAGATAGTAATTTTGACCTATAATGTGTAAGTGGAAAAATAATGTCTTTTTTTTAGCTGCAGATGAGATTTGTCGACTTGAAGGTTAGTATGGGCGTGTAATTAACTATTGACGAATGCTTATTGATAATGCATAAATGAAAATATGTTTTGTAATGTGAAAGATAATTTTTCTTTTTAGCAAAGTGAAGGTTAGTAAACAACGATACCACGACTTCCATCTTTCTGTCTCCCATTATCATCAATGTTCATTGAAAATAATTTACTTGCACGGCACAACACAGATGTCCAATGTAAAATTTACTCACATTTAAAAAGTTTACATTTCTGCCTTACATTTTTTAAACAATTTTTGTATAACATCTCACGTTTTTGACAATTTTTGCCTATAAATCAGTGCAACACTTTTCGGAGAAACGGAATTATTTATCAGTTTACGTTAATGCAACTGAAATATCATTGTTACATGACGTTCTACTTTGTACTTCTCTCTCTCCTCTCGTTTACCCAGGAAACATTCTGTTATTTGAACTTATTCGTCTCTAAGTATTAAAACTTTACAATTTTTAAATGTGTCATTCAATTTTTCATTTGTAAACGGGAAAATATTGCTTTAAAGATTTTTTTTGATGGTATTTTGGATATATTTCGTCTTTACGCTAAATATCAGCAGATTTTTTGCTTTCTTTAAAGCAGACGCGATACCTTACGAGGTCTACCGAAATGCATCGATCATTTAATTTATCTTAATGTTGGTTTTTAACAGTTCTTTTTAAAAACATATAGCAAGGTTATAGTTGTAATTTACCATGGTAAATATGCTCACCAAAGCAGTATTTAGTTTTCTTACCACAACCAAGGTTTTGTTTTATAAGACTTAAAAATTGTATTGTTTTCGTTTTTATGTTTTTATGTATAATCATGCAATATCCTTATGTTAATTTTGTTTATGGTTGTTTATGCCTGTTTATGTTCACTATATCCAAGGTTCGATACTAAGCTTTCTTGTAACTAATTTTACTTGCCATGAATAGCAACATTTTTTCTACGAAACTTTGCACTATCCTTGAATCCCTAGTTTATGTTTATGGTTATTTATGCCTTTTTATGTTCAATGTACTAAAATTACTTCATTTTAAGAAGTTATTTGTCTGTTTAATATTTTGAGTTTAGTAACAATAAGATAGTCATTTTGACCTCTAATTTGTAAGTGGAAAAATATTGTCTTTTTTTCTGTTGCAGATGAGATTCGTCGACTTGAAGGTTAGTATGGGCGTGTAATTAACTATTGACGAATGCTTATTGATAATCCATAAATGAAAAATTGTTTTGTAATGTGAAAGATAATTTTTCTTTTTAGCAAAGTGAAGGTTAGTATAGAACGATACCATGACTTACATCTTTCTGTCTTCTATTATCATCAATGTTCACTGAAAATATTTTACTTGCACGACACAACTATCAAATTTTGATGAATTTTTGACACAGAACACAGATGTCTAATGTAAAATTTACTCACATTTACAAAGTTTACATTGCTGCCTTACATTTGTGAAACAATTTTTGTATAACCTTTCATGTTTTTTAACGATTTTTGCCAATAAATCAGTGCAACACTTTTCGGAGGAAAGGAATTATTTATCAGTTTACGTTAATGCAACTGAAATATCATTATTAAATGACGTTCTATTTTGTACTTCTCTCTCCTCTCGTTTACCCAGGAAACATTCTGTTATTTGAACTTATTCGTCTCTAAGTATTAAAATTTCACAATTTTTAAATTTGTCAGTTAATTTCATTTGTAAACGGGAAAATATTGCTTTAAAGAGTTTTTTGCCAGTATTTCTGATATATTTCGTCTTTGCGCTTATTATCAGCAGATTTTTTGTTTTCTTTAAAGCAGACGCGATACCTTACGAGGTCTACCGAAATGCATCGATCATTTAATTTATCTTAATGTTGGTTTTGAACAGTTCTTTTTAAAAACATATACCAAGGTTATAGTTGTAATTTACCATGGTAAATATGCTCTTTAAAGCAGTATTTAGCTTTCTTACCACAACCAAGGCTTTGCTTTATAAAAATTAACAATTGTATTGTTTTCATTGTTATGTTTTAATGTATAATCATGAAGTATCCTTATGTTAATTTTGTTTATGGTTCTTTATGCCTGTTTATGTTCACTATATCCAAGGTTCGATGCTATGCTTTCTTGTAACTAATTTTACTTGCCATGAATAGCAACATTTTTTCTACGAAACTTTGCACTATCCTTGAATCCCTAGTTTATGCTTATGGTTATTTATGCCTTTTTATGTTCAATGTACTAAAGTTACTTCATTTTAAGAAGTTATTTCTCTGTTTAATATTTTGGGTATACTAACAATAAGATAGTCATTTTGACCTCTGATTTGTAAGTTGTCTTTTTTTCTGTTGCAGATGAGATTCGTCGACTTGAAGGTTAGTATGGGCGTGTAATTAACTATTGATGAATGCTTATTGATAATCCATACATGAAAAATTGTTTTGTAATGTGAAAGATAATTTTTCTTTTTAGCAAAGTGAAGGTTAGTATAGAACGATACCACGACTTCCATCTTTCTGTTTTCTATTATCATCAATGTTCACTGAAAATAATTTACTTCTACGACACAACTATCAAATTTTGATGAATTTTTGACACAGAACACAGATGTCCAATGTAAAATTTACTCACATTTACAAAGTTTACATTGGTGCCTTACATTTGTTAAACAATTTTTGTATAACCTCTCACGTTTTTGACGATTTTCGCCAGTAAATCAGCGCAGCACTTTTGGATTGGATTGATACATGACGTTCTACTTTGTACTTCTCTCTCCTCTCGTTTACCCAAGAAACATTCTGTTATTTGAACTTATTCGTCTCTAAGTATTAAAATTTCACAATTTTTAAATGTGTCAGTTAATTTTCATTTGTAAACGGGAAAATATTGCTTTAAAGATTTTTTTGCCAATATTTTGGATATATTTCGTCTTTACGCTAAATATCAGCACATTTTTTGTTTTCTTTAAAGCAGACGCGATACCTTACGAGGTCTACCGAAATGCATCGATCATTTAATTTATCTTAATGTTGGTTTTTAAAGTAGTATTTAGTTGCAATATCTCACCAAGACGTTGTTTTATAAAACTGAAAAATTATCTTGTTTTCATTGTTATGTTTTTATATATTGTCATGAAATAGCCTTACATTATTTATGTTTTTGGTTGTTTATTACCGTTTTTGTTCACTGTGTTATGTGAACATTAACATGACTTCCAAAGCCCCTGTGTCTGTTATAGTCTCAGTTTTTTAACAATAAGATAATCAAATTAACATGTCATATGTAAATGTGAAAATGTTTTTTTGTATAGCACATCATACCGATATTTTTTTAATTCATTGCTGGTCTGACGATGATCACATTGGCTAGTAGATACGATGGTGTAACAATTAGATTTAAAATTTCGTCATGCAATAACCTATAATAGTATCTATAATTTTTATGGTTGTTTATGTGTCTTTGTTTTTACTAAATTGGAGAAAAGTTGAATTATTTTATGAAGCTTTTCGTGTCTATATAGTGTCAGTTTTTCAACAATAATGCCTTATCTAAATGCGAAAATAACATTTATTTTTATCTAATTGTAAATTTCTTTTGAATTTTGAAAGGTTTGTATGGTCATGCACAGCAATATAGTAATGTATTAGTAATGAATAGTTTTATTAGTAAAAAGTTATTTTTTCCCTCATGTTAAAATGATATAAATATATAGTTGCTCTTCTTCTGTGTGAATCCTCCAACTTGTTTTGTTTGAGCGTAAACTTAATTTTATTTACATTGTTTGTTTTTCATATTGGTGTAGAGAAGAAAGGACGTCGTCGTAAAGGTTGGTATAGTCATATATACAACATATTAATGACGAATGTTTTTGTCTATAATGTGTCAACTTACCCTGACATTGATTTGATAAAAATTTGTGATGTGGCCTGCATGTGTCGAACATGGAGCAAAATTACTGTTGCAGCAAGGAATGTATTTCCAATGAGCAATACTGCGTTCAAAAAAACACTCCACACCAAATGAAATATTTCTTTTATTCCAACAATCAAAACATTTGTCATTGAAGATGGTAATGTTTGAAGAAATATTTCGCATGACAACATTCACTTTGTTGAGAGAAATATTTCTCACATTCGTGTAATTGAAACAAGTTATATCAATCGTAAACAATATGTTGCGTAAAAGAAACAATGCTGTTTTTAGTTTTTCATTCTACACAAGACCTTACCGATTTTCAGAAATACCGATATTTAAATAATAGTTGTCTTTGCTTCATAGCTATTGTTCATGGGATTGAGTTGATGATGTTGCAATAAGTTTTTAGCAATAAAAATCATAAATTAATACTCCGTTTGTTATTGTTTTTAGCAATTAGAGCTCTGAAAGTTCCCAAAGGTGACTATGTTGTGAATCATTGTCTATTCATGGAAACCATGTTTTTTTTTATTTTCTACTCCATTGTTAAATACAATTCAGTTAATGTGCGCGAGAATGGATTTTGTTCAAATGACTAAAAATTGTGCATACATCCATAGTTTTATATTCTTTTTTCTTGGCATGATTTATAAAAGAAAGTTTATCCATTCCTATTTTTCACTCCTCGATAGTATAAGTAAACTGAAACCTGTCCATGTTTTGGTGCATGTAACTAATATCATTTTTTCATACTGCAGCCTTGCAGGAAAAAGATGTGCCATTGGAAAAACAACAACGCTTGAAGAAAGGTAGTATTGTATGGCATTAGTACGACGATTGAATTAAAGAAATATAATGAAAAGTTTACAGGATACTCAACATGGATATTCGTTTTTGCATGGCAGGAGAAATGGCTTTAGAGACAGTGTTATCTATAGTAGAAAAAAGAGACGTGCATTCATTTCTTCTCTTTTGTTTCAAATGTAGAGTTGATGAAAAGAAAAATGGAACAATATAAGAAAGGTAAAGGGATTATTTAAAAATTGTTTTTCAACAAATCAATGTTACATGTAATAAACAATACTGTAGCGTAGCTACTTTTTCGAAAGTTTTTTTCACGTTCGTGTGTCTTCACCTTTTTGCAACTCACTTGCTCTACCTTTCCACGCACGAACAGAAAACTTGTGCTACACACCAATGCTTCGTTAAATAATTATTGTACTTATCTCTTAGCTTCTTTTCCCAGGTAAGAATTTCTGATATACTACTCGAGTTTTATTGTGTCTATCTTTGCAAGAATGAATAATTACTTTTGCTTTCGATGATGCATGAAATAAATTTTGTGCATATTTCCCGGTTTTGTTTGAAAGGTTTTGTCTAACAATTGTTCATAAAATGAGTAAATATCTATTCAACATAAAATCTTTGATTCTAATTTATTACTTTTAAGATAAAAAGTAATATTACTTTTGCACGATACAGTTTTAGATGCACTGTGGACGAGATATGTATTTATTGTATAAAAGTAATATATGAAATAGCTATATGTAACTTGCTTATATCAAGTCGAGATTGCATATTCTTCAAAGGTGATGAATTTTATAATGCTGATTATGTGCATAACAATAATGAAACTATTGTCTATAACACAACTACAACATACATTGGGAATGAAGCATTGAGTAAATTGATTTTGTTCATATTAGCCTAGTTCTGATAATATTTTCTATTCAGTTCAATGGACGCACAAAAAAATATACAAGAACCAACAAACAAGAAGAGGTATAGCTGTAGCATGTATATTTCGGACAAAAAATGAAACTAAGATAAAATTTTAGAACGACACATGCAGCCTTTATTATAATGTTCACAACTTTACATAACAGGACAAAAACTTGCGGGCTGGCTACGTAAACTGAATGCAAGACCCTTAGGCCAGTTTCAAACGTCGCATTTTACATGAGCCAATTGCATTTAAAGCAAAAGATAATGAGGAATTGGATCTCGTTTTATTTTGTTTTAAATCCATTCAGCGCATGTAAAATTCGACGCTTGAAACAGGTCTAATTACACAGTTCGTTATTTTGATAACCTATGAATAAACATTAGGGTTGACGGTTTATTTTGAAAAAGACAAGCCGAACAAAGTCGTGGCAAATGAGATGTTTGATGTACTTGGACTCCAAACATTGAGGAGCGAATTTTATTCACCATCGTCGATTGAACCAACGTTTAGACTTCTTTCAAATATCCAAAATGCGTCCGATGAAAATGAGAATCATAACGGTTCTATCAGTACAGTTACAATGTTTTGTCTGAAGGATAATGTTTATTGTGCCATGACATGCGCACATGTAGCTTGTTCCTCTGACCACAAGCAAACCTTTCTTGACGGAAAGCGACTTCTATCAATCAGACGTGCAGTAAAAACTTTGAATGAACGAGATAGAAACAAATATACATAAACATCGTCCAACAGTGGTAGTAAAGTTAAAATTGGACGTCCTAAGCGCACTCGGGCTTAACTTGATAGTGAAACGGACATCATGTGCATCTCTGTTGGCAAGAAACAAGATTTTAAGAGGCTTGGTGGCGATGAAATGGAAGATGGTGTTTTGAGCTTAGATGATGCAAATGAAAAATTGCATTAATGTGAGGACATTAGGGTTGAAGTAAAGAAAGAAACTGTTAAAGTCTGCACAGCCACTGGTGTAGAGGCTTTATCAGTGAATTAAATTATGAGTATTGCAACAATGATTCAAAACGCCATATTTTCATCAAGATGCTATCGAGATAAACAGTTCTCACCCATTTCTTGATTCCGGTGACTCAGGTACTCTTGTTTCGTTTTTGAATGAAAAAAATAGTTGGGAACCATTTGCATATGGAGTTTGCGAAATACTTGATGATGGTGGCGACGGTTCAGAAAAAAGTTACATCTGCTTGAAATTGGATAAGGCCTTAAAAGCACTTGGCCTTGAGAATGGTCAACTTCTCAGACTGCAAGACAATACTCACAGTTTATTGCATAGCTTTGCATAGTTTATAACAAAGAAAGTGTTTTTCTTACTTGATTGACTTGATGAGTTATTGTAAAAATAGCAAAGAGAACTCATGTTCATAAGATTAAACAGTTCTTTTTTCAGTCTTCTTTTTCCAAGAATTCGAAAATAAAACGTTCTCTCCTTGTGTTTCATGTATAACAAGATTAACTATGCTAAATATCCTTTAATTGTTTCAAAACTAGGTTCCAGTAATTTTCAAGAGCCAACATTAAAAAAATCTAAAACTGATCCATCGATGAAAAAAGATAACGGTATTTATGCATATTTTTTAAGTTATCATCATGGTAGCTATCACCATCCTTAGACGGGAAACTTAGACAATTCACTGAATCATGGTTAGCTTTGATCATGTAAACAGCTATTAAGCATTGAAATTTTACAATTTTGACTTTGTGATAACCTTCTTAATTTTTGTTTTTATTAAATTGGAGAAATATCAATTAATTTTAGGAAGCTTTTTATGTCTATACAGTCTCAGTTTTTTAACAATATAGCTACCACAGTCAACTTGACATGTATTATGCAAATGTGAAAATAATTTTTATTTTTTTCTATTTGCAGAAATTAAGGGACTTAGCAAAGGTTAGTATGGTCAAAACAGACACTTACTGTGTTAGCACAGGCTGGCTTGTGCAGACTGAGGAAACCTTTCGGAGTTTGACATGCTCATTTTTCCTATATTAGTATCAAAATTTTTAGTTTTAATTTTTTTTTAACCTTAGGGCAGTTTGACGAAAGTATATTTATGCAATATAATAATATCGCTATGCTACGTCACAAAGATTAGTATGGCGTTTTACATGAATGCAACTGAAATACAACATATTTCGTGCACGTTTTCAGCTCGTTTTCTTAAGTATATGTAGACGAAACTGTAAATTTGAGTTCATTCCTTCCTAAGAATTAAACTTTTACAATTTTATTTTGTGATAACCTAAGAACAGTTTGAGGATAGTATAATTATATGCAATATAATTATATTGATAATGTTTTTGTTTGTTTATGTGTCTGTTTTTATTGGATTTTCAGAAACTGGAACTGAAGACTCTGGAATTTCAGATAAGGAGGACTGTGACTTTGAGCATATAGAAGGTAACATAAAACACCCTAATGCCCATGTATAATTATAACGGTAATTTATGTTGCCGACACACTAGTAGACACTAAATATTGTGTCATAAATGGCGACGTAATGTTAACTTTCTCTGGTTGATAGTCAGTAAATGATGTCCATCACATAAAGATTGACAACATTCATTTAGCTGGAGCCAAAATTATTTTCAATATACAGTCAAATGCTACGTTGACATTCTGTTTTGTATATTCTCTCTCTCTCAATTTCTTTTACCAGATGCATTTTTTTGTTATTCCTCTCTTCAATTATATTGTTATACAATTTTTTGAAAATAAGATACTCAAAAATGAGTTAGTTAAATGAGAAAATGCCAGGATGACACAAACTATCCTTTTTTTTTTCAAAGTTTAAAATGGCGCAGTAGATTCTTTTTAATAATTGATTTTCTTATTTTGTCGAGCTCTCCGTTTAGTGACAATTACTTTATGTGCTCCACTTCCAGATAACATCCCCAGCAAAGAGGATTTCATAAAAAAGTTTCAAACAAAAGACTGGAAAATCAAACCAAGTGTGCATGAAACATTGAACAGGTATAAATATTTTTAGATATATTTCAGCTTTGAGTCTTATGACATGACAAGTGAGCATGCTATGTTTTTTCCCAAATATCTTGATTTTCTACATTACAGTTTTCCATGGATTGTTGGTGATTATGGTACAGTGCGTTCGACCGATGAGATGCCATATCGTCATTTGTTTCTCGAAGTTGACCAAAAAATGAAAGACAAGTCTTTGAAACAAGAAATTGATAAAACATTTCAATGGAATGCTTCAAAATATATAGAATTGCGTTACATTGAACCATCTGACGAACGTTCAGTTCAACATAAATAAGTTGCTATTGTTTGGAATTGTGTAGACCAAACCGCACTGGCCACAGCAGTAACCATGTATTATCGGGCTGATATAATGATATAACTCCTTAAAAAAATGCCCTGCTTAATACATTTATGCACTCATAATCTTTATAACATTTCACAAATTCTTATCGAAATCGATGAGAATACAATCGTTACCTATATAGACGTACTTCAGTATATTATTTTATCTCTTTTTTACCTTTGAATATCTGATGAATATCTTTATGGTATGACTATGGTGCAATTGCACACTTGAAATAAGCGTTAATAAAGAGGCTATTGTTGATAAGAGAAGTCAATAAAACCAAGAAAAGCTTCATTACAGGTTATCTATTATCTGTCTAAACGAATTAAATTGGTTTAGTTTTTGTTTTTGATGCTCACTACTCTGGGTTTATTTGTGTTGTTCAACTCAACCTGTTGACTTCTTGAAAAGCTTTACGTGTTGTTTTTGCTTTTTGTGAGCTTTCATAAAACGTTTGTAATTTCTTTTATGAATATGATTAGCGTTTACGAAATGGTGATGAGAAAAAGGTAGAAAGTAGAAAAATGAAAGATTTTTGAATACATCCATCAGTTTGCAAGTAGCGATCACTCTTGTGTTTTGTTTTGTGCAACACATTTCTCGGGTAAATTTGCTAAAACTTCGCAATGCAGCATATAGGTATACATTTATCTTTCTTCAAACAATTTAGGTTCAATTTTATTTGTGCTTCAAAAATTGTACAAGTCATGTCTCTCCCTCGCCCTTCAAAGAGATAATAACAAATATTTTTACCTTGCTAATTTATGTCATGCAGTGATCTTTTGAAATTTTTACATTGTTTGAAGAAAATTTATGTATGTAGTGATGCAAGACGACCCATCCTTGTTATATTGATGCGTCACACGCAAGAAAAAACCGCGAAGAAGACAGCGTTGAAATGTACCTAGTGATCAAAGAGTTCTAGTTTTAAGCATCTATATCTTATTTCGTTATATTTTTCACATGGGAAAGGCTGGTACACTTTAAACTACGATGCTATTTTTGTGAACTCTTTCAGTATGTTCAATAACAATGACAGGTATGCTTTAAAATACATGGTTTCATGTGTGAATTCTTTCAGTATATTAAAAAATGTTAAGAAAATTCTGTTGCTTTTGACATTTACTTTAACTCGCCGAAATGTTACTCGTTTAAAGGTATTGATTTTACTTATCACAAAAAAATCGAAAAAATCATTCAGGCAATAGCTAAATATACAGACTATTCCATTTGTTCGTAGGTAGTTTTCCGCCCCGTTTTTATCCTCAAGCAAAGTTATATCATAATCTTAAGATATACCAGGACCTTAAAAAAGGACTATATCATAAGTTTTCATTCATCAAGCAACGTTGCTTCCCTTATATATTTTTGCTCATACAATAAATAGTATTAAAGTGTGGCCGGAAGTGAACACGCAAGGAAATTTTCCTCTCATTATTTGACGAAAAATAACTTTTGGAAAAGTGAGACTTGGTGTTGTTTCAATAGGTTTTTACGCTCACCATTGTAGCTACCTAAAAAAGTTTATGGAAAGTTTCTTAATTATTTACATGAATAGAAACAGTTATTGTCTTTGATGATCTGATTATCAACCAGGTGCATATGTAAGGTAAGTCAGTTGACTCACGCAAATTACATATATTTGGTAGTTATTTTGTGTTCTACAATTAGTTGTCATTCCGTAAAGTTTGCATGTCGCCCATATTATCCCAATTATTTTTGGCATAACAAAAATGTAAACATGTCCTTGAACCAAATACATAATTGGATGGCCACCTTCAACTAAAATGCCTGAACTCGCATGTACTTGCTTTCAGACACGCATGTCTATAAGTCTTGCATTTTATAGCATGACCGCCGTTATGAACTTTTTCGTGGCCATGAGTTGAAAAATGGGGACAAGTTGAATTGCTGGTGTACCATTTTGACTGGAAGTAGCATTCCGGTTATATTCAGTTCTGTGGTATCTTGGTTTTGCCTTGGTGTAGAAGGTTCTTCATATTTCAAGGAAATTACCATATAAAAATAAATAAATTGGCTGAAATGAATAATTGAATTAGAACAAATCATCGGCTCAAAATCTCGAGTCTCAGGGTTGCCATGATTTGCCCTTGAGTTCTCCCAAAGATCAATCTCCTCGGTTTGCATACAAATACAGTAAACATCTTTCATTTCTTAAATGAAACATAACTTCCAACATTCACTGGAGGGATAGTACTTCCAGCAAAACTCGTGCAGTTAGTTGAGTCAACTTTGCGTTTATCAGTGTTGCGTTCATTACATTCGTAAAAAATTCTTTCAGACTGTTGCTAATAGGTTGACGATTCGACCATACCAATCACAGCCTCACTCATAAGTAGTTGGTTCAAAAGACGAATTAACCTCCTTCGAGATAAGTAAGATAATTATTTACCATCAACAAATAAGACAGAGTGACTAATCTGTGACAGCTAGTCCGAGTGACAGCTAAAACTTGAATACAGACCATCAACCAACGAGGAGTTAAAACACTTATTAATCTACTATCCAATAGTTAGAAGTGTGAAAGGCTGTATAAAGTCAGGAACCAACAGTTAAATAAGACAAGTGATGTCTGCTCAATTGTCATTCAACATTGTAAACCTTTAATTTAAAAATTCTAATACAAAAAGATGGCCATGATTATTTTAGAACAGATAAGATGAATGGAAAGACTGAACACAAGCAATGGTACAATCGACCACTGCCAAAACCACAATCTGAACCGTTTTTGGAAATTTGCGATGCAAAGATGTATTTCAAGGAAACAATATCCAATCCTACTGTTTTGTCGAATCTTGCAATCATGCCAAATGAGGAAAACGTTGATATGTTTCGTGACACAAGGATCCAACCAAAGATAAAGCAATCACAAGGTCTAAGGTTTCTCAACTCAGATGTTCGTATAAACAGTGAGTAAAGAGCTAATTGTCTTTGTAACCTTATACAATAACTAAATTGTTCTGTACTTTTCTAGTTATGCATAAGTTCAATTTTTTAACGGCATTGTATAATTTTTTTTCTTGTCAGTCAAATGTCCCTTTTTGCAAATAACGATTATCGTAATCTTGATTTTATGTTATTTTTTGCAGATCATATAGTTCTCATTGCCAACGAGAGCAAATTTTTTAAAGGAAGATGTCTAACCAAAGATTACAAAATTAAAGAAAGTGTGCATAAAAAGTTGGAAAGGTAAATCTTTCCTAACTCTTACAATTCAGTTTTGAGTCATTTGACTTGACAAGTGAGCATGTTGCTGTTTTTTTCCAAGTACCTTAATTTTTTACATTAATAGTTTTTCATGGCTTTGTGGCGATTATGGTGTAGCTCGTCCGACCAATCAAATGCCATATCTTCATTTGTTTCTTGAAGTCGACCAATCAAAGAATGATAATAAACTTTTGAAACAAGAAATTGATGAAATATTTAAATGGAATGCTTCAAAATATATCGAGTTACGTTTTATCAACCCATCTAACGAAATTATAATTTATCCGCTTTCGAAGATGGTTCAATCAAGGCGTGATGATGCGTCCAAACCATCCTGTGGAACGTTGACTCTGTTCTGCTGCAAAGATGGAAAACATTACGCGTTGACTTGTCTACATACTGGATATAAAAATTCTCCCGAAAGCGAAAATAAATTCTTGTACATTCAAGACGAAATAAATAATAATAAAATGGATTTTGAGAAATTTATGCACGAAAACAAATATTCGTACATTCATAACGATGGCAGACAAATAGCTCTTGGCGAATTTTCGCATTACTCATTTGATCAAGAAACCGATATAATGGCCATCTTATTTGATAATAAAGAAATTGAATTCACTGCGCCTAAAATAGAGATGCCAAGTTCTCTAGAGAACGTGTTTAAGTTGCTGTCAGAGAGAGAAAACGATGAGGTACAGACACCTGTTTATAAAGCTGGCGACGAGGTCGGCGGGAGCATTGTTGACCTCAATCGTACCGTACGTTACAAGGGAAAAATAGTGTTCCGTGACGTGGTGGCTGTAGAAAGTGATCACGAATTTATTCAGCAAAGTGACTCGGGATCTCTGGTTTATTTTAGTGATAAGAACAACAAGAAGATACCGTTTGCATATGCTGTTGCTGTTGCGTCCCGAAAGAACAAGAAGTACTATGCTTGCCTGAGACTAAAAGATGCTTTGGATAAATTAGGACTTCTCCAAAATGCCTGTTTCTGCGTGTGAAACAATGAAATTGATGCATACATGAACTTATTTAACATTTCACATTTTGGCTCTTAGTATTTGTACATTCATCTAATGTTTTTGCATGGCCAATCTAGCGTAAAGCAAAATAAAGTGTAGAAGCAAGATTCTATTCTATAGTCGATATCATTGTTATAAAGATGATTCGCAATGATCCTCTACTACATAAGATTCCGAAATTCAAATACAAATTTAAAAGCACCTACCAACAAGATGCTCAGACACCCGACAAAGTCGAATTTTTACTTAGCTATCTAAAAATCAATCTTTACAGATAGCATTGAGTACAAAAAATTAAAGAGGTTTGTGTAGTTGGATTTTTGTACAACTACATATACATTTTATACCAGACAAAAACTGTTTATACATAATAAAAAAGTGTACTCTTGGAAAAAATTTCCTAAAATAAGACGGAAACGCGTATTGTGCATTGCACAACTGGCATTTTTAAAAATGCATAAATTTTTACCAGTGAGCGAACTGTTGTCCATTGAACAAACCCTTTTGCTCAAAACTTTGTCATATGGACTGTGTTCGACAAGCTTTTGGCTCACGGGCAGACAAGACAAACGAGATCTATGAGTTTTAACTGTTCACTGTTCACCATTTCAAATTAAGTTTGTGCATTGTCATATTTTAGTAGAAGTTAGAGAATAAAATTCGCACGTCAACTCCCATTACAAGAGTTGTAACAGGCTAACATCACTTATATTCATGTCATACAAATATATTTTCTATTATATTGACGCTTAATTTGACTCAGTCCAGTTATGATATAAACTTAAAGTATTGCTTTTCTAGTAGAATAAAGCAAGCACTTGTTTCAGTTATGTTCATCGATAGTTGAAAAACATGACTACGCTTCTTTTTGTTATAAGTGTGATGTAACAAATGCGATATAACGCTGGTTCTTATTGGAATTTGGAAGGACTCAAATCATGTAGTTATTTACAGACAAGACGCTACAACCATCTTGTAAAGGCGAGAACATATCGTTTCGAAAAAGAAAGGACAAGAAAAGACAAGAAATGTTGGAATGCATTTAATTCTCCAGCCTGCCATTTGTTGATGCAACATATAATTTGTGTTCAGCAGTAGCAGATACATCGTTTGGAAAAATAAATTAGCTCATTCATTTAAACTTTTACAAATAAAGGTATTTTGAATTTGAAAGTAGATTGAACATAAACGTACTAAATAAAAAAATCAGCTCATTGTGCTGAAACTCTTCTGTATTCCATAACATTACTTGCTGAAATTGTTTGAAAAAATTGAAATGCTGCATTTTCTCCACAAAATTCTTAATCACATATTTGAATAAGCCCTTCAATTATTAATTTGTTTCCATTGGTTTTTTGCTTTTCAATAGGTGATTGAAATCTCGAAAGTTTTCATCGTTCTTTATAGACAAACAAAATCTTTGCCAAATCAGTTTTTTATCATCAACCACTCAGGGTGAGTAGATGTTGGTTAATGGTGATATATTAAATTTCTCCTTGGTGCTCTTTTGTTGGTTTTGTGCACATATTAGCTTGCAATTATTGAATAAAATTCTTTAAAATTATTTTAATGAGATAAAATGGGATAAGTTCCTGTAAGATATTGAAGGAAAGCTTAAACAAAGTGAAAGTAGATAGAAGTAATCATGAAAATTGTGAGATATTAGCTGGAATAAGTAATGTCAAAAAATTAGACTTTTAGATGTAGTGTGAAGCCTAGTTTTCACTAGCGACATAAGCTTAAGCCTGGTTCACACAAGGAAAATAAGCAGGAACGTCGAGACTTTTTCTATTGCTCTAGAGGTTTACAAAGACAAAGACATTGGGATTTTCTTTAAATCCTTTTTTGTTCTTCTTTTATTCTTCTCTTAGCTTATTCTTAAATTTTTTCCTTATGCTTTATCTTATGTCGATGTTTATGTCACATGCTTCGTTGAATGACTTAGTTTTCTCTTTTGTCTACGTTTGTGCTTATCCTTATTTCACTCGCGTGAAGCAGGATTTAAGGACAAACAAAGACAAAAAAAAATACAATAAAGCAATATTATGACTGACACAAGCATCAGCATAAACATAAGAATAAGCACAGCAACTTAACATAAGCATAAATCAAAACACAAAAACATTGAAAAGAAAATCCTTTTTCTTTTATGTCCTCCAATCTCTGGAGAATATGCTTTGCTTTGTTTGATCGCTTGTGCTTATGTTGCTAGGGAAAATTTGGCTTAAGTGTCATTATATAGCAATAATTTCAGTCTACAATTATTTAGGCTGCGTTTACACTATACCGGATTCCGCTCATCACGACATCTTCATTTGCTTTAAAGTGTTAACTGTTCGGAGTAAAGGTTTATTAAGTTGATAGATTTAGTCCATTTCATTGTGTTTCTGACGTTGAACAATTTCACTGCTTTTAATACAAAGAATATCAACCTGCTACGATAGCAATCCGGTATAGTATAAACGGGGCCTTAGTTATCATAACATTTCTGTCTACATTAAAGGTGATTACTTTGGGTCATATGATGTCTTTCATGCATATTTAGGGTATATTTCTGTAAAAAAAATTGGAGGGCGCTCTGTTTATCATTATTTATTTGTCGGTCAAGAAACGGTGAATGGATTTACGTGTACATTGTTAGTGAGTGACATTGAGGTATATGTTTAAGACTATTTACTCGAGAAATTTTAGGAATATGTTATGTGCCTTTGCAATTGCCTATATTTGCACCTTACTTGATGAAAGCAAATATTTTCTAATTTCAGACCAATTTTTCTGAAGACATTCCTCCTATAATTGCGACAGGATTTAGTTACCTCATCAGTATATTTCATCGTGCTCTGTTCTTTGTTTCTGTCGTTTAATATGAAGGTTTGTGTCCAAATTATTCAATGGTGAATTCGTATTGTATTAATGTTTATAGAAAAGCAACTGTCCCTGATTGACAGATTAAAAGAGATTGACTGTTAGTTTTGAGTGGGAATACACCACACGTGTTTACACTGCCTTCACGCAATGAAAGGCATGGCATTCTTATGTGATAAACTAGTCTGAAAGGCTATTCCATTGGTCATGATTAGAGTACAAGAATCAACTATACTGAATGATTCTCCCATCGCCTGTGTGGCATTTGCACAGGAATTGTGTAGTTTTTTCTGGCTCCATGTTTTGACAATAATTAATACATTACAAAGTATAGCATATTTATTAAGTCTTAGGGCTATTTATTTTTTTCAATGCTCTTCTCAGAGATACGTACAAAAAACAAATGTCCTGTGTTACTTGTGTGATCTACAAAAATTGACGTTTTCTAAGTCTTTTTTTACAGCTCCACACTTTATAAACATTGAAATATAAAAGTAATGAAAAATACATGAAATACTACATCCAATAATCCTAATTTAAACTGAAATAAAATTAATGAAATTATATCTAACACTTACTCTGACATCATACAAGTGTTCATAAATGGTTCCATGCAGACTCAATTTCAGAAAAATTGACTTATGAAATATCTTGGGAAGGATGTATTCTCTATTAAATTCTGTGATGATCCTATTTTGATGATCCTAGAGACAGACAATGGTAATGAAGATATCGGTTACTATAGAAGATTTTACTATTGTCGTTCACTCCATCACTACAGCAATCTTTATTCAATAAAACCCATGTTTCAAATTGTAAAGAGGAAGTTCAATTTCGCTTTACAACAGCAGTACTTAACCTTCATGCCCTTATTTTTTATTTCTGTTGATAATGTAAATGTTTTACATTATTTCTCGGTTAAAAGTTTATCGTCTCGTGCGGGTGACGGGATTCTATTTTCCCAATTACGTGTATTTAACGAGGACCATGTTGTGAAATGTAAGTCTAACCTAGAATTTCATCTAGATTTCATCAAAAAATGATATTTTTTCTATGTCAATATTTACTTGTTGAACTGAGTCTTGAGAATGACTGCATGGAATAATAAAAGCAAAATTTAAGATCTGTTTTCGATTGCCACTGTTACTGGGTTATTTTTGCTGGTCGTTTATTAGAGGAAATATTTCAAGATATTTTTTTCAGAGGTAAGCTGTAAACACAATTTTGTTTTGCATTTTGTAAGAAATAATGAATACTATAATCTATATTATACAGGAAGAAAATGGTTTTTGCATCCGTAATGTTGCGCAATCGCTCCCAACTAATTATAATTATCTTGAATTCGACGAAACGGAAGAAAATGAATTTGTTAAAGAAGGCATATACGGTAAAACGTTTTACTAAAATTACAAGGGAAAACACTGTGGACGAAATTAATAGTGGTGCAAACAAGGGCAAAGTTGAATATAACGTAAAAACAAACAAAGTTCATATTTTAGGCTTAGAAGATCATGGGTCTGTTGAAGAGAATAATGTTGGCAATAGAAACAGATTGAAAATCTCTTGTGAAATCCTTCAAAATGCTGGTGTATCAACAAATCAAACTCGTTAAGCTGAAGAGAGTTGTTTGGATGACGTAATCCTTGTTTTCCACGAGTGTCGTGGGACGAGTTGCTCATGAGGATCGTTTTGTTGAAGAATGGAAGTCTTTTTCAGAGTTTCATGAAAATAAAAAAAAGGAAAAGTGGTAATTTCAATGTTGATGATAAATATGGAGAATATTTGAAGTTAAAGTCCAATGCTCCACTACGTACAGAGAGTTACAGCCAATTAACTTCTCTTCCAAGGAAACAACCACATTTCCATTCAAGGAAACAACCACATTTCCATTCAAGGAAACAACCACATTTCCATTCAAGGAAACAACCACAATTCCATTCAAACTCACTCTATCCATCCCACTAAATCTCATCAAAATCCATTCAACTCCTCTTAACACACAAAAAATCACACAACACTGACATCACTATACGTTGTAATTTAACAATCTGTAAATATTGTATAATTAGAATACATGTTTTCTAAGTTCCTACATGTATGTATTCTAATCTGAAGATGTGTTAAGCTAAAGACTAAACGTTATTATCAATAATATTAAATGAGATATGATCTTCGCACTTAGCTGGACAATTTAAGCAATCGTCTCAGGACCTGAAAAAATCAGGTGACTCAACGGGATTCGAACTCATGAGCCCAACAATATTGACCTGCTCACCACTGTGTGACTTCATAGCTCAGTGGTCAGAGCACTGCACCGGCACCGCAGAGGTCATGGGTTCGAATCCCGTTGAGTCACCTGATTTTTTCAGGTCCTGAGACGATTGCTTAAATTGTCCAGCTAAGTGCGAAGATCATATCTCATTTAATTTCAAACACCGCACTGCATAAAACATTCATATCAATAATATTGTTATCCATAGATTATTATTTTTCAAGGCATGTAAAATTGCATGCCTGTATGACATTTAAATTAAATATCTTCAAAATTATTCAATCTTCTCCTTCCCCCCAAGAAAACATAGACCTTTCTTAAAAAAAAATGTGTTTCCTGTTGTTATTTTGAAATTCCTACATATTTAAAATAATATAAGTGCATGACGACGTAAAAACAAGGCATTATTTTAATGATTCTTATTTGTCGGAAAACGTTATAGAAAATAAAGTTGTTGAAATACGTGTCGGAGATTGGTGAATTATCCATGTAAGTTTTTTATACTTTGTTATTGGTGTATTCTTTACACGAATGAAGACTTGTTTTGTTTAAAAATATTAGTTTGTATTTGTAAATTCTTTTTAATGTATATATAAGAGCAATGTAAACAAAATTACATTGCGTCAAACATTAAATTCAATCGTCAAGAGTTTGTTTAATTTATGTATTTCTAAAGCTTACGGATCATGTTTTCGAAAGGAAAGATTTTCTGCACATCACGGAAAAATATTACTGCCCTAGAAATTAGTGAGGCGATAACTATATATACAGACTATAACAATTCTATAGAATTGGAGGGATTTTTTGCTCCGTTTTTCAATCACAAGTAAACTTACATATATACAGAATCTTGACAGGGTTATATAAACGATTCTTTAGCTTCGTTAGCGTGTATATTTTCTCTTGTTCGTGACAATTTTATGAACTACGTTGGCGGAAATAGATACGCATGCAAATTGTATTATGAAAAGTATAGTTCTCGAGAAAAGTGGTTTATCATTTATATATAAACCATT
The DNA here is from genome assembly GCF_021976095.1 of Xenia sp. Carnegie-2017. Taxonomy (NCBI): domain Eukaryota; kingdom Metazoa; phylum Cnidaria; class Anthozoa; order Malacalcyonacea; family Xeniidae; genus Xenia; species Xenia sp. Carnegie-2017. Next base: position 730,644 of record NW_025813480.1, read on the forward strand.
TTGTATTGGTACTTTAAATGTTGTCAGTCATAAACAATTTCATGAATAGATTTTTTAAGAAACAATTGCTTACTTGTCTTCGATTATCTGATCGTATACAAAGTGATCTCGAAATAAATAATAAATCTCACAACTGCAGCAAACATTCAAGGAAATTGATCAACGATTTCGTATACTTTAATGCTTGAAAGTAAAAGTAATCAAAGATGCCGGTTTATTAACGATGCACCACACTGAGCAAACACAAAAGGGAAAAGAAGAATGATACGAATATAAAATGAGTTATTTTCTCGCAGTCGGATTTATATGCAACATGAATACGACAGAGATTGCAACACATTTAGCTTTTTACAGTTTTTACACTCTCTATAGGTTCTTGTTTTACTAATTTGATTTAATTGTTTCCTCTGACATGTGTGCCCTAACTCTTCTTTAAAAGTCATTATTTTCCTATTAAAGTAAAAACAAATGCTCTTACTGCTGTGATAGTGATGACATTAAAAATCATGTTTACCGTTAAATGACCTTGACGTTATTACTAAAAATGTCGATAAAGTTTGTGTTCTTGTTACAGAATTAAATGGAAATTTTGAAATGTAAAGTTGGAAAAAGAGTTATATATTTGCAACGTTTTTTTTTATTTTTTAATTAATGCACTGTGAATCAGTCAACCTGTCCATCGTAATCGTAATTAAAATATCTCATTGTTTGTATTTTTATTGTAGAAGAGAGTCAAGAGAAAGTAAGTCCACTTCCTAAAGGTTGGTATATTTATGCAGCATACTTACAATAGATACAGTTGTTTGGTGTTGCTATTTTATTCACATTGTGGAATCTAGAATTATAATATTCTTGGACTTGTGAGACACGTAGAAACTAAAATATCAATGTTTAGTTTATTTTAGGCTTGCTGTTCGAAATTTTATACATATGGTTAGCCCAAATGTTTTATCGAATAATGTACACCTTATGAAAAATCTACAAGAAAACGGGGCTGTTTAAATAAGTCCACTTTTAAAAGGGTTTATTTAAATTTTTTTTTTACTTTTTATGGTTACATATGGTAACAAATGAATTGGTTACATACAAACCCATTGTGAGAAAATGAGACAACATTATTCATTATCAAGAATTGGTTTGCTAGTTCAACGACTGTCCAGCATGATTTCGGTTCAACACTACGATATGCATAGTAAGCGGTCTCGCGGTAAGTTGACCCTGTTTTGCTGTAAAGATGAAAAATATTACGCGTTGACTTGTTGCCACGTTGGTTATGCACCTCATATGAGGTTGAATGATGACCTTCTTGCCATTCAAGATGAAATTAGTAAAAACAAAAAAAGCATTCAGCGTTTATTGCATGAAAATAAATATACTTTCTCTGATGATGACGACAGAGTGGTTGGTCATTTTTCTGACTTCTCTTATAATCCTGAAATTGATATCATGTCTATCACTGTTGGCAATAAAGAGGATTTTCAGAAGCTTGTTGGTGATGAATTGGAAGATGTTAATTCAAACTTTGATGACGTATTTAGCAAAATTCACAAAAGACTAAGCCAAGAGGAATCTGTGAAAGTTCGCACAGCCACTGGGGCTGAGGGCTACTTGTGTGACCTTATGTATTCAGTTTTTGTTAAAAAACATGTGATTTTCCGTGATGTTATCATGATAAAAAGTGATGAGTCATTTCTTCAGGATGGTGACGCTGGTGTTCTTGTTTATTTTTTGGATGAAAAAAATAATTGGCAACCGTTTGCGTATGGTATTGCAGAATTAACTAAAAATCACGGAGAGACCAGAGATATGTATTATATCTGCTTGAGATTAAACATTGCCTTAAAAGCACTTGGCCTTCAGGGCGGTCAGTTTTTCAAACTGAGGAACAATGGTGACACTCTATCCGTTAGTGATAAACACATCGACGATGACACTGCATTGAACATCACCAACCGTGACGACAATGGTCGCACTGCCTCTTATAAAGGTAAAAAGTTTTGTCATTTTATTTTCCTTCAATTTTTTTTTAATATTTTACTGGTCAAAACGTTTTTAATATGACAACGGTAAGGACAATTGATAATACAATATAAATAACGTCATAGAATTATAAAAAAATATACATATATCAATCGACTTTTTGACTATCAATTTTTCATGTTTTTGTGTCTTTGTGGTGTTTTAGAGAAAGCTGACGAGAGAACAAATCAAAAACATGAACAAGGTAAGCATAGTGGAAATTATTATATTATTGTTTGAGTACAATATTTTTAGTATAATATAAACTACATTTTTCACTATTGTATATGTTTAAACAGACGCAATATAAAATACTCTGCAGCTTTTGGTTATTCCATGAAAACAACAATGCTCACAACACTTTTTTTCTGTGTTGACAGAAGACATTTCGATAATTATTTTTGATGGTCATAATTTGCTTATTTTAGAAACTATAGCAACATAGTAAAAATCGGTAACAAATCTATAGTTTGCTACAGATTTTCATTTGATTTTTCGAGTCCGGTAACTTTCCATGTATGACAAGAACACGTAATATGGCGTCAGTGTTGGTCCGACAAATCATTTTGTGTAAACGTACCTTTAGAAACTACGTCATGGGCTTTACCAAATATAAAAAAAAAACATTGATTTTTATGCACCAAGTTTGAACAAATACGAAACAATTGTGCGTCAAAAGCTAACAAATATATAAAAGACTAAAAAACGCGATGTTCATAAAAAGATTACGAGCATCTGACAACTTCAGTGTCATTTGCGACTTCTCCAGGGAGTAGAGTGTGGTTACAAGTACATCTGGGTGTTACGATGAAAAATAGGATAATAAAGTTGTTAATGTCACAATTTTTGAAAAATTTCTTATTGTGTTACTAATAATAATAAATTTGAATCGCAACTGTAATACTTTTCTTATAATTCACAGCCAATTAACATTGACAGGATTAGAATAGTTAAATTTCAATTTTTTGCGATTTTTTTGCAATCTGGTTGCAATGGTTACTGTTATGTTAATTATGTTAATAGTATTTATTGTTCTTTTTACTACAGCGACATACACTTATTCAAGCCAACTTGAATTTGCTGAGAAAACGCACGACAAAATACTCAATCTGAAAATTCTAGCCCTGATCAATGAATATCACAATTTTGGTAAGACACTATTTAAAATATAAAGCTAATTGTTTGCAATCAAAATGTTAGATATCGAAGAGAGTTAAAAGGTAGGTCACATTTTCGCAGTTTATATTTAAGCAATTTTAAATATTTGCTCATGATTATGTAGCAAATGTACTTTGAAACCACGATTTGTGCTTGCACTTGAAACTAACAGAGCCAGAGGCGTACTGAAATTTTAGACTGATGAAAACTTTTACACGACATTAATATCAAAATTATTGAAATGTCTATTGACTATTTGATTATTTTTTACATTTTGCTAAATGGCATACAATTATTTTAAGTTGGGTCGTCGCAAAAATGGAATTGCGTTGACAAATCAGTGATGCATCGCGAAAAGTTTGAAATGATGCAAAAACATTGGCTAGAACATCCAGGTGATATTAGAATTAAAGGCGATGTACGTGTGATTTTCAAGGAAAAGTTCTTGATTGGCAAAGGAAGTGGTGGAACCGTTTATCTTGGTTTGGGAAGGGATGGTTATGGAAAAGCTGTAAAAAAAATCCCTAAAAATAGCTGTCCCCATCTTGCTCTACGGGAAAAGAATGTTTTGAATGAGCCAAAGGCAAAGAAGTCGAAGCATGTTGTAAAGTATTGGAACTTTGTAGAAGAGGAAGGAGAAGATTTTGTCTATTTGATATTAGACTTGTGCGAACAAAGTTTGACAAGTTTTGTTAAGTCTACTAGTTTAGATAAACTTCACGAAGCCCTTCCTGAAATCCTTAGACAAATTTTAAATGGATTATCTGATCTTCATAGTGGCCCAAGTTCAATTCTTCATCGAGATTTAAAGCCTTCTAATGTTCTTCAAGACGTGGAAGGCGAATTTATGATAGCTGACTTTGGCATTAGTCGAATATTGAAAAGTGGCGATAACTCAACATATCAAAGCAGTCCTGGTACAGGCAGTTATAGTTGGTCCGCTCCTGAATCCTTGGGTGGTGGACGTTACAAGAAAGAGTCTGATATAATGGTAGATATGTTCATTAAAAAATATATAGCTACTGTTCAGTTCTGCAAATAATGAATAAACACATTTTTTTAGCATTTTAGTCTCTACAGTTGATGTTGTGACTGTTAAAGGGTTTTTTTTATGAATATTAGAGTGCAGGAATGGTGGCTTATTATGTTGCAACAAAAGAGGAACATGCTTTTGGCGCTGAAGAGAATAGATTGAAAAACTTGTTAAATGGAAACCCTGTTGGCTTGAAGAAAATCAATGATGTTCAACTTGAAGACCTTCTTTCATGGATGCTACAGCATGAGCCTAAACTCAGGCCATCAGCCAAAGCGGCGTTAAAACATCCTTATCTACGATCCAATGAGGAAACGTTTGACATGCTGTGTGAAGTTGGGAACCAACCAGAGATTAAAAAACAAATATGTCGAAATTCAGATGTTCGTAAGCAGTTGAATCGTCGCTCAAAATGGATGAAACGTATCGATGATGAAGTTTTGAAAGATTTCATAACATTTGAAGTAAACAACAAAGAAAGAACTGTAACCTACAAGTCTTCATGGGCAAGTTGTTTGAGATTCATACGTAACGTTGATCAGCACTGGCGAGATAAATCTCGTTCACTTCTATCGCCATATATCAAGGAAGGCAACTATAAAGAGTATTTCATGCAACGTTTTTCCGAACTTCCTCTACTGGTGCACAAAATTATTAGATCGACTGACTGGAAAACAAGACGTAAATTGCGAAACCATTTTACCTGTAAGCTATTCAAATAATACCCCATTTTTACGACTTAGCCATGTTAGAGTTCCATGCATAATAACATATTTCTCTGTCACATTGAACTTTTTTTTCTACTCTTTAAGATGTATGTTTTAAGAATTGTATAAATGTTTCCAACCTTCTCAACGTTAAGTAAAATTAAGTTCTATATTTTTCCGTTGCAAACGTTTTTAGGAAACATAAATCCTGTGAAAATTGAAAGAAGTCAATGGAAAGAAATTTGAAGATATTATTGCCAACCGTAATCTTGATGAAAAATGAAGTATCACAAACTTTTAACTAATCATGTGCCACTTTCTAATTGTTAACTTGAGCAACGACCAAGAAATTGATTCATAAAGTCATATCAAGGATTATTTGCATGTATTGTCACTGAAGTATGGATTATTAATAAACTTAAATTCGATCATATATGCATGTAAAGGTCTTAATGAATGTAGAACGTGAATGCATGAAAAGCAATTAGGGAAATGTTGTATTAATTATAGTCGTAGAGCATCTTGCAAATAAATGTAATGTTTGTTATATACTTCGTCATAAAAGTTGAATATGCTACGAACATGTACATCTTTCTATTTCAAGCTGGAGGAGATTATTAAAGCGAGTCGTATAGGGTAGCCGTAAGTATGTTTACAAAAGTTAAGGCGCTTTAAAGAAAATTCTTATTATCCACTGTTATTTGGTTATCACAACATTACCGTACACTAAACTTGGTTACTCTGGGTCATCTGATGTCTTCCACGTATATTTAGGGATATATTTCTGGAAAAAGATTGGAGAAGTGTTTTAAGTCGCTCTGTTTCTGATTATTTCTTTGTAGCTCAAAGAAATGTGAATGAGTTTATGTGTAAATTGTTGGTGATTTACAATTGTTTGTTGGTGCTTGTTTGGTTGAGAAGTTTAAAGTTACTCTAATGAACAGTTGCTATTATAGATTCGCCTCACAAAAGTGCATCTACGCAGATCAAATCAACTATCGTCAATTATTTTAAGGTCACGAATACATTCCCCCTGTAATTGCAATAGGATTTGGTTATCTGTCATGATCTCTGATTTTTTTCTGTTGTGGAAAATGAAGGTTTGTGTTTGTTTGAAATGATCGATTAATATTGCTTATTAATGTTTATTTTGAACCTATTGCCTCTAATTAAAAAAGATTAATGCCAGTCTTGATTGCAAGAATACAGCATATATTGCAAGGAAATGTTATTCAACATTTCCAGAAACTGTGTTGTTTCCTTTGATTAAACTTTGTATTCATGCAGGCTTTATAAATGTCATCTCCAAATCTTCGTCTTACTTAAATACTGTTACATGTTACATTTTTCATGTTGCATGAGGCATTGTAACATATCTATAGTGAACATTACAAGAAATGTACATTTGTTCTAGATTTGACAACGATTCTAGTGATTTTTTCCAAAATTGCTTGTAACTTTTGACTTTTATCGTGAGCGTTTTGTTTTGGAGACTTTCTTTATGTGATCTCCCCAGTGGATCTATCTTTTCTCACTGCCTTGTTCTTCGATTTCTGCTTGTCTCGACAATACTCGACCTAAACCATCATAAACAAAATGAAATTCATAGCCGTGTAAATTACCTTTTTGTAACAGCTGTTTTAATAATGGTTTTTCAAAACAGGCAGCGTCACAAATAGCACTTGCTATGACAGCGCCGTTTTGTTAAAATGCTAGACTTTTCTCTCCACAGGATCTCACTTCTTATGTGACGACTGATTCCTTATCTATGTGCTAAACACTGCTTCTCACAGAGATAGACGTCTTCAGATACTGTTTTCATAAGTTGTTGAAACATGTCTAAAATTTGATCAAGTTGTTTTTGAAACTGTCAGAAATGACACATCGATTTTTAAGACTGACATAAGGCCCGTTTACACGAGTAATTTTAATATGACAATTTTTAGTTGACAATGTTAATTTGACCGTGTAAACGACAAAAAAATTGTCAAATTTTATTTAACAATCGCCTGTTTTGAAAAGTTGGCGTGCTAGCTTTTATGTGACAAGTAAAAATTATCACATACAACAAATGGGTCGTGTAGATGGCTGTCAAATAAAAAGTGACACATATCAAGGAGCAAAGTACATCCCAGGTTTCACATTAGTGATTGGCGATACCGCTAGTATCGATTCGATACGATACCGATTACTTTTTCTTAAAAGTATTGAGGTATCGATTACTAAAGCGATTACTTTCTCCAATTTCGAATATAAAAGTCTGAGTCACTTGATAAAGATCTGATAATGGAATTGCTAAAGTGTGGCCTTATATACTTCAACAATACGACAAAAATTTTATTTTTTTTTTGTCTTAAATTACAAACTGTCATAACATTATTAGGAGTAACGATAAATTTTCAGAAGCTGTAAAAAATTGTAATTGAAAAAATTGGTTGCATGCTGTTCTGAAAGATAAATAAATATTTTTGCACTTTGGAACATGTTAACAGTAACGATGTATTTTTGAAAGTTATATATTCTTGTTTAAAAAAAGCATCATGTCAACGTTCTTTGCCTTTATCCTACTTCTTTTTTCACTTACCAGGTCTCCCGCTTTAGAGAAGAGTCTCTTTAGGGAACTGAAATCGCTGGCACACAGAGATATTTCCTTGCAATTTTTTCAAGAAGGGGTTATTGACAGGCATTTTCTTTCCACCGATTTAATCGATCGCTTTTCCTCGGTATGTTTTTCTTCTTGAAGTATTTTCGGCATTCTTCTTCCACGACAGTCCTTATGCAGTCCTAAATGTCTGTCGTGTAGTAACAGTTATTTTAAAAACATTTACGAGGTACTAACTCCTTATTGATGATGTAATAATCTAATAATTATGAATATATGAAACTTTCACTTAGTAAAGAACTAACCATATAACATAAATGAAAACCTTACATATCTGACATCCTGTTTTTTTGCTCTAAGAGAAACGAGAATATTAAAAACAGTCGTCCATTTTTGTTCGTGAAGAATTTTAATGCTAAGTACATTTAGCGTTAAATTATTTTTAATTCATTTTGTTTGTCTATTTCATAATTATTTCGTTTTTTAAAATAAAATAAAATCGGCTAAAAGCAAAGCACCTCTCTTGTATGTACGTATTACATGGTATTTTATCCGTCATCATATTTCATTTATAACTGTTTGAGATTCTTTTACATTTTATTGATTTGTTTTTCTTTGACGATGAAGGCGAAAATCTTTATGATCATCAAGTGAAGATTAGTCAGGTAAGGTCGGTGATTCTTTAGTGGACTGGGGAGTAGTAAGATGAATGGTATTTTTTTCAAATGGAAACATCGTTATTAATATTGTCTAGCAATAATATAAATAAAATTAATAAATACTTACGAAATGAACTCACGTGAAAATAGTTTTATAACCATCAAAGTTAGTTAAGAAACGAAAAATATATTATTATAGGTTTAGTATATGTAGATATCTCAATGATTCACAGTTTGTTTATCATCAACGCTTCAATGTGAGTAGATATGAGATATATGATGTATATATATGGGTTAATGTTTTTTATAGACCAAATTTCCTCTCTAGGCCCTTGTTGGTTTGTTAGTTTACACTGATCATTTATGCAGTTTAGGAACTTGTGTTTGATTGCTGTGGATGGCAGACGTTTGTGGCTGTTCAAAAGACATCAGGCCATGGAAAAATAATAAGTTTTATTAACGACTGAAGAAAGTAACTGGGGACAAGTAAGATGAATGTTTTGAATTTTTTCAAATGGAAACATCTTTATTAAATGTTAGCAAAAATATAAATATTTACAAAATGAACTTAAATGAAAATAGTTTTATGCAGGTATTGGTTAATGGTTATAGATAAAATTTCCCCTTCAGGCTCTTTTGTTGGTTTTGTTCATATTAGCTTGTAATTATTCAAGTATGTAATTTATAATTAAATTTGAATGAGATATAGTGAGATAAGTTGCAGTATGATATTAAATGAAAGCTTGAACAAGGGCTACAAAATGAAGGCTTATTTTTATTTGTGGTATCACCTGACATGATTAACACAATTTATACTAAGATAAAATGAAAAATGCCAGACATTAAATAGTCCACTAAACGAATGTCCAAGGTTAGACAAAAATGATGTCATGGGTAATTGTGGGATATATTTCTGGAAAAACATTGGAGAAGTGTTTTAGGATTTGTTTGTGATTATTTCTTTGAAGCTCAAGGAAAAGTGAATGAATTTATGTGTAAATTGTTGGTGATTGATATGAAGTTATCAAGCACTTGTGATATGTTGAAAATGAAGACTTATTTAGTTAAGAAATTTTAATCATTTATTATGTGCTATTATTTTGTTTACCTGTAATTATATCTAACTTTATTAAAATCAAGTATTTGCTTATTTAATTTCAGGCCCATTTTCCTGAAAACATTCCTCTGTTGTGAAAAAATACTTTGGAAAAATTTGCACCCTTGCTGGCCAGAGTCTGCCAAAGATCATATTTTCACGTAAAGATGCACCTGATTTTTGTATTATTGAAAAGAGAATTCCTTACATAAGCGCACCTAAAGCTATTTCTTACTAATAGTTTTCATTAACACATTATTTTGTTATGCAATCAAAAAACACCTCAACTATCTGCAAATGGGCTCCAAAAAAGTATATAATGTTGGATTCCATTATTATTATGCTAAATTCATGCGTATTTTTCATAATTTGGATACAGTCACTGAATGAAAATGTATCTGCAATGAGTATTTTTAATGTTTGTTTACAATTACTCATTACTGTCTATCTAGTTTGCACTAATATTGAGCTGTACAATTTTCTGGGAGAGGTCTCACTGGTCTGTTTGCAACATTGAAGGTGAGTTATTTTATTTGTCCGAGAAATTAGGCTATACAAAACAAGAGAGTGGCAGATATCATGTCTGTGATGACACTCTATGCACTGCCTTTTTATCATATTTCTTATTTACAAAAAGTTTAAACCTTTTTTCAACCCCCCACAAATAATGACAAATCTGTTGTTAGTATCAGGAGTTCAAAGTATCATGACAAAACAAGTTGTCAATCAATGAATTCAATGTTTCAAAATAGTAATATTGTTTAAACAGAATTTAAATATCAGGTCTTGAAGCATAGATAAATGGGATCGAACATAACTTATATTTCATCGCAATTGCCGGATGGTCTCATAACAATTTCGAACTGTTAAGTTTATGCACATTAGAAAGTTCTTATCCTGTGTTAAAGTGACTGCAACTCCACTTGTTTCAATCTTTTTGCGTCTCCTGTTTTACAGGCTTCCCACGTGTACGCAAGCGTACCTATTTTTGTTAATGCATTTTGTCAAATTCACAGAATGTCCGAAGTTTTTTCATGAACAGTTGCAAGGTCAACAAAATGGTGACAGAAACGATAAAGTAAGGATTTTTTCTTGCTGCCCAAGCCATCATCCAGTATGATATAAAGAAAATTCCAGTTGAATAATTTAAGAAACAGTCCATTCATAAACAATTTGTGTTTTGCTATTGGTAGATTTACGCAAGATTTATTGGAATTAATGTTTATTTGTAATAACTGTTTATTTGTAGACGATACTTTTTTCAAACACATTTCAACTTTACGATTGTGAGCATACTGAAATGCAGTCATTTACGAAATCTGCTTAGAGAAATCTCCATAAAGCATGTTTTTCCAGTTGTGATCTTTTGAATTTGAAATGCTACATTGTAAAAGAAATATTTATTTCTCTCAAGGTCACGAGCTGCAGAAGAAGGCATTCGTGCTGTCAGACGGAAGCAAAAACGGTGAAGAAGTGGAGGTTGTTGAAACTTTTAAAGGTGAGAGAATTTTTACAAACATAGTTGTGACATGTTTTTTACTGGATAAAAACTACACGTTGCTATTCTAGATTGCATTTGTGAATTCTTTCAATACCCAAATAACCATTTTAAGAACATTTCACGCGTCAGGCGTTTGATTCAATCGCCAATAGTTTGTATTGGGTTTTTCTATAAGATAGAAAGTCAGTCTCTTGGCAATTAAATCGAATTTCCAATGCATAAATGAAAAACTCTTAACATTTTTTTATTACCTTTATACAAAACAAAAGACTTCACAAATTCAATTTAGTTTTTTTGAGCGTAACAGTCTTTAATTCCATGTACAAATCCCCAATTTCTGTTTTTAACACATATCTTTCAGTCTTTTATTAGTTACAGTTAACAAAAATAATTTTGAACATTTACCAGGAAAAATTCGATTAGAATGATAATAGGAAAATAAAAATAGACAAATTCTCGGTATCGCTTCTATCGAATGAACAAAGATCTTTTTCTTGTTATTTTAAATAGATGCATCTTAAATAGTTATGCAATGAAGTGTGTCATTGACACGCGTAATATCAAATTTTTCAATGAATTCTTGCATTTTAGAAGAACGGACTGTTCTAAATTCTAATACTGTATATCTTACATGCCAACATCCTTAAGGTTTTTTTCTTCTTATTAGGTGTTGCATTGTAGCGCCTTGTTTGATTCGGTTGTCCAAATTTAGAATCTTTTCTTTTTTTTTAAATGTAGTCGACTGCAATCAATGGTTAATCACAAACATTAAACAGTTATACTATAAAACGTTCGTTTGCTGTGATTGCAATAAGCGGATTGTGTTTTGATTTATGCTTTTAAATATCTTGGTAGAGATTTGTACGGAAAAAATAACTTCCAATTATGTTCACATTGACAAAGACCCCATTGCCTTACTGAGTTTAAGGTGTCCCTAATTGTGATAGCTTCATCATAATTGGTGAAAGTAAACCATTGCACTTAATATGTTTTAATTCAAGTGTATAAAGATGAAACTTGACGATAGTAGTCTTTTCTATACCTTGTTATAGCTACCTTGTTGCTGTGACAAATTTTTTGTGATTTTGTTGTTTTGTTAGGTAATCATAATTTTTAGAATTTGTGAATAGTAAGCTTTCCCCTAAGATGTAGCTACTTTGCTACTATTATGATAAATATTTTTATTTCGACAATAATTTGTAAAAAAAAACACCCTTATTTGGCGTGCATCAAATGATTATCGTAGATTTTTGACGGTTAACTTCATACAGTTGGATGTTTTAAAACATTGGTACAAGTAGCGTTTAACAAGGATGAGTACAATTTCTGAAAATTTTCTTCCTGCGTATGTTTCATTTTTATAAATTTTCATCTATGTTAAGGCTAATAATCACGGAAAGTTGCTTTTTTGACGTACGGCTTTGAAGGTTATGATGTTATATGTAATTTAAACGCTTTAATGATTGAATATTAAAACTGTGCAAGCATTCTATTTTAATCTTTTTATTTCAACGAGTGAGAAAGACGAAGATTTGATAAATATGTATTTATGATTGCAGAATTTCCTAAGTTCGATATATTTACCTTGGATAATACAGAATTCATAGTGTTGCCTTCAACGAATGAAAAGTTACTTCATGGATGACGGTACGTTATATACAATCAAATTTATGCAAGACCCTCGTAAATTGTGTGTAAGCTATACATGCAAAAATATGGATATATTTTCCAACATTTTATCGTAGAACATACATACACTTTATTGATCTTTTACCTCGATAATCGTTGTCTAGAGATTTTATGTCTTTATGCACCAACTATAGATATGTCTTTAAGGTTTTTTCGGAGTTGAATTTTATTGACTAAAATACTGTCATACGTTTGGTGACTTTTCAATTGACAGAACGTTACGAGTCTAAAGGTGAAGGAACGGAATATTACCCCGACTATGAAAGTAAGTTATACTATGAAATTTATGTATAAGGCACTTATAAATTGTATCTTCCATACGTAGTCAGTGATATACTTTCTAACATTCAACATATACTCCTTGATTATGCTTTTCCTTGTTATCTCGTCATCTCAGGATATTTTATGTCTCCTTGCGCCCAATATTTTTAAGCATTTTCAATTCAAAATCCCTTCATGAGATTGTTTGTGTAAGAAAATAATAAGATCCATAAAAACTAAAAAAATAGCTTAAGATGCATTTGTGCAAACTGGACTATTTTCCAAAGCTATAATTCACAAAGTTTAGGTGTTGAACAACACAAAATAAGTCAGTTTTAAGTTAATGTCGTCATCAAAAAAGAGCTTTTGACAATTCAGATGAACCTTTGGCATACAAGTTTCAGGCATCGCGGAGGATAGATAATTGGGGGGGCTCATATTTATATATTCATGTTTTAATCCTTAGAAAACAATGGATTTCAAAAGAACTTAAGCCTGCATACCATGAATATATGAATATTAGCCCCTCCCCCCAATTATCGATCCTCCGCGGTGTCTGTTTATTATATGTTCCTTGCCATTTTGAGCAAAAACGCCATAGAGTGTTGGATGTGAATAGATAGAAATATTGTATCATTCTGATTACAAATTGTATTACAATGCGAAATAATATTGGTCAATTTTGGTGAATCTCAGCAGAAATAGATCCGTCCGCCATTTTTTCTGTTCCGTTCCGATGTTCAGTGGTTTTATTTGTTTGAATTTTGTTTCCTGAAATAAATTTGTAGGAGTTTGTAAAGATGCGTTCTGGCGGCCCCCATATGCCTTCTGCTAGTGGTGTCTTGCCTTAAATCATTCGTGGGATATTCCCCCCTGGCTGTACCCCAGTTACAACGCCAATGGTTCGTGTTTCATAGTTATACATAGGATCGATACATAGGCGTAGGAACAGATTTAAATTTGGGGGTGGGGTTAAAGTCGACGAGTATAGTATATACTCCACCCTTATTTTTGAAGCTTTAGGGAGTCTTGTAGAAACATTGAAAATGGAGAAAGTCATGAAACCTTTATGATTTAATTGTACTTCATTACAATACGCAAAGTGTAGGTATTGTTCAAAAATCAATACATTGCACAAAACGAACGAATTTAACTAATAGCCTAAATGATCTGTCGTACTATTTGCAAGCTACGAATTCTAGTTCATTGTCAGACTAAGATGTTTTCACTCTTTGAAGAATTAAAAATGGACCTTTGTTGTATGCATTAAATGGGTACAAAGAAGTTTATGAGCTTTACTACACATACAAGGACGTACGTTTTCATGATGTCGCTTATCGTGCTAATTCAAGTGATATCCATAATTCGCATTTGATCTTAGCATAAATTTTGCTTGTTTGCGGTCTTTACTAAATCTGACAGTATTGATATTGTTTTCCTTCTTAAGTCAATTTCTACTTTGTTCTTGAACTTTCTGTAGTCTGGGTGATGGGTACATAACATAAAACCCCTATATGCACCTATCAAAAGTTCAATATTTGCCTAAGATCAAACTTTATTTGTGAAACCTGAGCTCCAGTTCATATCAAATACTGCTATCCGCGTGCAACACTGCATACTTTTTTTTAAAAAGGCATCGATCTCTGCAGTTCTAACAGTAAAACCTAGTCTCGCTCAAAGATGTTATGGTAGATTAAAGTGAGCCACTTCAGCCATTAGTCAACCTAAAGGACAAGATTGAGCTACATAATATACCAATACCAATACAGCCTTCGTCTCTTCTCTTTGAATTGGGTCTAGAAACTGCATTCAGATGTCGAGTCATATACGTATTTGCTGCCCCATCATGTGCTTGTTTATAACTGTTCAAATCAGGGGAAGGTTACCGCGAATAAGGATGTACACAGTATTTTATCAAAAGCTCCCCAAAACGTGTTCATTTCGAAGTTTTTTGGCATTGTCTGGTTTATCTATAAAAATAATAAGACGGTAAAATTGCCAGAACGCTCATTTTATACACGTTGCGTGCAATACACAACAGAATTTAAACTTTCAACTTTTCGAGTTGAATTAGATTTTTAATTTCTCATTTTCTTTGCGCAAGCGGTTGCAAACTGCTCTCCCGCTTTTCAAGATTAATTTTTTGCTTTTAGATAAACCAGGCGATGCGAAAATACTTAGACGTGGACACATTTTGGGAAATTTTGATAAAGAAATTTTGTAAAGATAATTTTCTTGTCATTTAAAAATGTTCTAATATTTTTGTACACCTTGTGAATTGTTGATATCTTACAGTTCATGGTTGTCTGCTCTCTAATTAAACATCCTACACATCTATGGGGCGCCAAATGTGCATTTATTATTTAAGTACATTATCGCATTATTTTGCATGATTTATTTAATTATATATGATAATTGCATTTAGTAGTTAGTAGTTTGCTTATTTCAAATAACCATTTTTGTGACAACGTGCTTTAAGTTTATTATACCAAAGAACCAGTTTTACTTTCTTTGATATAATTTGGTTACATCAAGTAACCAGTTTTACTTCCTTTGATAAAATTTGGTTATATCAAACAACCAAAATAATTTTGAATTTTGATACACTTGGCGAAGCAAAAAAAGTCAAAACATAAGCCTACTCCCCCCTTCGGATTTTTATGTCTTCCGAGAGATAGCGATTTTTTCCAACCGAATTTCTATGCGCGCTTTGTATTTGGTGAACTCTCTTATTGACGATTATTTCATACAAAGGAAGGATTTTGGTTTTCAATGAATTCCGCCGATTCCTCCGAAAGGCTCGCGACATCATTGACTGATGTTATAGGGCGAGCCATTCGTGAAACTATTCAAACTATTACGAACTCTGCCAAGGTATGCAGTACATTTGATTAAGGAAGAAATAAATGCGTATGGTCTATGGCAATTAAATTAAACTTGGCAACTCTGTGTATAAAGTATCAGGTATTGCTTGTTGATTTTCCACAATTTCCATAATGGTGATAATGGAAAAATACCTATTCAAATGTGCTGCTTACCTTGGCAGAGTTCGTAATTGTTTCACGAATGGCTCGCCCTATAACATCAGAGAAATATTTATATAATTATAATTATTCTTTTACCTCATTAAATATTCTTCAGTGTAAGAATAAAAATTCCATAATTATGTTTATGCTTGAAATGAGGAGCATATCTGAAACAATTGAACTTTTTGCAAATACATGTATTCTTAGCAAAAGTGTTTGTTAAGCAGATCATTGTTTTGTGAAAATCTTTCTGTTAGTAAAGCAGCGTTAGAGCTTTTTATCTTTATATTTTCTACTACATGTCTTAGGTCATCTTACACAACGTTTTGAGAATGCTTTTAGATCCATTCAATTTCAGACATCTCATCGGTATAGAAACAATCTTTACTTGGCATAAAGTCTTTTAGTTGTTTATCTCTTTGAAGACTTCTCATATTCTTTGTTTCGTATGGTCATGCAATATCCTTATATATGTTGATAAGAATTATTTATAAATAAAATAATGGAACGGTGTAATAAAGAAGATATTATTTTTATTGTACTTGCATGCTGAAAATAATTGTTTTGTGTTGACGATTTATGGGATATATTTTGAGATATTCTCACCTAGGTTTAATTCACTACCAAAGTTTATCCATTATTACCAATGATGATATTTTACTATAATGCGGTTATGAGTTGTTTTGAAACAAAACTACTGAAGCCACGACGTTTTTGCAGGTTGGTATAATATTACAGAATAATGATTAATGATGACTGTTCGTGGTTGTTTTTGCATGGGTTGCTAATCAGTTAATCACTATGACTATGTAGGAAGCAATGATGTTAATGTACATTTGTACAACTAAAATATAATTAATTGATAGATTTTGCACTTTTCTTTCTATTATTATATATGTATATCTGCAAAGTTATGATACCTGAGGTTAAATACATGTATGTTAATTTTTCTGCAGTTAGATTTTCCCTTGTGAGCACAGTTAACCTGTCTTGTGTAAAGCTAAACGATTGGTTGTAAAATACAGTATTTGTATTTATTTTCACGTAACAATTATAATATAGGCATTACGCTTTTTAGGCATCGATGACGAAATTTATGTATAGCGCTGATAATGCTTGTACAGGACAGTACATACTGTATCATCAGTCCTATATCATAAAGTGCAAAATTAAAGTTACAAGGCTGACCTAAAGTTTTTACAATAGTAAAAATGAAAATGTATACAGCTACGTAGAAACTCATATTATGGTTATGCTGTATTTGCGGTATACGAATTTGGACAAAGTTTGTGTACCTAAGTTCATCATTTTACTTGTGCTAAATAAATACAAAATAATTGCACTTATGTAACCTCAATGAATGCAACGATTTTTCACCTCATGATGATAATTTTACAATTGTACGAAAAAGAACGTTCACTATTCTCACTTATAAAATTCATTTCTTAGCGTAAGAGCTAATTTATTAACGTTGATGAGCTTGGAAATGTTTTCTACGTTGCATACAACATACGTGTCGCACCGGAAGACAGACCATCGGACAACGAAGCGTTAAAACACCCTTATCTACAAACCGATGAGGTGAATTTTGATTTGCTATGTGATGTTGGGAATGAACCAGAAATAAAGACATCATCTCGACATTCTCTTACCTCAGATGTTTGTGAGCAGTTGAATCTTTCAATAGATTGATGTACCGTATCGATCATGAAGTCTTTAAACATTTCAATAAAGTATCCGACTTTACATGGTTAGGTTGCCTAAGATTTTTACGAAACGTTCGCCAGCATTGGTATGATAACCCTCGTCCACAACTGTTATGGAAATTATGAAGAGTATTTTCTTCAACTTTTTAAGGAACTGCCTGTTCTAGTTCACAGAACCATAAGATTGAGTGACTGGAAGACGAGACTTGTTCTAAAGAAACATTTTGCAGGTAAGACACAGAAGTGAGTTTTCATTTTTGATAGCCAAGCTATAAATTAGGGGTCCATGACACTATATTTGTTATTCTCACTCTAGTTCTCCTCTTCATTTATTGTACTTAATGCATGTATGTTTTTAATTCTGTATATTGCCGTTGCAAACATTTTCTGGACAGTGCACATCCTGTAAAACTTGAAGAAGGCAAGGGAAAGAAAAGCGAAGCTGTTATTGAATACCCTGATCTTAACGGTAAATAGCTATGTAACAACAAACTAATGCTGTGTACGTGTCACTTTTCTTAAATATTCTACCAAAAACCGTAATCTCTCCACTTGTTTCTGGTGCATCATTTTCTAACTTTGTGCAACTGAAAATAACGGTTCAAGCATGTGTGATAGTACTAGCAATAGTCAAAAATCTTTAGACGAGATCAACAATTTGTCAGATATCCAAAGATAGTGAAGAGTACCTACGAATCATGCTGATTCAGAGACTGGCATATTTTTATCGTATGGTAAAAAGAAGCTTATAGCTTATTATGTTGTCAAACTTGTAAAGAACACATATGCAATAATAAATATTACGTATCCTTTGCTTTAAGTCAGCAAATGCTTTCAAATCGTATACATTAATGCTGAAATTTTGATTTTAGGCTTGAGTAAAACTGTAAATAATGTGCATTAAATGTAGAAAGTATTAAAGGGAAAACATACTATAGTAAAAAGTAAAAGTACTGCGTACCATTCGAAGGCCTTACCAAATACCTATAGTTAACATAATTTTTTGAAAATCCTCTTTCGATATGGTAAAAATACGCTCAGATTTTTTCTAGTAAGACCATCTTACACAGCAGTCACGACGAAGTCAGTATGATCAAGTTTGTTTACAAAATATATGACACTGTCGTAAACAAACAACCATTTACAGTTCCCAAAAATTTAATTGACGAACAGGATGATAGTCAAAGATAGCCTGATTTTAACCTGCTAAATTGTTGTGAAACTCTTCCAGCTTCATTGGAGACAATCCAGAAATGATAGTTTCTCGTGTATACTAAAAATTATACTTTGTTTTACGCATCCAATTCAAATCGTAGGCATAATTATCGATATTTTACCATTCCTAGATTTCACTCAAATATTTACCATTTTTTTTCAGTTCATACAGGAAAGGCTCGTCAACATAATTATCTGGGTAATTTTTTTCTTCGTACAAGATTTTTCTCCATGGCTTTTTCACCATTATAAGAAAATGTTTCTTAAAAAATAACAGAGTATGACTTTGCTTGACAGACAGTCAAGTCATCCCACCTGAGATAGCAAAGGTTATAAGGATGAAATTAATTACTTTGTATGAAGCATGTATATGTCAAAATGCACATTAGCTCAACCAACATAACAGCATAGTTAAATTTCAAAATTCTCATACAAAACCAATGATTTTTCAACAAAAACTAGGCCATTTCGAAACCCACCAAACAATGACCAGTTCATTGTATCCCATCTGTCAGAATCATTAGTCAGAATCGATTGTAAATCGGCAATACCAGGGTAATACCAAGCAATACTATCCATTTAACATAATGTACCCTAACTTTAGTCTTAAAAATATTACTGATAATAGTCATTATGTCATTCATGTCAATTTGTATTCCTAAAGTACAAATGTACAAGAACAAAAAATTATAAAAATACAGTGTTGGCTAGGAATTTTCTCTATAATTCAGCAACGCAATATACACATTTACTTCTTTACTGACCAAACTATCAATAGCTTGTTCAATGTGGTTTTAAAAAGAAGACAAATAATGTTATTTCTTCTTCATCGAGCTGCTTCATAAAGATGAAAACTTGCTAAAAAACAGGGGAGAGCAGGACCCTGGTTAAGACGCTGGACGAGTTTGGGGAAGCGGCCCAGAGGGGGAAAAACCTTCACACGTCATTACCACGGTCATTGCGATGAATGGGAAGTGCGAAAGGTAACTTTACCAAGGAATGTTTAGGTGTAGAAAAGCTCTAGAATAGTTTACAACGAAATTGAAGTGCCTGTATTTCGGATATTCGGTGATAATGGCGATGTCTGAAGCGCATCGTGAATTTTTAAGAAAAAACAGGGAATATATCAAACGAAATCTTGAGGTTGATGCTGTTTGGCCACAAATGACGGACGTTCTGGATCGTAACTGCGAAGACAAAATTCGAGCAGAATCCACCCCTGAAGCTCGTACTTTGGAACTTCTTAATTTGCTGCATCGGCGAGGCGATGAAGCATTTATATCCTTTATTAGAGCGACACTTAAAGTTCAAAGATGGGTTGGGGAACACTTGGCTGATTTAGCCGGACTTAATGTGAACCATATACTTCAAAATGCCACGCAAAGTACGACATTTTTTATTTCTTATACTGTTATATATTACGTACTGTGAGCTTGTTTGCCTGTCTATTATTTATTCATTCTGTAGATGTAAAATTCTCTAGATGATAAGAATGCAAATATCGACTTCACTTGCAGAAGTTTTAATGAAAAACCATCTTCTTATATATAAACAGAAACATCAGAAAGTTTTAAACCTTTTATTTTACCATTGTCTTACTTAGGAGAAACTGAAGAGCCTGGAATGAAAGACGTCCATCGTCGAATTCTTGTGAGCCATTTGTCCGCATTTAAGCAATCACTTAATGTCGCTCAAATGGTTGAAAGTTTATCCAACAATGTGGCGATCACAAGCAGAAATCCTGGTGTCAACATCAGAGCTGTGTTGCAAGAACTATCTTTGGACAAAAAAGTGGAAAAGCTTATATGTGATGTGCTTCCGCGTTTAGGGCCTGATGCATTCCAATTTTTTTTCAAAACCTTAGATATAAATCAGCCGCAACTTGCCCATGATTTGAGGCAGTCAATAAAAGGTATGTAAAAAATGTATTAATTATTCCTCCTTGTTATTACATATAAATGTTTATCCCTTTACATATCCTGTAAGTCAAATTCACCTCACTGATTTGTCAGCTACTCATCCTGGCGAACTAATTGATGAGAGACAATGCTATCAGGAGTCAACAAATGCTCATCTGACTGGGCAGACAACAGCCCAGTTTAATCTTGAAACAACCTGTTCAGATCTACCTGACCATGTTCAAAGAAAGTTAGAAGAACGTTTAAACGAAGGCAATGAGTTATTAGAGAATGACTGCAGAAGGTGATTTTCAAATGAATTAAAGTCTGTTTAAACTCAGTTGATGTTTTATCTTTAGGTAACTAAATGTTTTTAGTAAAGTTTTATTCCTTAACTGAGCACAAATTGACTTTTTTTCAAGCCTGTACAAAGCAGTGAATTTGCCACAAGGTAAAGAAAACATCATTGCTGAAAAATTCTCTGGTAACCCCAAACGATATGTGTTGGACACTTGGTTTGATAGAGATGGACAACATGCCAATGTAAGAGCACTGCTCCTAGCATTGAAAGAGTGTAAGCAAGGAGGTTTAGCTCATGAGATAGAAAAGGATTTGGATGTTAAGCTGCCTGATCAAGTTCCGCAAGACACCGTTGATGGAATCATGCAGTTAAATGAAAACGAGAAAAGAACTGGTAAGTGAAGTTGGACTGAGTGGTTGTCCAATTTTTCAAAGCAAAGCACAATCTTGTCAGATTGAGCAGTTGCATCAAAGTATAGTTTTGTACATACAACCAGACCACAAGTTTTGTTTATGCTATGTAAATCTCAGATCATTATTGTTCTTTTCCCATCTGTTTTTTTCACAGTAAGTAAACACATTAAAATTTACATAGCAGGACTAAATTTGTGGGATAGCAATGCCACTCTTCACCTGCAAGGATTAGTTTTCGAATAATGACTCCAAGTTCTTGAGGCTTGGTCTGACATGTTTTACTTTCATGTCCAAAAGTAAGGTTGGAGATAAACTTTAAAGTTTGCTTCACATGATTGCTTATATTTAAGTCAATGTATTAATGTGTAAGGTGTAAATGCAGTAACGTAGGCAGCTCGACTTTTTACTCCCGCTTGTATCTAAATGTTTTTGTGTTCACTAGCTGTGAGAAGAATAGATTTATAAAAAGATGAATAATGGTTATCCATGAGAAGTTACATAACCATAGGAAATCTACAGGCTGGCTACGTTAATGAGTAAATGTTAAATAAATATTTCAACTTGGTTTAATTAAGATATCCTAATTTAGTCTCCATCTTAATTAAGCTCTGAGGTTCGTGAAGGAGATACGGGGAGAATTAAAAGTTCAGTTGATAAATCAATTGAACCAAGGTAGTGTTGATGTTCTCTCACCCTACGGGCTCGGTCTGTACAAAAAGACATCGGTCCGATATTTCTCCGTAAAGACCTCAAGCTCGGTTATTAAGGGCTTAATAACGCGCATGATTGGTAGATGATTTTGTCATTATTGTATGACAACCAATCATGTTGCAAATTTAGCGTCGCGCGCGGAAAATTCCGCCTGGTTAAAAAAAGGCTTTAGATTTATTTGTGATAGAACGGTTGTGGTTGACGATTGTGCTTTTAATATTGGGCTGTTTGTGCTGTTAAGATTTTGTAAAGATTTAAAGAGGGTGGTTAAATACTTTTCTATCATGCAAAGAAATTGTTTGCAACGTTGGTTGTTACATTCTTACTATAAGTTTAAGTTAAACCACTGATTCAATTTAAATTTGAATATTCAGTGAAATCATCTACATGATGATTAGTACATATAAGTTCACTGATTAACAGAGCCATAATTTTATTATTTTCATTTAACTGAAAATCGTCAATATAGACGTGAAACACTGGGTAGTAAATCATATCAAGTATTGTTTGAATATGTAATTCAAAGTTATATATGTATAAATATGTATAACTTTGAATTACATTTAAACAATATACTTGATACAAAAAACAGACGTACGTATTTCTCATGTTATTTTTTATTGTAGACGATGAAAGAAGTTTGGCTGAACTTCCAAAAACAGGTAGATAAGTCTTTTCAATATATGTTTACATGATGCTGATTTTTGATGGTTCACGTAAACTACGAAATCTTATTTATCTTTTTTTGTTTTCCGTTATGATGTATTTAATGGAGTAGACCAATCTTCATCTTCTAATACAAAGGGTAATGCGCATTGTTGATAGTCATTGATGAAATTTCATAACTCTGTTGTTTACTTTTATATTTTGTCTGATTTATCTTTAGGAAAGAGAATGCTAATACCATTAATAAGACAGCTTTTCATTCGAAGAACTAAACCCAAGGGAAAAGGTAATCCTGCGCATGTTATCTACTTGAGAATTAGCAGATTTTTCAAAAAAAAATTGTTAAAGAAATCTTTGGGACAAGCTTTCAAAAGAGTACGAGGAATATCATTTTTAAACTAGAATACCTGCGTCACTCACAGATTTATCTTTAGGAAAGAAGACGAGGGAAACACCACCCAGATTGCATGACGAGGAAAAAGGTAAACATGTACATGCTGACATTTTCATCATTCTGTGAACTCACGTTAACTGATGCGCATGTTATCTACATGAGAATTAGCAGATTTAAAAAAAAAATTGTTAAAGAAATCTTTGGGACAAGCTTTCAAAAGAGTACGAGGAATATCATTTTTAAACTAGAATACCTGCGTCACTCACAGATTTATCTTTAGGAAAGAGGACGACGAAAATACCACTTAGATTGCATGACGAGGAAAAAGATAAACATGTACATGATGATGTTTTCATCATTCTGTGAACTCACGTTAACTGGCTTTTCAGAACCACAACGTCCAAGAATGGATTTTTTCATCAGTTGTCAAGAAAGTGACAGGAGAAGTAATGAAGAGTGAAAATGTTATGTTGAAACTTGAGTTCTTATATAATACATTAGAATGTTAGTTAAAGAAATATTATGATTGTAAAAGAAGTATATAGCCATGCTGTGCATTACAAGTCGGTGTGAGGAGATTTGTATTTCCGGAAGAATCTTCATACGTTGCAAACTGCATCTTTTTCCCGAGCTTCAGTTGTGTGTAGACTCCTGAATGTTGGACTTGCACATATCTCAAAAGTTTTTTTTTTATACAGGATTGGGGTGGACATTGTGAACTACGTTTGAAAATATTATAGACATCAAGACTTGATGATTTAGAGGAAGTAAAAGTCCAAAAAACATCATCTTGCAAACTCAAGATTCGAGTTATAACAGCAAGAGACAAGATTTAAAGCAATATTTCAACTTTTATTTCAAAGTCATTATCACTTGGCTTGATTATGTTTCTGAAATAAAGTCGAAAATTGCTTTAAATCTTGTCTCTTGCTTTTATAACTCAAATCTTGAGTTTGCAAGATGATGTTTTTTATCATGTGTTTTCTCAATTACATTTTGAAATTGTTGAATTTTGAATTATTGAAAACATGTTAGTTTAATATCGTTTAATATCGTATTGTATGCGATCAACATTTATTATGGTGAAATCAAAATAATTGTTTAAATATGCGTTCATATCGCAGAAAAGGTTGTTAAATCAGTTAACTTGTCATGTATGAAAGTAAATATAAAATTTCTTTTTATTGGTTTTAGTGCAAATTTGCAGTTAACATTCTATGGCTTTTCCTTGTATTTTCAAACTCTTCTAGAATTCCATTGTATTCTAGAAGATGCATTTGCTTCCCTCTGCAAGACCATTTAGTTATTATGGAATATTCGTTAATTATGAGGAGGAAATTTCAGGCTCGCAGCTTAGTTGTCTGGATCTGTATTTGTATTGTGAGTTTTTGTCGTGCAATATCTGACAACATGAAGAAAATAACATTTTCTGAAATTCATGAGAGAAGATTCAAAATGTAGACAGTGTAAGCTAGAGCTGTATTAAAAAAAAATTTTTGGAAAGAAAAACTGGACATGGGTTGTGCTAACTTTCACTGAGGGTGTTCAACCCACAGCTATTTTTAACGACTGTTAATTAAGAATGAAAAATTCTTTTCATTGCATGCATAAAAATGTCCGTGTCTGAATGTAAAGTGTATCACGTCGTAAGCAACCATTTTAACTATTTCTTATTGTTCCCAGTTAAAATAAAGTCAGTTATTGAAGGGATCATTGCTTTGTAAACACTTGTAGAGATCATTGAGTAAATTCAATTTACTTTAAGAAGATTTTCGGTCATAACTTTTTGACATTCAGATACTAAATTTCATATTTTATGTTAATGTGAAAACGATGTATGCTTTATCCATTGCAGAATTGCTCAATCTAGTGTAGCAGATCTAGCGCTTGTCAAAATGAATTATGGATGCTCAATTTTAAATTCAAAATATATTCAAACCAAAACTATTGGATTTGAATTTCAAAAAATTTAAACTTTATCAACGGACTTGCCTCTATGTATTTGGAAATGGAAATATATCCAAGCATGAGCTGCAGCAATTTTTTTTTTGACGTACCCAAGATCTGCCACTGGCTTTATTGAGTTAAAGGTTGGTATTGTCATGCAATAAACTAATCGTGGAACGTGAATTGTATGATGACCAACTCATTTCTACCGGAGTAAATGTTATTTCCATATCAAAATAAAAACATCCGTGTTTTCTCATCCAGAGAAAAACACAGCAATGTTATATGTCATGTGATATTGCCAAAACAAATAAAAATGTGAATTGATGAATTTATTGCATGAATTTATCAGTCCTTTAATCTTTCCTAATTTGTACTTCTTCTTTAAGTTCAAGAATTGTTGCGTCAACCATGGAAATGTTTTGATAAATCAATAATGCATCAGAAAAGGTTTAAAAGGATGGAAGAATATGGACGCGAACATCCAGAAAAAGTTACACTGCTCAATGA
Organism: Xenia sp. Carnegie-2017; assembly: GCF_021976095.1. Taxonomy (NCBI): domain Eukaryota; kingdom Metazoa; phylum Cnidaria; class Anthozoa; order Malacalcyonacea; family Xeniidae; genus Xenia; species Xenia sp. Carnegie-2017. The sequence continues at coordinate 756,156 of NW_025813480.1, forward strand.
ATTGCGTGTAATCTTCAAGGAGGAGTTTTTGCTTGGCAAAGGAAGTGATGGAACCCGTGTTTACCTTGCCCTGGGAAACAATGGTTACGGAAAAGCAGTAAAGCGAATACACAAAGATATCGGCAAAGACTTTGCTAATCGAGAAAAAGAAATTTGGAATGAGTTTTATGCAAAGCGGTCATATTATGTTGTGAATTATTGGTATCTTGAAGAAGAACCAAGCACAGATTATTTGTATTTGATATTAGATTTGTGTGAAGAATCGTTAGAGAGTTATGTGAAATCTTCTTCTATGCAAGATCTTCAAAAAGTCGTTCCTAAAGTTCTTATTCAGATCTTGAATGGTCTAGTTCACCTTCACAGTGGTGAGCGTCCTATTTTTCATCGGGATTTAAGACCATCAAACGTTCTTCGAGATGTGGATGGAAATTTTTTAATCGCTGACTTTGGTATAAGTCGAAAATTATTAAATGAAACTTCGACACATCGAAGCATACAAAGAGGAGCTAAAGGTTGGATAGCTCCAGAGTCATATGACGCATCAGATGCATCAATTGATAAAGTTCGTTACAAAAAAGAGTCTGATGTTATGGTAAGTTCTTGAAGTAGAAATAGAGGTCCAACTACAGGTCAATGTTGTGTCTGCATTTGAATGTTGTATTTGGTAGGGATATCATTATCACTTTTAAATAAATTTTTGTTTACCTTCATTGTACAGTCATATAGTGGCGAAATACAAGTTGTACTGTATAAAATATAAAAATATGTATATGTATGATAATGAATTGTTATTGCCTTGTTGGTTTTACGATTGTATGTCTCTCACTTAGATTGCTCTAAAAAATTTATGGCTACGATTCTTAATTGGAGAACATTATTCTGATTTTTTTCGAACTGAACATGTATTTTTTGCAACTAAAAATAAATTAACTCCATTTTTTATTAAAAATAGAATGCCGGAATGGTGGCTTATTATGTTGCAACAAAGGGGAAACATCCTTTTGGAATTGAACGGTAATATTTGAATAAAATGACACTTTTATGTGAGGTTGTGACCATTTCCTATTTGCTGCAGCTTTGAAATTGTTAAAAGAAAATCTGTGTACGTTGAGGTTAATGATGACGAAGTCAAAGTTGTTGAATTTTTATCTATTCAGGCTTAGTTGTGTTGCATTTTTCTTTAGACAAAAGATGGTATGTTTTAAGCCACAAGCTTGCGTTTATGACTTTCAGTCTTTTAAATACTTAGCCAGATCTGTCTCTTTCAGTCATTTGTTCTTTGTTAGGTCAAGATATACATTCTCAGTTTATTTCCATTGATTCTATTATTGTAGTGTGTATCATTGCCGTGTATGGAACTTCAAAGTATGAATACTGCCGAGGGACTCTAGCTTATTGATTGCCTCCATTCATGTTTCGTTATTTTAATTGTATTCTTGTTTATTTTACCTTTAAATATTACAACATAGTATTAGTGCCAACTCTACAAATTTCTGAATTGAAGATTAAGGTGGTCATCTCCCTTTCAGACACGTTTTTTTTCAAATTTTTTGGAAAAATTTTTTTTGCAGTTTATGTTACTTTGATTATTGTACTTGATGAACAGTAGATTCCATACATGGGTAATTGCTGCTGTTCAAAACTTGACACCTCCGTTGGCGAGGAACCGTTCTTGAAAGAGGGGAATTGTGGTATGATCTGTTCAAATGCATACTCCGGTGTGGATATGGCTTCATTAGATTTTCATTCAAAGCAAATGCCTCATCTCCAAGCAGAAAGTAAGGTATAGGCAATAATGTATCTCTTAGTTCTTCAGCTTATGGGAAATAGCATGTCTTGCATATGTTTTAAAGGTGACTGTCTTTAAAAATTCCTCCATCTGACTGGCTGCCAGGGGCTCCAAGATCAAACAAACCAAAAACAACATTTGTATACCGGCCAGTATTAATCCCCGCCAGGGGGGTTGACCGGTCCATGAACTTTTCTACGCCAAACGTCTCTATCTCTCGCCATATCTCTCGTTATACCCATCGCCTTCATATCACTGTTCACAGCATCCATCCATCCCCTTCTCGGTCTACCTCGTTTGCGGACTCCATCAACATTCATATGCAACGTTCTACGAATTTCAGCACTTTCTTCCCTCCTTTCCACATGCCCAAACCACCTCAAACGCTGGCGCCTTACCCAATTCTCGATACACTTAACACCAACTCTTTCTCTAATCTCTTCACTTCGAATCCTATCCATCAACGTTACACCACACATCATCCTAAGCATTCTCCTTTCCGTTGACGCCAATCTTCTCAGGTCCTCTGCTTTCGGCGCCCAACACTCTGCTCCATATCCCAAAACACTTCTAACACATGCCTTGTACAATTCTCCTTCTGCTTCAACGAAGTCGACTTTCCGCACAACATTCCGACAACTCTCTAAAACTCCACCACGCTGCTTGAACTCTGTTCCTCACCGCTTGCTCGCCCCTCCACCATCATTTAACACATCGCCCAGATATTTAAACTCCGATACACCTTCCAAACTCACGTCACCCAGTTCAAACCGTTCAATCGCGACTCGCCCACCACTTCGACCGTCCCGCACTCAAATCAGTTACTCTTGTCAATGCACCACGGACACCTGAACATCTTCCATGAACACTTACTGCATTTCCACATTTATCAATTCCTCCACTCTTTTCCCACACACACACCACATGCCTGTTCTTCTACTACACCGCCTTCCTTCACAACATACCTTCTCCGCTGCCGTTAAAACACCCTTCTCCAAGCACGTCCATCGCTCCTCCACCGTCTCACCCTCAACATTCAATGTCGCAATTTCGACACGGAAACACTGCTTCCCTTCATTCGATCGTAACTTCCATAGCTTAAGCCTGCCTTTACCCTCAACCTTTCTCCTCTTCACCTTCCTGATTCCCAGTCCATGACCAGCAGCTTGTGCTGGGTCACACATTCTTCTCGTTATACAAAGCTTCACAAACCGCAGGTATAAGTTTTTAAATAGATGAAACTGATATTCTGAAACTGTACATCAAATCTTTGTATGAGCATCCTGATGCTAAGAACTTTAATGTTACATAAAAGCGATCATGAGCAGATATACCCGGAATTCTACCCGGAAGTGAAGTTTGCATATATAATTAGGCTTCACTTTTGCTTCCTGTAGAAGCTTTATCCAGTCTATTATCAGATCAGTGATTTACCTGCAAACGTTTGTTCATAATTCCGGACACTCGCTAAGTTACATCATTTGGCAGGAAGACGTTTTACAACGAAGACAAATTTAAAAAGTAAGTTTTATCAATAAATATCGACTTAAGAAGAATTATATGATATACAAAATACTCTAGTTTAACTTTAGAGACATAATAAAAATATGAAATGCTCATGTAATAATCCAATAATTACGAATATATGAAACTTTTACTTAGTAAGGAACTAACCATATAACATAAATGAAAACCTTACATATCTGACATCCTGTTTTTTTGCTCTAAGAGAAACGAGAATATTAAAAACAGTCGTCCATTTTCGTTCGTGAAGAATTTTGATGCTAAGTACATTTAGCGTTTAAATTATTTTTAATTCATTTTGTTTGTCTATTTCATAATTATAAATAAACCTTGTATGATTTTTGTTTTTTTCTTTAATCATTGGTCAGCAAACATGTTGTAACGATACATGAACTATACAGAATAACATTTTTCCTGATTGTTTTTATTAACTTTTCGTTAGCAATATGATTTAGTCTTTCCGACAGTAAATACTATGTTTTTTAACGTACGCAAGTTATTCAACAAATCAACTCTTGCAGCATGGCACAACACTGGTGAGTGTCGTACATGAAAACAACAGAAATGTTGATAAATTTTCTAATTCTAATTGCTTCATGAAAATTTATGTTCAACTTAATTTCAACTCTCGGCCATTACAGAAACACTTTGATTCCAGGCCTTTCACATGTTACACAATAATTATACATGATTATTACATCACTGAGGTCTGTGGATCAATAACTGCATGACTTAAGTGAGGTATTTAGGCAGAACTCATTCGTAACTTGTTCGTAAGGTCTGTTTGAACTAGCTGCCTTACGTTACATCTGAGTTTGATATATGATCATGTAAAATGTTAAAGTTTGATGTTTTCCTCGAGAGTTTTTAGTTGTTTTTTTAGTCGATGAAAAGCAAAATTGACAAGAATCTATGACAAGAAAATCACGGTCCATCATGCATCTTTATTTTTAAATACGTTTTTCAAAACAAAATAAAATCGGCTAAAAGCAAAGCACCTCTGTTGTATGTACGTATTACATGGTATTTTATCCGTCATCATATTTCATTTATAACTGCTTCAGATTCTTTTACATTTTATTGATTTGTTTTTTTTTGACGATGAAGACGAAAATCTTTATGGTCATCAAGTGAAGATTAGTCAGGTAAGGTCGGTGATTCTCTAGTGGACTGGGGACTAGTAACAAGAATGTTATTTTTTTAAATGGAAACATCGTCATAATATTGTCTAGCAAAAACAAACAAACAAACAAACAACATTTGTATACCGGCCAGTATTAATCCCCGCCAGGGGGGTTGACCGGTCTATGAATTTTTCTACGCCAAACGTCTCTATCTCTCGCCATATCTCTCGTTATACCCATCGCCTTCATATCATTGTTCACAGCATCCATCCATCTCTTTCTCGGTCTACCTCGTTTGCGGACTCCTTCAACATTCATATGCAACGTTCTACGAATTTCAGCACTTTCTTCCCTCCTTTCCACATGCCCAAACCACCTCAAACGCTGGCGTCTTACCCAATTCTCGATACACTCAACACCAACTCTTTCTCTAATCTCTTCACTTCGAATCCTATCCATCAACGTTACACCACACATCATCCTAAGCATTCTCCTTTCCGTCGACGCCAATCTTCTCAGGTCCTCTGCTCTCGGCGCCCAACACTCAGCTCCATATCCCAAAACACTTCTAACACATGCCTTATACAATTCTCCCTTCTGCTTCAACGAAGTCGACTTTCCGCACAACATTCCCGACAACTCTCTAAAACTTCACCACGCTGCTTAAACTCTGTTCCTCACCGCTTGCTCGCACCCTCCACCATCATTTAACACATCGCCCAGATATTAAAACTCCGATACACCTTCCAAACTCACGTCTCCCAGTTCAAACCGTTTAATCGCAACTCGCCCACCACTTCGACAAGTCTCGCACTCAAAATCAGTTACTCTTGTCAATGCACCACGGACACCTGAACATCTTCGATGAACCCACTTACTGCATTTCCCACACATTATCGATTCACTCAACTCTTTTCCACACACCACATGGCCATTTATCACTGCCTTCACCTCCACCTGCCTCGAGCATCTCATGCCCTTCGTCTTTGCCTCATTCACTTTCAGTCCCTTGACTTCTATTGCCGTTTTCCATTCTCGGTACCATTCCATGACTTTCTGCTTCGACTCCGCCACCAAGACAATGTCATCTGCATACAACAAACACCAGCATCCTTCTTTTCTTCTCACTTCCTCTGTCAGTACATCCATCACACAAGCAAACAGTAACGGCGACAAGACTGAACCTTGATGAACACCAACTTTTACCTCAAAAACACCAGATCTAACACCTTCCTCCGTAACCACCGCCTCTACACCTTCATAAGTCTCCATAACTGCCCGAACCATATTCTCTGTCACACCTTTTTTACGCAGCGCATACTCGATCACCTTTCTCGGAACTCTATCAAACGCCTTCTCCAAATCTACAAACACCATATACCTTCCTTCCTTCTCCTTCACCTGCCTTCCAACACATCCGTCGTTCCTCCCCTTATGAATCCATACTGCTTCCCCATCCAACAACCCTCAACCTTCTTCAAACACTCTCTACTATCTTCAACGCATGCTCCATCAGCTTAATAGTCCTGTAATTCCACATACCGTTGCTCTCTTTCCTTTGTGGGGACCACTGACTCTTTCTCCATGTACTCGGCATCTTTGAGCCCCTCAAAACCTCGTTCGCTACATTACACAACTCTCTCACACATAGTTCATTGTCCAACATTTCGCTACCCACTTCACTCGGTCCCGTCGCCTTTCCTTTCTTCATCTTGCGCAGAGCCGCCGCCACCTCATCAACAGTCACTATTTCCCACGGCCCCAAACTTCATCCGCTTCAACTTCTCCATTCCACTCATTCTCTACATTCATCAAACGGTCACAGTACGCCCTCCACACTTCTAACCTGTTTTCCATAACACCTTCAACTCCCCATCGTGGTTCTGCACGCCGGGGCACAAAATATCGTTCCTTCCTTCTTGTCCTTCTAGCCGTTCAAACAACGCTTTTCGTCCATTCTCTGCATTTTACGAGGCTCTTTCTGATGCCTTTCTATCGCTTTAGCCACCTCCTTTCGCGCCTTTTTCTTGAACCGGATGTAATCGATCCTATCTGCTTCAGTCCGCGACTTTCTCCACCTTTTAAATGCCAACTTCTTCGCGCCAATCACTTCGCTGACTCGTTGATCCCACCACCATGCCTGTTCTTCTACTACACCGCCTTTACTTCTACAACATACCTTCTCCGCTGCCTTTAAAACACCCTTCTCCAAGCACGTCCATCGCTCCTCCACCGTCTCACCCTCAACATTCAATGTCGCAATTTCGTCACGGAAACACTGCTTCCCTTCATTCGATCGTAACTTCCATAGCTTAAGCCTGCCTTTACCCTCAACCTTTCTCCTCTTCACCTTCCTGATTCTCCAGTCCATGACCAGCAGCTTGTGCTGGGTCACACATTCTTCTCCTGCAATCACTTTTGCATCCTTCACGTTTTTCCTCTCTTCTTCATTCACCAGTATATAATCCACCACCGTCCTACAGTCACCAGATTCATACGTCACAAGCTTGCTTTCTTCCTTTATAAACCACGTATTCACTACCACCATCCCACAACTTGCTGCTAACTCCAATATCGCCTCGCCTTCAGCATTCATATCACCAACTCCAAAACCTCCATGCGCACAGTATCCTTTTCTTACGCTTCCCACATGACCGTTCCAATCACCAAGCATCACACATCGCCCTCTAATGTCTGCTCTCACTGCATACACGCTGTCGTAGAACTTTTCCTTCTCCTCCGCACTTCGTCCAACCTGCGGAGCATACACCACAACGAAACTCACAACTTCGGCCTCAATAAATACATCAACTCTCAGGACTCTGTCCAAAACTCTCTTCACTGCTACAACTGACTTCGCCCAATCCTCTCTTATCGCAAAGCCAACACCATTCGTGCCACTTCCGTTTCCCTTCCAAAACCACTTAAATCTCGCTCCATTATCTTCACCCTTTATGACTCTCGTACCTTCACCTTCAAACCTTACCTCCTGAAACCCACACACATCAACTTTCCTTCTCTTCAACATGTCCGCCACTTCTGCACTCCTTCCCTTCATTGTCCCAACGTTCACTGTGCCTACCCGAAGGGTGACACTTCCACCAACATTCGATCCGGAGATTCTTCGCACCCCCTGCCCACTGAAGGGCTGCCGGGGACTGGGGGCCATATCTTCTTTTCCAAAGTTCATGAATTTTGTTGGAGCAAAAGTTTTACGGTAGGATGCCCTTCCTTACACCAACCCCTTTTAGTCGTCTTTTACGACACGCAGAGGATACGTTGGCGCAATTCTAAGCCGGCAACCACACGGCTAATAATATTGTCTAGCAATAATATAAATATAATTAATAAATATTTACGAAATGAACTCACGTGAAAATAGTTTTGTAATCATCAAAGTTAGTTAAGTAAACGAGAAATATATTATTATAGGTTTAGTATATGTAGATTTCACAATGATTCACAGTTTGTTTATTATCAACGCTTCAATGTGAGTAGATATGATATATATGATGGATATATATGGGTTAATGTATTTTATAGATCAAATTTCCTCTCTAGGCCCTTTTGGTTTGTTAGTTTACACCGATCATTTATGCAGTTTAAGAACTTATGTTTGATTGCTGTGGATGGCAGACTGAGGCTGTTCAAAAGACATCAGGCCATGGAAAAATAATAAGTTTTATTAACGACTGAAGAAAGTAACTGGGGAGAAGTAAGATGAATGTTTTGAATTTTTTTTAAATGGAAACATCTTTATTAAATGTTAGCAAAAATATAAATATTTACAAAATGAAGTTTAATGAAAATGAAAGCTTGAACAAGGGCTACAAAGCGAAGGCTTATTTTTATTTGTGATATCACCTGACATGATTAATGCAATTATACTAAGATAAAATGAAAAATGCCATGACATTAAATAGTCCAGTAAAAGAATGTCCAAGGTTAGACAAAAATGATGTCATGGGTAATTGTGGGATATATTTCTGGAAAAACATTGGAGAAGTGTTTTAGGATTTGTGATTATTTCTTTGAAGCTCAAGGAAAAGTGAATGAATTTATGTGTAAATTGTTGGTGATTGACATGAAGGTATCAAGCACTTGTGATATGTTGAAAATGAAGACTTTTTTAGTTGAGAAATTTTAAGCATTTATTATGTGCTATTCTTTTGTTTACCTGTAATTATATCTAACTTTATCAAATCAAGTATTTGCTTATTTAATTACAGGCCTATTCTCCTGAAAACATTCCTCTGTTGTAAAAAAATACTTTGGAAAATTTGTGCCCTTGCTGGCCAGAGTTGGCCAAAGATCATATTTTCACGTAAAGGTGCACCTATTTTTTGTATTATTGAAAAGAGAATTCCTTACATAAGTGCACCTAAAGCTATTTCTTACTAATAGTTTTCATTAACACATTATTTTGTTATGCAATCAAAAAACACCTCAACTATCTGCAAATGGGCTCCGAAAAAGTATATAATTGTTGGTTTCCGTTATTATTATGCTAAATTCATGCGGACATAGTCACTGAATGAAAATGTATATGCAATGAGTATTTTTAATGTTTGTTTACAATTACTCATTACTGTCTTTCTAGTTTGCACTAATATTGAGCTGTACAATTTTCTGGGAGAGGTCTCACTGGTTTGTTTGCAACATTGAAAGTGAGTTATTTTATTCGTCCGAGAAATTAGGTAATGCAAAACAAGAGAGTGGCAGACATCATGTCTGTGATGACACTCTATGCACTGCCTTTTAATCATATTTCTTATTTACAAAAAGTTTAAACCTTTTTTCAACCCACCACAAATAATATCAATTCTGTTGTTTGTATCAGAAGTTCAAAGTATCATGATAAAACAAGTTGTCAATCAATGAATTCAATGTTTCAAAATAGTAATATCGTTTGAACAATTTAAATACCAAGTCTTGAAGCATAGATAAATGGGATCAAATATAACTCATATTTCATCGCAATTGCCGGATGGTCTCATAACAATTGCGAACTGTTAAATTTATGCATACTAGAAAATTATTATCCTGTGTTAAAGTGACTGCAACTCAACTTGTTTCAATCTTTTTGCGTCTCCTGTTTTACAGGCTTCCCACGTGTACGCAAAGCGTACCTATTTTTGTTAATGCATTTTGTCAAATTCACAGAATGTCCGAAGTTTTTTCATGAGCAGTTGCATGTCATTGCATAACAGTTGTAATATGAAAATATTACACAAAGTTATAATATGAAAATAAAAATAGACAAATTCTCGGTATCGCTTGTTTCGAATGAACAAAGATCTTTTTCTTGTTATTTTAAATAGTTGCATCTTAAATAGTTATGCAATGAAGTGTGTCATTGACACGCGTAATATTATTTACCATTTGAACATTTACCAGGAACAATTCGATTAGAATGATAATATGAAAATAAAAATAGACAAATTCTCGGTATCGCTTGTTTCGAATGAACAAAGGTCTTTTTCTTGTTATTTTAAATAGTTGCATCTTAAATAGTTATGCAATGAAGTGTGTCATTGACACGCGTAATATTATTTACCATTTCAACATTTACCAGGAAAAATTCGATTAGAATGATAATATGAAAATAAAAATAGACAAATTCTCGGTATCGCTTGTTTCGAATGAACAAAGATCTTTTTCTTGTTATTTTAAGTAGTTGCATCTTTAATGGTTTTGCAATGAAGTGTGTCATTGACACGCGTAATATCACATTTTTCAATGAATTCTTTCATTTTAGATGAACGGACTATTCTTAATTCTAATACTGTATATCTTACATGCCAACACCCTTAAGGTTTTTTTCTTCTCATTAGGTGTTGCATGGTAGCGCCTTGTTTGATTCGGTTGTCCAAATTTAGAATCTCCTGTGTTTTTTTAAATCTAGTCGACTGCAATCAATGGTTAATCACAAACATTAAACAGTTATACTATAAAACGTTCCATTTGCTGTGATTACAATAAGCGGACTGTGTTTTGATTTATGCTTTTAAATTTCTTGGTAGAGATTTGTACGGAAAAAAGTAACTTCCAATTACGTTCACATTGACAAAGACCCCATTGCCTTACTGAGTTTAAGGTGTCCCTGATTGTGATAGCTTCATCATAATTGGTGAAAGTAAACCATTGCATTTAATATGTTTTAAATCAAGTTTATAAAGATGAAACTTGACGATAGTAGTCTTTTCTATACCTTGTTATAGCTACCTTGTTGCTATGAGAAATTTTTTGTGATTTTGTTGTTTTGTTTGGGTAATTATAATTTTTAGAATCTGTGAATGATAAGCTTTTCCCTAAGATGTATCTACTTTGCTACTGTTATGATAAATATATTTTTATTTCGACAATAATTTGTAAAAAAGAAACACTCTTATTTGGCGTGCATCAAATGATTATCGTTGATTTTTGACGATTAACTTCATACAGTTGGATGTTTTAAAACATTGATACAAGTAACGTTTAACAAGGATGAGTATAATTTCTGAAAATTTTCTTCCTGCGTATATTTAATTTTTATAAATTTTCATCTATGTTAAGGCTAATAATCACGGAAAGTTGCTTTGTTGACGTACGGCGTTGAAGGTTATGATGTTATATGTAATTTAAACGCCTTAATGATTGAATATTAAAACTGTGCAAGCATTCTATTTTAATCTTTTCATTTCAACGAGTGAGAAAGACGAAGATTTGATAAATACGCATTTATGATTGCAGAATTTCCTAAGTTTGATATTCACCTTGGATATTACAGAATTTATAGAGTTGCCTTCAACGAATGAAAAGTTACTTCATGGATGACGGTAAGTTATATACAATCAAATTTATGCGAGACCCTCGTAAATTGTGTGTAAGCTATACATGCAAAAATATGGATATATTTACCAACATTTTATCGTAGAACATACATACATTTTATTTATCTTTTTATCTCGATAATCGTAGTCTAAAGATTTTATGTTTTTATGCACCAACTGTAGATATATCTTTAAGGTTTTTTATGAGTCGAATTTTATTGACTAAAATACTGTCACACGTTTGGTGACTTTTCAATTGACAGAACGTTACGAGTCTAAAGGTGAAAGAACGGAATATTACCCCGACTATGAAAGTAAGTTATACTATCAAATTTATGTATAAGGCACTTATAAATTGTATCTGCCATACGTAGTGATATACTTTCTAACATTCAACATATACTCCTTGATTATGCTTTTTCTTGTTATCTCGTCATCTCAGGATATTTTACATCTCCTTGCGCCCAATATTTTTAAGCATTTTCAATTCAAAATCCCTTCATGAGATTGTTTGTGTAAGATAATAATAATATCCATAATAACTATAAAAATAGCTTAAGAAGCATTTGTGCAAACTGGACGATTTTCCAAAAGCTATAATTCACAAAGTTCAGGTGTTAAACAACACAAAATAAGTCAGTTTTATGTTAATGTCGTCATCAAAATAGAGCTTTTGACAATTCAGATGAACTTTCGGCATACAAGTTTCAGGTACCGCGTAGGATCGATCATTGGGGGGGGCTCATACTCATATATTCATGTTTTAATCCTTAGAAAACAATGGATTTCAAAAGAACTTAAGCCTGCATATATGAATATATGAATATTAGCCCCCCCCCCCAATTATCGATCCTCCGCACTTTCAAACGTCACACTTTCAAACGTCACTTCCTGCTCCCCATTCCGTCCAAAGCGGTAAATCATACGGTAGCCAAAGTCATTATAAGAGAAACTCGTAGCTATTTTTGTGGTGTGTCATAGGCAATATTTACAGTCAGCCAACTTCCAAGGTTGAAAACTAACCACAGTTGCATACACTTTGTGGTGTGTCATAGGCAATATTTACAGTCAGCCAACTTCCAAGGTTGATAACTAACCACAGTTGCATACACTTTGTGGTGTGTCATAGGCAATATTTACAGTCAGCCAACTTCCAAGGTTGATAACTAAACAGAGTTGCATACACTTTATGGTGTGTCATAGGCAATATTTACAATCAGCCAACTTCCAAGGTTGATAACTAACCACAGTTGCATACACTTTGTGGTGTGTCATAGGCAATATTTACAGTCAGCCAACTTCCAAGGTTGATAACTAACCACAGTTGCATACACTTTGTGGTGTGTCATAGGCAATATTTACAGTCAGCCAACTTCAAGGTTGATAACTAACCACAGTTGCATACACTTTGTGGTGAGTCATAGGCAATATTACAGTCAGCCAACTTCCAAGGTTGATAACTAACCACAGTTGCATACACTTTGTGGTGTGTCATAGGCAATATTTACAGTCAGCCAACTTCCAAGGTTGATAACTAACCACAGTTGCATACACTTTGTGGTGTGTCATAGGCAATATTTACAGTCAGCCAACTTCCAAGGTTGATAACTAACCATAGTTGCATACACTTTGTGGTGTGTCATAGGCAATATTTACAGTCAGCCAACTTCCAAGGTTGATAACTAACCATAGTTGCATACACTTTATGGTGTGTCATAGGCAATATTTACAATCAGCCAACTTCCAAGGTTGATAACTAACCACAGTTGCATACACTTTGTGGTGTGTCATAGGCAATATTTACAGTCAGCCAACTTCAAGGTTGATAACTAACCACAGTTGCATACACTTTGTGGTGTGTCATAGGCAATATTTACAGTCAGCCAACTTCAAGGTTGATAACTAACCACAGTTGCATACACTTTGTGGTGAGTCATAGGCAATATTTACAGTCAGCCAACTTCCAAGGTTGATAACTAACCACAGTTGCATACACTTTGTGGTGTGTCATAGGCAATATTTACAGTCAGCCAACTTCCAAGGTTGATAACTAACCACAGTTGCATACACTTTGTGGTGTGTCATAGGCAATATTTACAGTCAGCCAACTTCCAAGGTTGATAACTAACCATAGTTGCATACACTTTGTGGTGTGTCATAGGCAATATTTACAGTCAGCCAAATTCCAAGGTTGATAACTAACCACAGTTGCATACACTTTGTGGTGTGTCATAGGCAATATTTACAGTCAGCCAACTTCCAAGGTTGATAACTAACCACAGTTGCATACACTTTGTGGTGTGTCATAGGCAATATTTACAGTCAGCCAACTTCCAAGGTTGATAACTAACCACAGTTGCATACACTTTGTGGTGTGTCATAGGCAATATTTACAGTCAGCCAACTTCCAAGGTTGATAACTAACCACAGTTGCATACACTTTGTGGTGTGTCACAGGCAATATTTACAGTCAGCCAACTTCAAGGTTGATAACTAACCACAGTTGCATACACTTTGTGGTGTGTCATAGGCAATATTTACAGTCAGCCAACTTCCAAGGTTGATAACTAACCACAGTTGCATACACTTTGTGGTGTGTCATAGGCAATATTTACAGTCAGCCAACTTCCAAGGTTGATAACTAACCACAGTTGCATACACTTTGTGGTGTGTCACAGGCAATATTTACAGTCAGCCAACTTCCAAGGTTGATAACTAACCACAGTTGCATACACTTTGTGGTGTGTCATAGGCAATATTTACAGTCAGCCAACTTCCAAGGTTGATAACTAACCACAGTTGCATACACTTTGTGGTGTGTCACAGGCAATATTTACTGTCAGCCAACTTCCAAGGTTGATAACTAACCACAGTTGCATACACTTTGTGGTGTGTCACAGGCAATATTTACAATCAGCCAACTTCAAGGTTGATAACTAACCACAGTTGCATACACTTTGTGGTGTGTCACAGGCAATATTTACTGTCAGCCAACTTCGAAGGTTGATAACTAACCACAGTTGCATACACTTTGTGGTGTGTCACAGGCAATATTTACTGTCAGCCAACTTCCAAGGTTGATAACTAACCACAGTTGCATACATTTTGTGGTGTGTCACAGTTAATATTTACAATCAGCCAACTTCAAGGTTGATAACTAACCACAGTTGCATACACTTTGTGGTGTGTCACAGGCAATATTTACTGTCAGCCAACTTCCAAGGTTGATAACTAACCACAGTTGCATACACTTTGTGGTGTGTCACAGTTAATATTTACAATCAGCCAACTTCAAGGTTGATAACTAAACACAGTTGCATACACTTTGTGGTGTGTAACAGTTAATATTTACAATCAGCCAACTTCAAGGTTGATAACTAACCACAGTTGCATACACTTTGTGGTGTGTCACAGGCAATATTTACTGCCAGCCAACTTCGAAGGTTGATAACTAACCACAGTTGCATACACTTTGTGGTGTGTCACAGGCAATATTTACTGTCAGCCAACTTCCAAGGTTGATAACTAACCACAGTTGCATACACTTTGTGGTGTGTCACAGTTAATATTTACAATCAGCCAACTTCAAGGTTGATAACTAACCACAGTTGCATACACTTTGTGGTGTGTCACAGGCAATATTTACTGCCAGCCAATTTCGAAGGTTGATAACTAACCACAGTTGCATACACTTTGTGGTGTGTCACAGGCAATATTTACTGCCAGCCAACTTCCAAGGTTGATAACTAACCACAGTTGCATACACTTTGTGGTGTGTCACAGTTAATATTTACAATCAGCCAACTTCAAGGTTGATAACTAACCACAGTTGCATACACTTTGTGGTGTGTCACAGTTAATATTTACAATCAGCCAACTTCAAGGTTGATAACTAACCACAGTTGCATACACTTTGTGGTGTTTCACAGGCAATATTTACTGCCAGCCAACTTCGAAGGTTGATAACTAACCACAGTTGCATACACTTTGTGGTGTGTCACAGGCAATATTTACTGCCAGCCAACTTCCAATGTTGATAACTAACCACAGTTGCATACACTTTGTGGTGTGTCACAGTTAATATTTACAGTCAGCCAACTTCAAGGTTGATAACTAACCATAGTTGCATACATTTTGTGGTGTGTCACAGTTAATATTTACAATCAGCCAACTTCAAGGTTGATAACTAACCACAGTTGCATACACTTTGTGGTGTGTCACAGGCAATATTTACTGCCAGCCAACTTCGAAGGTTGATAACTAACCACAGTTGCATACACTTTGTGGTGTGTCACAGGCAGTATTTACTGTCAGCCAACTTCCAAGGTTGATAGCTAACCACAGTTGCATACACTTTTTTATTTAATTTGAACAATAGAATTTTGATCATAGTCTCTTTTTGGCCATGAATTTTGATCGTCTTTTTTCTTTGATTTTTTTTCAGGCAGAAGTAAAAACGGTGAAGAAATTAAAGTTATTGCAACACTTAAAACAAGAGAATTACGTGTAAGTTTTTTCAATTCTGGGTGGGGTGTATTCTAGTCAACATTAAAAATTGGAACACAATCGTAGTTTGATTGAATTTTCATGATCTTCTCTAAACTCGTCGAAGTTCTATGTACAAATCCTCCGATGATAAGTATAAAAGTAAACAATTTTATTGGGAAAAATAAAAAATATATAAATGCGATAACTATACAGTAATTCCATGGAATTGGGAGTTTTTTTGGTGCGTTTTTAACCAGGAGTAAGGTTACGGATATTGTTGGGACTAAATCTCGTTGCTAACAAGTTTTCAAGATTGTCTATGACGTGTGGAGAGATCTTCATATAGTTATGCGTCACGGGAATTTATTTGTTTAAATGAAGTGGATTTAATGTTTATTTTATTAGCCACTACTTGGTCTATTCCATTCAATCAGCATATATTTTAATGTTCTACATAATACTTTTTATGTTCTACAGTTATGAAACGTTTAATAATTTGTTAATAAACAAGCGTTTACAAAACCATTGCAAGAACGTGTAAGAAAGCATAGAGAAAATAAATGATCATTTATCTTCTATAAGAGCTCACCATGGACTCATATTGTCAGCGGTATAATGGATCATATGCTAAAATATGGTGAGAAATGCGATAAAGAGAAAGTAAATTCCAGTTGAATGGTTTAGAAAATGAAATATTTATCTTTTCTGTTTTGCTGTTTGGACCAAATTTACGGTAATGTATTTGACAAATAACCGACTATTTTTTGTATTTCTTGTAACGTATTTGCTTATGGCTCACACCAAAGGCATTTTTGAAAGCATTGGCGTGTAAAATTTAAACTACGCCCTTTCAAAACTCCTCCAATCTCCGCCACCAAGGGTCGCCAGGTCACTATATATCTTGCTGTGATCTTTTCAAATTGAGAAAATTTATGTAGGTATGAGGACTTGCAAAACAAGTCATTCTTGTTGTTTTGATCCTTGTAGTCAGACGGTAGTAAAAACGGTGATGAAGTCAATAGTGTTGAATTACTTGAAGACCGGTGAATTTTTTGTAAGTTTTGCAGACTTAGTTGTATTGTACTCTCATCAATAGTCAATATTAAAAACCAGAACGCTTTAAAACGCAAGGTTGAATTTGCGGATTTTTTCATTCATTAGAAAATTCATTTTGTCAGAAGTTAAATTTGTTCACATAAAGCTTGTCTTTCTTCCTTATTTATATGTCTATTTTCCCAGTGCAAATCTTCAGATTATATTTTTAACAGGATAATTCTTTGAAACTCACCGGAATTAAAGTAAAAATTATTTAGACAATAACAATTCAAACTAAAATCATTTCATAATAATTGGTGTATTTTTTGTACAGTTTTTATTCTCAAGTCAAGATCCAGATTTTCTATTTCCAAAAAAACAAGGCAATAACATAGGTTTTACTTTGTTAACGTGTATTCATGACAAGAATGGTATGATATACGTGGCAGGAAGATCACACGCAAGCAAATTTTCTTATGAAAAAGAATATGCTTGGGAAGGATTTCAATACTTAGAGTTATAGGCTGATAAGTTTATTTCATAAAGGTGAAGCACCTTGTTGATGAGAATTAGAAGAATCAACCTTTTGAGATAGTTTATCATTAACCAATTATCTATGCTGCATTACTGCAATCTCGAATAGATTAAATGCAACTTTTATCAAATGTATATCTTTTGAAGCTTCCAAAGATTTAATCATGCGCATTTCCCGTATACTATCTAACTAAGGTCAACGGATTGTAAGAATTTGATTCTTGGTGCATCTTGTGGTTCTCTTTTGACACAGATTCATTGAGCTGTAGACCTGAACTTTGGGGTTTATAATAAGTTTGTCATGTAAGTTGCAATTTACAATGCATTGTGACGTGTGGGTACCTCCTTATTTGGAAACTACATACGAATTAAGATTGGACTGCACCAAGGGCTTTGTACTACGAGACATTTTAAAATTTTTTGATCCTGGTCAACCTCATTTACTTCTACAGTAAAAAAGTTATTTTGTTGTTTGGTTTTCTTTCCTAGAAAAATCATTATTTACTACAAATTCGTCAATAAAATGCTGAGGTTTTTTGAAAGCACGTTTCGGTATTGACGCATCTTTGTTTATGCATGCGTAATTTTGCTCAAATATGTATTAGACACGAGTTGTAGCAAATGTCCCAATTTATATATATTAATCTACGACTATGTGCAACTCTATGCAAGACAGGTAATCGATATAGTTTGATGGTTCTGATCTGACGAGAACAGAAATGTTTGTAAATGTAGATCGTCCAGGCTGGTATAATCCTGAGAAGGACTGTTTTTGTTGTTGTTGACTCAAAAACAACAAAAACAGTCCTTCTCAGGACTAGACCAACCTGGACGATCTACATTTACAAACATGTAACGATACTCCCGGGTTCAAACCATTTACTTTATTGAGAACAAAAATGGTAAAGAAATCAAAATTTGTGACACCGTTAACTCAAAGATCGTCACATTGATTGTAAATTTTCCAGACTTTGTTGTATTGTTTTCTTCTTTGCGTGTTTCAACACCTGTGTATAAAAATACTAGGAAAAAAGATACTCAAAAGAAATCAGACGAAAAGTTTTTAATGCAAAATATTATATTCAATTTCAAGTTGTCGCATCTTGCGTTGTCTTCATATGATAAATAATGTATTGTAATTATAAGAAGTTTACAGAATTAGAAGAATTAAATGTTGTCTTGATGCGTGACTTTCGTGACTGTGGCAGTGGGGGTTTGCAACGTGTAATTACCGACAAACACGTGGTTGGTATATATATCTTGATGAATACTTTGCATGACGATACAAAAGTATGTCGCTCCAGACTTTTCCTGCGACTGACAAGCTCCATAAAAAGGAGTATTTCGCCTATATTAAACAGCCTTAAAAATGGAGCGATTTGAGAAACTTAAAAATTTTTTTACTAATACGGTGGAAATCACTCCTAAATTCAATGTTGCTGAAATGGGCACTTAAATGAATTAATTCACTTACGAAACTTATCGGAAGGGAATGTTAAAAAATTCGTTGTCGAGAACTGATTTACCTTCAATTTGCAAAATTGCCCTATCTTTAACCTGTTGGTATATAACATCCTACACACACTCTTCGTACATATTACTCAGATCTCTCATTTGCTTGCTCTAAACTTCCATAAATGAATTTCCTCTATTGTAATTTTGAAACTAAAGAGTGGACTGAATAAAGCTCATAATTTTGCCTTATATAGTTAAACAGTTTAAATTTGATGTTTGGCGCATAAAAATAAGTACAATAAAGAAAAGTTTGCTGTTCACATGAAGAACATTGGAGAACTTGGATAAATTTTTGCGTGACTACTAGAAGAGATCTAGCTTTCACGGTTCCAGCAGTTATGGGTATCTTGGAAGAAGGGAATTCTTCTATGAATAATGGCGATTATGAAACGGCTATTGAACATTACAATAATTGTGTAAAAGTTGCAGACGAGAACAGCATCAAAATGATGGCATATTTTGGTCTTGGCAATGCTTTCACACTCTCTGATAAACGGAAGGAAGCAATAAACTGCTTTAATGATTGCTTAAATCTTTCTTCTGAACTGGAAATTAAATATTTTGAACATCAAATATACCTCGGGTTGGGGAGTATCCATTCTACCACTATAAGATTGGAGGACGGTATAAAGAAAGAAGAAATAGTCTGTCTCTGTCATGTTGCATTGGGAGGATTGAATAAGTTGCTTGAAAATTATGAGAAATCTTTGGAGCATTATAAAAACGGATTCTCTTTTATTGATTGTGAACACCAAGAAGAAGAAATGCAATCTCCACAATGGAAAGAAAATCAAGAAGGAAATCAACAAGAACAAAATAAACGGCGTGAACGACCGCGACGACCAAGAAAAGTTGGTGGTATTAACGTTAGTAAAGATTTCGTTAAACATAACTTGAAGAACTTGTCAATTGTTTCTTCAGCTGGAATTGTCAGTGGAGTGTTGGCTGTTTTATGGGAATTAGCAGAATTGTTTGATAAACTTGAGCAATATAGGGAAGCAGCAGAAATTTATGAAATGTATCTGGAGCTGGTCACAAAAGATGAAGATATAGAAAAACAAAAGAACGTCATGGAGCGTCTGGTGCAAATATACGATGAAGAAGAGCGTTATTACTTAAGGGATTCTATGACGACGAGATTACAAGAGTTTCGTGAAAGAAAAAAGAACCAAGGTACAAAATGCACATGAATTCAGCTTAATTAAGAGACAAATTTGCCAATTAACAAACACTATAAATTTAAGGTTGAAGATTGAAAATATCTCCTTTGAAATCGTTTAGCATGAATTCAATGTGGAATACGCACTCTTTTTTAACGTTTATGCAAAGTAGCTAATAACTTTTCGTTTAGTTACAAAAACTACTCTTAGTTTTTTTTCCATTTTGCAAAACAATACCCTCATGATATGAGTAAAAGACCCGGGTGAGATTTCCCGTTTAAGAGCTTTTTAGAGCCATTCTTATCAGAACTCATTGCTTAAATAAGTGGTCGTAATATGTTTATTTGTTGTTTTTGTAAGTTTTTTTACACAGATTGTATCTGCTATCTGAATCGTTGGTGCAATAGGAAAACTCGAGCACTGCTATTTATTTATTATTTGACTTTTTAGCTACAATATATTACTCTCTCTACAAATGGAATACTTTTACTTCTATTTTAGATTTGCAGCTGCATGAATGGAAATACAATGATAAATCGACAAAACATAAAGAATTGCTCTTAAAATTAATTGAGTATGGGAAAGACCCTAATGTTGAGGTTAAACATGTGAACGATGTACGTGTAATTTTCTCAGAAAAGTTTTGCATCGGTAGAGGAAGTGATGGAACCCGTGTTTATCTTGGACTGGGAAAGGATGGTTACGGTAAAGCAGTGAAGCGAATTCTTCGTGATAATACTTATTTGGCACAGCATGAAGTAAAAATTTTTAATGAAATCAATGATAAGAAGTCGGATTATGTGCTAAATTGTTATTGCTCGAGACAAGATAGAGAAACAGAATATGTTTATTTAATTCTCGATTTATGTGAAGAATCGTTGGAGGATTTTGTGCTATCCGAATCAAATAGTTTAGATTATCTTCAAAAATCCCTTCCCGACATTTTGAAGCAAATATTGAACGGCTTAGTTGATCTTCACAGAGGTGAACGTCCCATTCTTCATCGTGATTTGAAACCTTCCAATATTCTCCGAGACACACAAGGCAAATTTTTGATAGCCGATTTTGGTATTAGTCGAATTATGAAGAATGGCTCTCAGACATATGTAAGCGATGCTAATAGGGGAACTCCGCATTGGATTGCCCCTGAATCTTATATTGAGGATATAAAATTATTTGATAAAGCACGTTACAAAACAGAATCTGATGTAATGGTAGGTATTGGGTTGTTACTATTTGCAAATTGTACGTAAATTAAATTTTTACATTTTACGTACTCTGTTATGTTTAATTTATTTTAGAATGCAGGAATGGTGGCTTATTTTGTTGCAACAAAAGGAAAACATCCTTTTGGTACTAAAGTGTGCATACTTCAAAATTTGTTGGATGGAAAACCTGTTGGCTTAAAGGAAATCAGTAATTTCGAACTAAATGATCTTCTTTCATGGATGCTACAACATAAACCCGAACTCAGGCCATCTGCAAAGGAGGCGTTAAAACACCCTTATCTACTATCTGATGAAGAAAAGTTTGACTTGCTGTGTGAAGTTGGGAATCAACCGGAGATAGAGATACCGCATTTAGATCATCCTCTCAGCTCAGATGTCCATGAGCAGTTAAATGGTCTCAACAATTGGATGAACCGTCTCATTCATGAATTCGATGATCATTTCAACAAGAAACTCTACGACTCTACATGGTTAGGATGCTTAAGATTCATACAAGACGTTAATCAGCATTGGCATGATGAGCATCGTTCAAAACTGTCACCATATATCAAGGAAGGCAACTATAAAGAGTATTTCGTAAGGGTTTTACCAGAGCTTCCTCTTCTGGTGCACAGAATCATGGGGTTAAACGAATGGATCTTAAGACCTGATATGGAAAAACGTGTTCCTAGTAAGTTACAGCCATAGAAATAATTCTTCAGTTTTAACGATATTGCTAAATTATATGCATTTTCCCACTGTAACGTCGGAACATAATAGGGTTTTCTAC
Source organism: Xenia sp. Carnegie-2017 (assembly GCF_021976095.1). Lineage (NCBI taxonomy): Eukaryota > Metazoa > Cnidaria > Anthozoa > Malacalcyonacea > Xeniidae > Xenia > Xenia sp. Carnegie-2017. The sequence continues at coordinate 778,135 of NW_025813480.1, forward strand.
TTGTTTGCAAAAGCAATTTTTTCTCGTGAATCGTAAAAATACTCTCTTTCCTTATAAATTCTTTGCATTGTTTGTCCGGAGCACTTGTGGCGCTTGTGGCGCAATTTATTTTAAGAGTATTTTTAGTCATGTAACTTTTTAACATTCAGATACTAAATTTCATATTTTATGTTAATGTGAAAACGAAGTGTGTTTTATCCATTGCAGAATTGCTCAATCTAGTATAGCAGATCTAGCGTTTGTCAAAATGAATTATAGATGCTCAATTTTAAATTCAAAATATATTCAAACCAAAACTATTGAATTTGAATTTCAAAAATTAAACTTTATCAATGGACTTGCCTCTATGTATTTGGAAATGGAAATATACCAAGCATGAGCTGCAGCAATTTATTTTGACGTACCCTAGATCCGCCACTGGCTTTATTGAGTTAAAGGTTGGTATGGTCATGCAATGAACTAATCGTGGAACGTCGATTATTGGGCGTGAATTGTATGATGACCAACTCATTTCTACCGGAGTAAATTTTATATCCATATCAAGTTAAAACATCCGTGTTTTCTCATCCAGAGAAAAACACATCAATGTTATATGTTATGTGATATTGCCAAAACAAGTAAAACTGTGAATTGCAGAATTTATTACTTCTCCTTTAAGTTCAAGAATTGTTGCGTCAACCATGGAAATGTTTTGATAAATCAATAATGCATCGGGAAAGTTTAAAAGATGGAGGAATATGGACGCAAACATCCAGAAAAAGTTACACTGCTCAATGAATTGCGTGTAATTTTCAAGAAGGAGTTTTGCTTGGCAAGGGAGTGATGGAACCCGTGTTTACCTTGCCCTGGGAAACGATGGTTATGGAAAAGCAGTAAAGCGAATACGCAAAGATAGCGGCGTAGACTATACAAATCGAGAAAAGAAATTTTGAATGAACTTAAAGCAAAGCGATCAAATTATGTTGTGAATATTTGGCATTTAGAAGATAACCTTGACGAAGAGTATTTGTACATGATATTAGATTTGTGTGAAGAATCGTTAGAGAGTATGTGAAATCTTCTTCTTTGCAAGATCTTCAAAAGCACTTCCTACAATTCTTATGCAGATTTTAAAAGGTTTAGCTGATCTTCACAGCGGTGAGCGTCCTATTCTTCATCGGGATTTAAGACCATCAAACGTTCTTCGAGATGTACAAGGAAATTTTTTAATTGCTGACTTAAGTATAAGTCATATGTTATCTATTGAAACTCCGACGCATTGGAGCATACAAAGAGGAGCTAAATATTGGGTAGTTCCAGAGTCATATGACGAATCAGATGCATCAATAAATAAAGTTCGTTACCAAAAAGAGTCTGACATTATGGTAAGTTCTTGAAGTAGAACTAGAGGTCTAACTACAGCTCAATGTTTTATTTGCATTTAATTAAATACTGGTATTTGGTAGTGATAATGATTTTACCTCAATTTTTTTCTTTACCTCGATTGTATCGTCATATATTGTCAACCTATAAAGTTAAATGAAAATAAATTAGTTTTTGTTAATCGTGTTACAGTTACAATTGTATGTTCCTTATTTAGATTGCTTTTAATGCATATATATGGCTTCAATTCTATTTGGGGAATATTTTTGATTTTTGAGCTGCACATTTATTGTTGAGTTCTGCAAATCGCAAATAAATTTAATCTTTAAGGTTTTAGTATCCACCACTGACTGTTTATGACAATTTTTTTAAATAGATTGCAGGAATGGTGGCTTATTATGTTGCAACAAAGGAAAACATCCTTTTGGAGATGAACGGCATAGACTGGACAACATTTTGAATAGAAATGCAGTTGGATTGGACGAAATCAAGGATGCCACGCTCAAAGACCTTCTTTCGTGGATGCTACAACATTCACCAGAAGACAGGCCATCTGCCAATGAGGCGTTAAAACATCCTTATCTACAATCAGACGAAGAGAAATTTAACATGCTGTGTGATATGGGGAACCAACTGGAGTTGAAACATTCACATGGTCGAAATTCTCCCATTTCAGATGTTCATACGCAGTTGTATGGTTCCACAGAATGGATGAAGCGTATCGATGATGAAGTCCTCAAAGATTTGATCAACTTTGAAGTAAACGACAGTATAAGAACTGTTATGTACAAGTCTGAATGGGCAGGATGCTTAATATTCATACGAAACGTTCACCAACAATGGCAAAATAAAACTTCTTCTTATCTATCACAACATTTAAAGCAAGGCAATTATAAAAAATATTTTCTGCAACGTTTTCCTGAACTTCCTCTTCTGGTGCACAAAGTCATTAGGTCTACTCACTGGAAAACTAAATCTGATCGCAAGAAGCATTTTGACAGTAAGCAACAGCTATTAAAATAATTTGTCATTTAGATGATCGCAAGGTATCAAATGTGTTAATTCTAGATGCTCGATGGCAATAAATTGACTTTTCAGTTTAATATGAAAAATGGTATTAAACATAATGTTTTAACCCCATGATCATTCGTTTAACCCCATGATCATTTCAACAAGAAACTCTACGACTCTACATGGTTAGGATGCTTAAGATTCATACAAGACGTTAATCAGCATTGGCATGATGAGCATCGTTCAAAACTGTCACCATATATCAAGGAAGGCAACTATAAAGAGTATTTCGTAAGGGTTTTACCAGAGCTTCCTCTTCTGGTGCACAGAATCATGGGGTTAAACGAATGGATCTTAAGACCTGATATGGAAAAACGTGTTCCTAGTAAGTTACAGCCATAGAAATAATTCTTCAGTTTTAACGATATTGCTAAATTATATGCATTTTCCCACTGTAACGTCTGAACATAATAGTGTTTTCTACTTGTTTGCAAAAGCAATTTTTTCTCGTGAATCGTAAAAATACTCTCTTTCCTTATAAATTCTTTGTATTGTTTGTCCGGAGCACTTGTGGCGCTTGTGGCGCAATTTATTTTAAGAGTATTTTTAGTCATGTAACTTTTTAACATTCAGATACTAAATTTCATATTTTATGTTAATGTGAAAACGAAGTGTGTTTTATCCATTGCAGAATTGCTCAATCTAGTATTGCAGATCTAGCGTTTGTCAAAATGAATTATAGATGCTCAATTTTAAATTCAAAATATATTCAAACCAAAATTAGTGAATTTGAATTTCGAAAAAATTAAACTTTATCGATGGACTTGCCTCTATGTATTTGGAAATGTAAACATACCCAAGCATGAGCTGCAGCAATCTATTTTGACGTACCCTAGATCCGCCACTGGCTTTATTGAGTTAAAGGTTGGTATGGTCATGCAATGAAATAATCGTGAAGCGTCGATTATTGCGCGTGAATTGTATGATGACCAACTCATTTCTACCGGAGTAAATTTTATTTCCATATCAAGTTAAAACATCCGTGTTTTCTCATCCAGAGAAAAACACAGCAATGTTATATGTTATGTGATATTGCCAAAACAAGTAAAACTGTGAATTGATGAATTTATTACTTCTCCTTTAAGTTCAAGAATTGTTGCGTCAACCATGGAAATGTTCTGATAAATCAATAATGCATCGGGAAAAGTTTAAAAAGATGGAGGAATATGGACGCAAACATCCAGAAAAAGTTACACTGCTCAATGAATTGCGTGTAATTTTCAAGAATGAGTTTTTGCTTGGCAAGGGAAGTGATGGAACCCGTGTTTACCTTGCCCTGGGAAACGATGGTTATGGAAAAGCAGTAAAGCGAATACGCAAAGATAGCGGCGTAGACTATACAAATCGAGAAAAAGAAATTTTGAATGAACTTAAAGCAAAGCGATCAAATTATGTTGTGAATATTTGGCATTTAGAAGATAACCTTGACGAAGAGTATTTGTACATGATATTAGATTTGTGTGAAGAATCGTTAGAGAGCTATGTGAAATCTTCTTCTTTGCAAGATCTTCAAAAAGCACTTCCTACAATTCTTATGCAGATTTTAAAAGGTTTAGCTGATCTTCACAGCGGTGAGCGTCCTATTCTTCATCGGGATTTAAGACCATCAAACGTTCTTCGAGATGTACAAGGAAATTTTTTAATTGCTGACTTAAGTATAAGTCATATGTTATCTATTGAAACTCCGACGCATTGGAGCATACAAAGAGGAGCTAAATATTGGGTAGTTCCAGAGTCATATGACGAATCAGATGCATCAATAAATAAAGTTCGTTACCAAAAAGAGTCTGACATTATGGTAAGTTCTTGAAGTAGAACTAGAGGTCTAACTACAGCTCAATGTTTTATTTGCATTTAATTAAATACTGGTATTTGGTAGTGATAATGATTTTACCTCAATTTTTTTCTTTACCTCGATTGTATCGTCATATATTGTCAACCTATAAAGTTAAATGAAAATAAATTAGTTTTTGTTAATCGTGTTACAGTTACAATTGTATGTTCCTTATTTAGATTGCTTTTAATGCATATATATGGCTTCAATTCTATTTGGGGAATATTTTTGGATTTTTTTGAGCTGCACATTTACTGTTGAGTTCTGCAAATCGCAAATAAATTTAATCTTTAAGGTTTTAGTATCCACCACTGACTGTTTATGACAATTTTTTTAAATAGATTGCAGGAATGGTGGCTTATTATGTTGCAACAAAGGGAAATCATCCTTTTGGAGATGAACGGCATAGACTGGACAACATTTTGAATAGAAATGCAGATGGATTGCACGAAATCAAGGATGCCACGCTCAAAGACCTTCTTTCGTGGATGCTACAACATTCACCAGAAGACAGGCCATCTGCCAATGAGGTGTTAAAACATCCTTATCTACAATCAGACGAAGAGAAATTCAACATGCTGTGTGATATGGGGAACCAACTGGAGTTGAAACATTCACATGGTCGAAATTCTCCCATTTCAGATGTTCATACGCAGTTGTATGGTTCCACAGAATGGATGAAGCGTCTCGATGATGAAGTCCTCAAAGATTTGATCAACTTTGAAGTAAACGACAGTATAAGAACTGTTATGTACAAGTCTGAATGGGCAGGATGCTTAATATTCATACGAAACGTTCACCAACAATGGCAAAATAAAACTTCTTCTTATCTATCACAACATTTAAAGCAAGGCAATTATAAAAAATATTTTCTGCAACGTTTTCCTGAACTTCCTCTTCTGGTGCACAAAGTCATTAGGTCTACTCACTGGAAAACTAAATCTGATCGCAAGAAGCATTTTGACAGTAAGCAACAGCTATTAAAATAATTTGTCATTTAGATGATCGCAAGGTATCAAATGTGTTAATTCTAGATGCTCGATGGCAATAAATTGACTTTTCAGTTTAATATGAAAAATGGTATTAAACATAATGTTTTACGTCTCTTTCATTTGATATGAGCCGTGCGGTTGATCCTTAGTTAATTTTTTTATATGTAATACACAGTCTTGGAAAGAGTGAAGTCTTTAAAAAAAATTCTTGAACAAGGATTGCAAAATTAAAGAGGACGTGCATAAAAAATTAAGAAGGTATGTGTTTCTCATCTTTTTCATTCATTTGACATGGCAAGCAAGCTTCGCACTGCTTTACTGTCAAATACTTTTGTTTTTAACTTTTACAGTTTATCTTGGCTTTGTGGCAATTATGGCATAGCTCGTCTGACTAGTGAGATGCCATATCTTCATTTGTACCTCAAAGTCAATAAAGCAAAGACAGACGGCGTCTTGAGACTCGAAATTGATAATACATTATTTTCCAATGCTTCTGAGTTCATTGAATTACGCCATATCGATCCATCTTACGAAATAAGAATTCGACCGCTGTCCAACATACCTCACTCCCATGATGGACAAAAACCAAAAATCATTATAGTTAATAATAATAAGCTTACTAAAGTAAATGGTTTGAACCCGGGAGTATCGTTATATGTTTGTAAATGATGATCGTCCAGGTTAATAAAGTCCTGAGAAGGACTGTTTTTGATGTTGTTGACTGACGTTAATAAGCTTACTGCAGCTAATTTAGAGAAGCAGAGTTCTTTTGATGACGTGTACAAGTCGCTGTTAGAAAGACAAGAAAAACAAGAAGAGATACGAGTTTATAAATTTGGTGACGAGAAGGGCGACAAAGTCGGCTCAAACATCATTGCTGACCTCAGTCATAGCGTTCTTGACAACAACAAAAAAGAAGAATTTCGCGACTTGATAGCTGTAAAGAGTGATTACGAATTTAAAGACTTCTCTCGCCTGGGATAAATAGTTTAATGATAAATAATTAAGAACATCGTGTATTTGTTCAGGATTTGTTTACACTATCTACTCATAAGTTTTATTGTCTCGCTTTTAAATTTAATGACTTTTCATTTAAACATTTTCTCACTCGATACTGAAGTCATATAATTAATTATGTAATATATACTGTGAAAAATTGTAATTTCCGCAAATGGATATGATTACTTAAAATATTTATAATGGGACTGAAAATATTACTAATTCGAATGTATAATCATGTAGTGGCAACGTATCCCTCGCAATACATGGCATTCATCTTGTTAAATGAATTAAAATTGTATGTTCGTCATTCGTATTTTGTTAAATATATGCATGGCTGCGACTCAAAATTATTTAGATTTTTGAGCGTTGGAGATTTACCTCATCGCAGAATACAGCGAGGACTTAAGAATTGAATAACTCCAGTCATATGATCTATCCAGCATCCAATCATCAATGTATCTTGCTACAAGAAACAGTCTGATGTTCTGATAAATGTTTGTTGTGGACATTTAAATTTAGTTGAATTCTGCAAATAACAAATAAAATTAATTTTTGACGTTTCAGTATCCACCGCCACTAACCTTCTAACTGTTATGATGTTTTTATAGATTTTAGAATGTAGGAATAGTGGCTTTTTACGTTGAAACAAATGGAAAACATCATTTTGGACCTGAACGGTTATTTTTTTTTCATAAATGTTTTCAGTATGAAAGCTAGTTGATATTGGCAAATAGTCGAAGTCAAGTATTTAAAGTAGCACTTTATGCAATGGTTTGTCAAATTTATTCATTGAAATACAGATCATGTTTCACTTCCTCCAAAGATTTGAGAATTTTTTGACAAATCTTCCTTTTCCCTTTGCTTTTGATTATTGGATATATCCAGCTGTTTGTACACCTGCCATTTCAACATCATGTCAAAATGCTTTTTGATGATTCTCCGCTTACTTTGTAAATGGAAAACACCCATAGATTTGCATATTCCATTCTACAATCAGGAAGATTTCGTTCGCAAGCCTGTTATGGTCATTCTCAGTCCTACTCGTGTTACAGTTCATTACCGTTCGCATCAAATTATCTCAAGAGCTATTTAAAATATCAGCAAAATATACGCATAAACCACAGTCCTGTGTTTTTCTACTGTAGAAGCCCAGCCAGGCATTTCTACGTTGACCGACATTTTTGCTACTTGGAGTGGACTTGGATGAAATCAAAGATGCCACACTAAAACCAGAAGACAAGCCATCTGCAGACGAAAAATGTTATGTATAAAGTTGGAAAACAGCAATCGATTAAAACAAATGTCTGTGTTAAGATAAAATGCAAAATGAGTGGCAGGCGCTTTTTCCGGCACCCGTGTCATAATTCACCAGATATTCAA
>NW_025813480.1:786275-879158 GCF_021976095.1 Xenia sp. Carnegie-2017
AATCTTATAGATAACACAGATAACTCACGGTCTTTATATTTTTTGTTGTATTTACTCATCATGCCATCTATGGTAGTCCAGTTGATAATTATAATTTGAAATCATTGCTTTGTCTGATAGAAATATCGTTTACATGTAGGCTAATCCTCAAAAAATTTCATAGTATTTTTCATATGATATATAATGAATTTACACATTTCTAAGTTATTATTAATCTTACTCTTAACAATATAACCTTGAATTAAAGCACCTAGGCACTCAGGGGTACCTATAACTATGGGTTTGCAGTTTATACCACCAGCAATACCAACGGTGGTTCAGAAAAATGTTCCCATCTTTAATGATAGTCGCACTTTTTTTAATTTTTTATACTTCCATTTATAACAGGTATACATTTTTTGGTAGTATAAATATGAATTTTTAAGCTTTTCAAATTCATCTTGACTCAAACACTTGAGATATGATTAAAATCTAGAACTTCATATTATATTATAAGACATATTCAATTAATACTAATGATAATGCTTGGTATACTTTGAGTAAAGCAATCATATCTGTTTGATGGGGATTATTTAATATCATTTTTTTATGTTTATGTATTAATGGTTTTTTATGAACTTCATCTAGAGTATCTAGGTGCTTTGATTGTGCATTATCTTGATGCAATTTTTTCGGTTCTTCCTTTTTAATTCCATAATAATTTATTTTAGAATTAATACCGAATTTCATATTTTTATTAGCTAATGTTAAAATATTATTATACCCATCAATCTTTTTATCTAATATTATCATACGGCTGGGTATTAAAATCATACCAGGCTTATTGCCATATTTAAAACAACATTCGTGTCTTTTATAGCTTTCCTCATGTTAGATATAAATACAGTCGTATCATTCTGTACTATAGTATCATCTAATAATTTCCTAAAAACTTTTTGTGTTTGCATGCTCTTAGCTCCATGATTAACTATTGCCCATCTAGTATTGGCTTGGCTGCCTAGAATTGTATAAACAAAACTTTCAATGCTCTCTTGCAAAAGAATTTTTCCGATTAATGTAATACCTTTAGAATGATATGCAATGAAGCTCTTATAATCAGTAGTCGAATATTGAAAATTAACATAATAACCATCATTGTTTTTATCAAATTTTAAAATACCTTTATAAGGTATATGCTTTTTCAATTCCGTAAAGTCATATTTGTCTAATAATGATGGATGTTTCATAAATTTCCTGATCTGATAATATAAATGATATTTAACAAGGCTTTGTATAATTCTACTTTTATCAAAATTTAAATGATTAAGCGCAATACCACATAAAAAACTGGCAACATAAGCTCCACAAATCATAGCGTAGTAAGCTTCTTGTTTATAATTTAAATGATTTTTAATATTGTATCTTATACCAGTCGGCTGTTCTTTTTCACTTTTAATTTCACTTGTCCACGTGGCTGTTATAGGTGGTAAATTACTCATAAAATAATCATTCTCTGTGACGTATAATCTGAAGTTACAGATATCAACATTTACCGGCCTTTGAAATGTAGGTTTTACAATAAACTTTGAGGACCATCGATGTAACATATGATCGAAATAATCCTGACTATGACCTTCATCTCCATTAACAGCTGCTATTAGATTTGAAAACAAAGGTGTTTTAGTTGTTTCTAAATATATTTTTGGCCATGTTTGTATATTTTTTGAATCATCGCTTAATTTTATAGAATTTTCTTCGATTTGCTTGTCTGACATATAATATAAGCTATATTATATATGAAGTTCACTATTTTTATAGACGGAGATAGTAGAAAAATTGACTTACAAGAAAGTATAGTAACAACTAACTATTCATATTTATATATTAAAAAAGCTTATGTGTATTGGGAATATAAAAATGTGAAATTAAATAATACTTTAGCTTTTACAATAGGCACAACAAAATATAATATAGATGCTGGTTACTGGACTTTTAAAATGCTTAAAACGTTTCTTGAGTCTGTTAAGTAAAGCTTGAGATGGTAGAAAAAACGGAACTTGTAAAATAACTAATAATAATGATGAGGTATTAGTATTATCTGATACTCTTATTAAAATGTTAGGTTTTAATGATACTATAAAACTATGAAAAAGGTATCGTACAAAATGGTGTTTCTAAAGTGGATATAAACAGAGTTAAACTATATTCAAATTTCTTCTAATATTGTAAATTCAAGTTATAATTATAACCCTGAAGGAAAAAAAGTAATATAGCTTTAACTTTACCAGTAATAACAATTCAGTCGTTATTTGGTACTGTATACGAATACAATGATATTGAATCTAAAGTTACAATTATAAAGGAGCCTTTAACGAGCTAATATTTAATATATTAGATCAAGATGGAACCCTGTTAATGTAGGCAGTATTCTCCTTGAATGTTATATTGAGTAATTTAAATGGATGAAGACATTAAAATTGAGCAAAGTTTAAGAGATATTTATTATGATCCTAAAACAGGTTATCAATCAGCAGAACGTCTTTATCAGAAAGCATTACAAGAAGGTATAGATGTTAGTAGAAAACAAGTTAAAAAATGGTTAAAATCTCAAGATACGTACACTAGATATAAACCTATTATTAGAAGACATAAATTCAGACAAACAAGGGTAAACTATCTTGGTGAACAAATACAAATGGATTTAGTTGATATGGGTTCTTATAAGTATAAAAACAATGGTTATTATTGGATATTAACAGCTATTGAAATATTAAGTAGATATGCATTTGCTACCCCTGTTTATAGGAAAGACACAAATAATATGACAAAAGCTGTTGCAAAACTATTAAGTCAATTTAAAGATAGATTTAATGATTACCCGAAACTAGCTCAATTTGATGATGGTAAAGAATTTTATAATTTAGGTGTCAAATCATTATTAGAAAAACATGGAATTAAGTACTTCTCTACTAAAAATGATAAAAAGGCTTCTATTGTCGAACGATTCAACAGAACGCTTAAAACATCTATGTGGAAATATTTTTACAGTAAAGGAACATATAAATGGATTGATATATTAGATGATTTAGTATATAATTATAACAATACAAAACACAGTACAATCTTGATGAAGCCTAAAGATGTTAATAAAAATAATGAAGATGAAGTATTGAATACATTATACGGTCATGAAGTTGCTTATTTCCCATTACCTAAGATTAAAATTGGTGATATGGTTAGAATATCAAAGTATAAATCTATATTTACGAAAGGTTATGAAGCAAATTTTACAGGAGAGTTGTTTAAAGTGACTAAAGTTATTAGAGGAGACCCGAATTTATATGAGATAGAAGATTTAGAACGAGAGCCCATAATTGGTAAATTTTATGAAGAGGAACTATCTGTTGTTAATAAGAAAGATTATGTTTATAGAGTTGAAAAAATATTAAAACGTAAGAAGGTTAAAGGTAAAAAGATGGTTTTAGTTAAATGGTTAGGTTATGATAATAGGTATAACAGTTGGATTCATGAAAGTGAAATACAAAATATAGAGTAATCTATATAATGGCAGAAGGAGGTTTTGATTATATTGAATTAAAAGATGATAACAATAATAATGAAGATGATAACAATAATAATGAAGATGATAACGATTATAATGAATATTATGAAACATCATTTACTGATGATAATTTTGGTGTAACAATAAGAAAAAAGACAAATAAAACTAATACTCTTCCTGATGTTCCTACTTCTACTCCTGTTTATACAAATATTACTAGACCTGAAAATGAAGTTTCTTTTGCTGTTGAAAATTTCATTACAAAAAATTATAAAAAAGAGTTTAGATTTAATCACCTAAAAGGTATGGCAGCTTCTGAAGGTATAAATTTTAGATTAAATTTAGGTATAACAGATATAAATAATATTACTTACAAACCATTAAATACAAGAAATAAACGAAGTAAAAAAGGTATAATTGTTTTAACACGTAATAATAATGGAATACTGCAATATAATAAAAATAAAATTGCTAAAGAAGCTGTTAAACAATTTAAAAACGAAATTAAAAGAATTATTGATTTGCAAGATGAATTTATAAAAACTGAAGAAAGTATGCCTATGGTTGATTTAAATAATCAATATACAGAAAATTTCAATCAAATAACTAATCAAGAACTTAGAGAACATAAAGGTGTTATGACTCCATCTGGAACTATTGATAAAGAAACAAGACCGCAATTCATAGAATCACAAATAAATTACTTTGTTGAAGAGCTAAACAAAACTATAGCTAAAATAGATGAAATAGAAAATGAAAATGAAAATAGTATTGACAATATTGATGAATTAACTAATTTGCATGAAAGAGCCGCGGAATTAGAAACTATAATTAGAGAAGAAGAAGAGAAATTAGAAAAAGAGTATGTACGAGATAAACAAGAAGAAGATATTACTAGATTACAACGATTTAAAGAATGGGTTAAAGAAAATATCCCAGGATTATCAGCTTTAACTATATCTGTGGCTGGTATAATTACAACCATTATCATTGGTACCAGAAAAGCAATCCTACAAGGTGCTCAAACTACTAGTAAATTTTCTAAGGCTTTATCAAATATAGTTAAAAAATTATGGCCAGTGTTAGGACCATTATTGAATATTATCGCTCAGGCTATATCTTGGGGAGCTAAAGGTCATGGGTAGCTTCTAATCTATGGATTTTAGCTATTGCTGCTGCTTTGTTAATATATGATCAGTATAAACAAAGAAGAAAATAAAATATGTTTTAATATATATGAACAGATTACAAGAAGAGCTTTTACCTAATTTTAAAAGAATTAATATGACAAAATTAAAGGTACCCGTACTTTTATAGTATAACCTTTAATCCTAATAGTGTTAAACCGAATGAACAAATTTATGTTAATATACCAAAATTGAAAGCAAATAGTTGTTTAGTCCCTGGTTCACTTAATCTATCGTTTGATCTTAAAATCAGTAATACAAAAAGTCACTTTCTAAATAATCTAAGTAAGATTTTACAGCATAGACTACAAATTAAAGTGGCAGGAGAGACTCTTTACGATTGTTGTGAACATAATATTATAAGTGTATACAAAGACCTGTGGTTACCCAAAAGTGACCGACAAAGCCTTATTGAATATGGTATATGTAGACAAAATCTAAGAAAACTTATCAGTAAAGATGATACTGGTGCAACAAGTGGTGATTCAGAAAAAGTAGCAGATAAATTAATGTATGATATTTATGGTACAAGGCAGAAGATTAATATTGACTATATTCTTAAAGACCATGGATTGTATTGCCCTTTCAATATGAATAATAACCCTCAATACATAATAACATTACCACCAAGTGATCAAGTACTTATTCCTCAAAGTGGTCAAAGTATCGGTGATTATGAATTAGAAAATATTCAGCTTGAATATGAAACTATTGAAAATCAAGAAATTGCTGATGAGGTGACAAATCTATATTCTATAGGTAGAAGCCTATTTTACCAACATATAACCCTCTTAAAAAAGGAAAAATGGGATAAATCAAGCACATTACAGAATATTAATGTCAATGTGCCTCGTAAAAGTATGAAAGGCATTGTACTACTATTCACAGACAATTCAGTTAGTAATAGCGAGGAATTTATATTCCCTTTAATTGATTCAGTTAAAATCACGATTGAAGGGTTACCAAATTGTATTTTTGCCCAAGGCATGGATAAAAAAGTATTTTATGAAGAAGCAAGACGGTTTTTTGATAAAACTAACCCAATAGATTGCTTCATCACAATTGAAAAATTTTATAATAATAAATTTTCGCTTATTATCGATCTACGCACTTTTCAAGAAAAAAATATTGCTGGAAATGGAAAAAAAATTTTAAATACACAAAATGGTATTTTGCTCGAAATTAAAAAAAGAGCATATACAAAAGATTTAAACTGTTACATCTATGTCATTAGTGATGCTCTTGTTCAATTTGTTAATAATAATTTACAAAGTATTCAATACTAGAATAACCAGTAATATATAAATGAACACACCATTTAATATGATTATTTTAGGTATGACTAATTGCGGAAAATCTTTTTACCTTCTCCAAATGTTAGAACAAAACTTTAATAGACATTTTGATTATATTATTTTATTATGTCCAACGCTATCATATAATAAAACCTATCAAGAATGGAAATATATAAATGATTCTGATTTAATTAAAGTAGAATTTAACCAAGATCAGGTAGATACTGTTTTAAAATATGTTAGTGATGTATATAAAGGTACAAATAGTCTTATTATACTTGATGACTGTGCGAGTTGTTTAGATGTTAAAAATAGGACATCTGAATTAGTTCGTTTAGCGTTCAGTGCTCGTCATTATGGGCTTTCTGTGATTGTGATTACCCAGCAATTGAACAGTATTGCCAAACCTTATCGCGAAAATATAAGTTATTTAGTTACATTTTATAATACAAACCGCAATGATATGAAAACCATATTTGATGATTATCTTTATGGTGTTGAAAAAGATGATATAGAAGAAATAACCAAAAAATTGAAAAATAATAAGTATGCACATTTAGAAATCGAACTTGTATACCCATACCAATGGAAAATTGTTATTCCGCAATAAAACATGTGTTATATATATATGCCAAAGCGTAAAGAACCTGAAACAATTGATGATCTAATTAATGAGATTGATTCCGCAAATGATACTATCAAAGATGCTGTATGTGATGATAATATACAAGATAAACCGAAAGAGGTTTTAATAAAGAGATCAACTACTTAAACTAGCTGAAGATGGTGTTTAGACAAGTCAGTTGCTTACATTAAAAAGCTAGTCAAAAATTATTGATAAATTATACACTGAATACGAGAAAAACGATTACAAAAGCTAATGAGTTTTTAACTGATTTAGTTATATCAAAATTTTCAGATATATTAAAAGGGTTTGATGCTATTGAAGATCCTAAAGAATTAACAAAACAGCTTAAATCAGACGACCTTTTAAAACGAGATGTTTACAGTTTAGTAGAAAAAATATCACCAATCTTACGTTTTTTAGGGTTTTTATCTGGGGGTATAACAACTGTTAAACATGTTTACGAACATAAAAATAATAAACCGGATATAAAATCTGAGGAATAATATAAATGAGCTTATTTTATGGACATGATACAACAGATATTAATGTAAATATACAAGGATCTGTAGATAAAACACATCTATCAGATAATTATTATACTAAAACTCAAGCTGATGGTAAGTATGCTTTGACTTCTAATTTACTAAAATATTATACTAAAACACAAGCTGATAATAAATATGTTTTTGTTTCAAGATTAGCCAACTATTATACAAAGAATGAAACAAATGGTAAGTATGCTTTGACTTCTAATTTAAATAAATATTATACAAAGATTGAAACAGATGGTAAGTATGCTTTAAATTCTAATTTAACTAACTATTATACTAAAACACAAGCTGATGGTAAGTATGCTTTGACTTCTAATTTAAATAACTATTATAATAAAACTCAAGTTGATAATAAATTTAATGACTACTATACTAAAACACAAGCTGATGGTAAGTATGCTTTGACTTCTAATTTAAATAACTATTATAATAAAACTCAAGTTGATAATAAATTTAATGACCACTATTATAATAAAACTCAAGTTGATAATAAATTTAATGACCACTATACTAAAACTCAAATAGATGATATAGTAAAAAGTAAAATTGTACACCATAGTAATCAATTAAATTACAACTCAAATGTTAGTAGCCAACAAGATATTATAAATATTCTTTTTAACAATATTAAATTTATTGAATTCACACTTCTATTTATAAATACATCTGATAAATCTAAAACAATTCAATTAGATATTATGGTAGATAAGATTAATAAAAAATTTATCATTAAAATAACAAATGATAACGAAAAAAAGATAGCTGATGCATTACTAGATTTATATTACGTATACTGTGCTGATGATGATTTAAACAATATTTCTATTATTATCTCACCAAAAGTATCTACAGCTTCAATTAATTATAATGAATGGGCAATAAAATGGAATAAAGCATTTAATGGATTATCCAAAATACAAGTTTATTCACAACATACATCTACATTGTCTATGTTATATAATGGTTATTCATCAAATTTTGCGGCCACTATAGAAAACAATATTCTAGCAACTAAAAAATCTGTAAATGATGAAATCGAAAAATTAAAAAAATTTATTAAAGATAACTATCAAGCCAAACCTAAAGATGAAGATGAAGAATAATCCTCATGTTTGACTACATATCACATAACTGTTTATAATAAGTAATTAATACAAAAGCGATATACAAAAAAATTCAAAATCCTGAAACAATTAGTAAAAACACTTTTAACAAAAATTATATAAAACATTGTTAACCATGTACATGTGACACACTTGATAGACAAATTAAAAACATATAGATTCCATATTTTGTAAGAGCATCTATGACATTGTTGCGCTCAAAATTTCAGGCTTAGTTGCCTGAAATTCTTCGCTAACAACGATTTAAAAAGATGCTTTATTAACACTGATTATTAAAGAATATTTCTACCATGCGCTGGGTTTTCAGACCATTGTTAAGAGCCCACTAGTCGCCAAATATACCACGTAGACTATATAAAGCGCTGCTACTGATATTTATAAACATTGTATTATTATACATGCGCTGATGAAATGTGCTATCTACATTAAACAACCATTAAAAGCATGCTAAGACTTGCGCGCGCCGCTAGGCTCAACTATCGCTGATACTGATATTTAATAACACTTGATTATTAACACTTGATTATTAAGACGGTTTTGAGAGCATTTTAAGCCTCTGTTCTCGAATATTCGAAGAATATTCTTCAATCTACAGGGGAACCCCGAATTTTTCACTTCGTGAAGAATTTCTACACCTAAGTTCCAGAATTCTCTAGAAGACCATTCCCTGTCAGGCACTGGTATCTGCACTGCCGAGCCCTCTCCGAACCGATGCTTGTTAACATTTGTTTGTAAAGACCGTTTGTAAAATATAAACGCACCTATATATTTCAAAAACATATAGATTCCATAGTTTTATAAAGATGTTTTATTAACACTTGATTTTTGAAGAGCATTTTTTAAGCCTCTGTTATTCTCGAATATTCTTCGAATATTCTTCGAATATATGGGGGCGAGCCCGAAAATTCTAGCTAAAGCTAGAATTTTTTACCCACCTGGGCTCGCATGAATTCTCGGCGATCCCATCCCCCTGCTCAATTTTAGCTACGCTAAAATTTGCGCTGCCGGATCGCCTCCGAACCGATGCTTTATTAACATTTATTTCTAAAGATAGTTTTTAAAACATATACATTCCATATTTTTAAACGATAGATTGTAGCCTCGAGATTTTTACCCCCTTTGAAACAATGACTATTTTTTACACAGCTTTTTTACATGACCTTTTGCCAGAGGGACGTCTTTGAACCATGGTCTTATTTTGCGCTGTTATAAAGATAGTTTTTACCCAAGGTTATATGTAGTATAGTACATGGGGTGTATGGGATAACAAAAAGTAAACTTTTTGTGATCCCCTACCCCCATGTACTATACTACTTAATATGATACGTAATATGATATGAATACATTAATTACAATGAATAGGATTATGATTCAGTTACTAAATATAAAATATTTACAAAAAAGGAAAAGAAAAATAAGTATTAAGAATTTATAACAAAAAATATTATTATAAAGTAAATATAGTGTTGTAGTGGTGAACTTGGATATTTAAATCAGGTTAGTTTTATTAATGTGTAGAGCTTCCTTGATTTTGAGTGAGAAAGTGGATTGATCAGTGTCGATGATTTTAAAACAGGAAGGTGAGAATTTGTTTTACATGAAGGAGGCTTGAAGATGTTTGTAGATAGTGGAGTTTTAGTCTGTGTGAGTATGTTCCTTTATCCTGGTAGATAATTGGCGAGAAGTTTCACCAATATAGCGGGACATACATCCCGCACATGAAAATTGATAAACTACCATAGATTTGGAAAGTTCGGGAAGTGGGTCTTTAAACGAAAATAAAGATTTTATTTTAAAAGGTGTGAAAATAAGTTTAACGTCAATGTCAGTGCAGTAGCGTTTAATGATTTGTGTGAGTTTGCGTTGTGTGTGTCGTGAGTAATCACCTATGTAAGGTAGTTTGAAATAACGTTTATTGTCAGGTTGTTGTATATCGTTAGTGTTAGTTGTGGAGTTAGATGAGTCAGTGCTTTTCTTGTTGTCCAAATAGTGTTGTATAGTGTTGTTGACGAAATGAAAAGGAAAAGAATTACGTTGGAGAGTGAATATTAGTTTCTTTAGATCACGTTGAAAGCCGATATCTGTGTTGTTAAGTTTCCGTGCTCTGTCGGTCAGTGTTCGTATCAGTCCAATTTTGTAATTTAATGGTGTGAAACTAAAAAAGTTAGTCAGTAGTCCTGTATATGTTGGTTTGTGGTACGTAGAGGTCATACAGTTTTCATGTGATTCTAAGGAACATTCGTAATAATGACAAAATCATTGTTCTTAAACCTGGCAAAGGCAATGGTGTAGTCATTATGGATCGTAAGGTATACATTAACTCTTGCCTCACTATAATTAACAATTTATCTAAGTTGAAACCACTCGATCATGATCCTACAATTTCCCGTGAAGCAAAGTTACAACGACTGCTACGTAACTTAAAGAAAAAGAACTCTATTAACGAAAAATCATTTCAAGAAATGTACCCTAGAGGTTCACAGCCAGCTCGATTATATGGTTTACCTAAACTTCATAAATTAAACAATATCAATGACATACCTCCTATCAGACCTATAAATTCTTCAATCAATTCGTATAACTATAAATTAGCCAAATACCTCAGCTCTTTACTCCAACCTAATACCTAATGACCATTCTGCTAAAGATTCTTTTAGTTTTGTCGATGATTTTTATCTTTTAACACTAACGCTCCACATGACAAATTCTTTATTTCTTTTGACGTTGAAAGCCTTTTACCAACATACCACTGACTGAAACCATAGACATTGCTATTGATTTAATTTTTACCAACAACCCTACATTCAAAATGAGCAGAACAGAACTAAAACTATTGTTTAAAATCACTACGGCCGAGACTCATTTTTTATTTAACGGTAAGTACTACGACCAAATTGACGGGGTAAGTATGGGCTCACCCTTGGCACCCATTCTAGCCAACATTTTCATGGGTTTTCACGAACGAAACTGGTTAAATAACTACAGCAACAACAAACCTTTATTTTACCGCAGATACGTTGATGACATTTTTTGTATTTTTCATAACAAAGACGAAGCATTACTCTTTTACGAATACATCAACAAACAACATCAAAGCATAAACTTTACATACGAAACCGAACAAGACAATCAGTTACCCTTTCTGGACATCTTACTAACTAAATCACATGAAAACTGTATGACCTCTACGTACCACAAACCAACATATACAGGACTACTGACTAACTTTTTTAGTTTCACACCATTAAATTACAAAATTGGACTGATACGAACACTGACCGACAGAGCACGGAAACTTAACAACACAGATATCGGCTTTCAACGTGATCTAAAGAAACTAATATTCACTCTCCAACGTAATTCTTTTCCTTTTCATTTCATCAACAACACTATACAACACTATTTGGACAACAAGAAAAGCACTGACTCATCTAACTCCACAACTAACACTAACGATATACAACAACCTGACAATAAACGTTATTTCAAACTACCTTACATAGGTGATTACTCACGACACACACAACGCAAACTCACACAAATCATTAAACGCTACTGCACTGACATTGACGTTAAACTTATTTTCACACCTTTTAAAATAAAATCTTTATTTTCGTTTAAAGACCCACTTCCCGAACTTTCCAAATCTATGGTAGTTTATCAATTTTCATGTGCGGGATGTATGTCCCGCTATATTGGTGAAACTTCTCGCCAATTATCTACCAGGATAAAGGAACATACTCACACAGACTAAAACTCCACTATCTACAAACATCTTCAAGCCTCTCCTTCATGTAAAAACAAATTCTCACCTTCCTGTTTTAAAATCATCGACACTGATCAATCCACTTTCTCACTCAAAATCAAGGAAGCTCTACACATTAATAAAACTAATCCTGATTTAAATATCCAAGTTCACCACTACAACACTATATTTACTTTATAATAATATTTTTTGTTATAAATTCTTAATACTTATTTTTCTTTTCCTTTTTTGTAAATATTTTATATTTAGTAACTGAATCATAATCCTATTCATTGTAATTAATGTATTCATATCATATTACGTATCATCTGCACTGAAGATGGCATTCTGATAATGTCGAAACATGTTTGCTCTCAAAAAAATCGTCGTTTTTCTCAACTTTTCTATAATGATATACATTACCTTGGTAGCTACAATGACAACTCTTAATTTCGCTTTGCTATTGTTCTTCGACATATTTGTTTTCTTTTTTGAAATCGCGTAAATACATCGGATGCATTTTTTACACACAGCGATTTGTCTTTCACGACAAATGTTCCATATATGGCAAGAATCGCGTAATATGGCGTAAGTGTCGGCCCGACAAATCGTTTTGTGTAAACGTACCTTTAGTCTTAGTTCCTTTTCATTGTCCATCAAACTCATTGGCTTCCTTTCGAAATATCTTTATAAAGGTTTTTGGCAGTAAACGTCCATTATCCTACCAACGGAGTTCCTTTTTAAATCTAACTATATCCATAATGAAGCAATTAAAATTTATTTTGGCTAACGCTAGATCTACTACTCGTTTAAAAAAAATGTAACGAACATTTGCGTAACCAGCACCCAAGTTTGTTCCTGATACGTAAATATTTTAAAGTTCACTCACTGTACGTACAACATGAATGAATGAACTTAGTGATGAAACATTTACGTAGAATAAACAAATTTGTAGGCTGGTTACGTCTCTGGTCACAAAAAGACCGAAAGAAAGACTGTATGTCACATTATAAAGATTGTATACACGTAGTGTTTTTAAAGTGCATATAAACCTTATGGCATTTTGGTCTTGTTTGAAAGACCAGGTCTTAAAACACATATTCGTATTAATAAAAAGAGATAGTAAAACTTTTCTTTTAATCCCCCTTCAAAGTCTGGATTTTGCTCCTAATGTTTTCCCGTAAGGGCTCTGGAAACGAGTTGGTGTTTCATACATCCGCTGACGTCATGTAAGTAACGGTAGCGATTGTGGTCTAATCATTGAGGTCATATAGAACTCACTGGTCTAAAGGCCCGTTTACACGAGCAATTTTAATATGACAATTTTTAGTTGACAATGTTAATTTGACCGTGTAAACGACAAAAAAGTTGTCAAATTTTCTTTAATAATCGCTTGTTTTGAAAAGCTAGCGTGCTAGCTTTTATGTGACAAATAAAAATTATCATATACAAAAATGGGTCGTGTAGATGGCTGTCACATAAAAACAAACATGGCGGGTAATAAAAAAAACTGGCCCGATCAAGTGGTGAGTTTGTTGCTCGATACTGTCAGAGAAAGAGAGAGTATTTGCAATACCAATAGTGAGCATTCCAAAAACAGAAATATAAAGAATGCACACTTCCAGGAAATACTGCTGACAATCAAAGTTGAACTGCCAAACGTTGATTTGCCAAGGATCAAAGGTGAGTGATAAGATTCTAATGGAGTCGTTAGAATTGCATTTTAGCGATGTATAAACATTGTTTATACTCTCTGGTTTGCCTTAAATCGCAAAGAAAAAATATCTTGTCTTGCCTACATGGCAATGCTTTCAAACTTCTGACTCAGCTTGTTTGTATGCCAAAATTGGTAAAGGAAACATATCCATCTATATTTTTATATGCTATTATTTGGATTCAAATAAGTCTATTCTAATAAAATGTCTTGCTTAACCTTTTAACAAGGACACAGAGCTTAAGAGCATCTTATAGAGAAGAAGTTAGAAAAATAAGAAAAAGCCGAGGTACAGGCAGTGGGGCTAGTGAAGTTTGTGTATCAAAATGGACGTTTTTTGACCAATGCAGTTTCCTGGATGAAGTTATATCACACAATTGTCAAGTATTTACAAATGCTATTGATGAAGGCTTTCCACCAGACAGAGAACACCAATTGAATGCTTCAATTATTGATAATGAAGATACAGGAAGTGAATGCAGTTTTATTTCAAGCTCAAACCAGAGAAAAAAGTCACATAGTCAATTTCTTGAGTCAGCAACATCTGCCTTGAACCAGTTGGCAAAATAAGCAACATCTGCTCCTGAAGACCAGTGGGATATTTTTGGTAAAGATGTGGCACATGCAATGCGTGGTCTGGCAGATAAAGATATACAAAGACGTGTCAAGTTTGCCATACAATCGACTTTATTTCAAGGCACAGAGCCCCCAAGGGCTAAATATCAACCATTTTATCAAGCAGACCAATCAATAAATAATCTGTTTCAACAACCATCTTATTCATACATTAGCCGTAAAAAATAAATGGTGGGATAAATATAGCCACCCTCAATGTGTCATACAAAGTAGGTCAATAAGGCATACTTGAATTAGTTCAAAATGGAGAATCATGGGCACAGAGCAACAAAATATTGTGTAAGCACAATATTTTGCAGAATGGCCCATACTGTCATGTCTGCAATATCCTGCAATGACCAGTGTTTTCTTCTGCTTCTCAATTGCTTCCAACATGGCCAGCTTGTATTTCCTACAATGGATCCTGACCATTGGGAAAACCAATTCCTGATAAAAATATCAAATAAATATAAAAAGGCACAACTTCAAACCTTGGGAATTAGGAAAATCAAAACAACCCACTTACTCTTTAATGTTTGAAGAATGTGATCAAAGATATGCCTTGAAGACCCATGATTGTGAATATTCAAAGTACCTTGCTAGTAGAAGCTCCAGACAATAAAATGGCAAATGAAAGGAGAAAGATTCCCATTGGAATCATGAAACCTAGAAGGAATGATTGTCACTTCCAGTTGTGCTCTCTATTTTTATAACTAGGGTTGCCACATGACATGCTTATATCAGCCATAGTACCAAATTTTGATACTTTAACTATTGGGTTATCAGTACCACATGATGGGCATACTTTAAACAGGAGCAACAGCTGTGGCAGGGTGACAATAAACTTTGGTTACTTCCTGAGGTTGCTTTCTTCTTTGTTCACCCTGATTGTTAGAACAATACATGTATATATTATATTTTGTCTGTCGAGAGACAAATGATTGATAACACTGGAAGATTAAATAATGCATATGTACAGCACAACCATACTTTTTTCACTGGTTTGTTTCATCTTCAGATTCTAGCTCTTTACTTTGGGAAGAATCTGTTTCAATGTCATAGTTGTCAGAACCTATGGACCCTATTTATATGTTAATAAAATTTGTGGTATATAATTTCACCTATTAGCACTGAAGTCAAACTTCATCTTCATTTTCCATCTTACTACCAATGTCAATATCCATATCCATGTCATTATCATCACTACTATCCTGCCTTTCTTCCTCATTCTTATTGTCCACTTTTACTCAATTTACTACTGTTGGAATCAGTTTACGTAATTTCTTTTTTTTTCTATACAATCATGATACACATAAGAGTTACAATACTCATATTTTAGTAATTTAATTGCAGCCATGTATCTATTTAAATGACATAGAGACACCACAAGAATATATGCTCTTAAAGAAACCAAATTGAATGGAAATGAAACAATTTACCTTCAGTAAGTTGTTGGATAATAGCATGCTTGCTTTCTATCGTTCTCTTCAATTGTCTCATGTTTTCTTTGTATTGAACACATTGCCTGCAATGTTCTTCTTCTGTTTGGCAAAACCCATTCTGAACCTACAAAAAGAGGTATAATCTTTAGATCCTACAATCTACTAGTGTAAAAAGTCTTTTTAATTAATTATTGGAATAAATTTAATACCTGTACTTCTGCTTGCACTGCAATTTTTTGAACTTGCAAGACATCAACAAATTCAACATCAGTGTCACTGTCTTCCGAAAAGGTAGCACTTTCAGCTCCAAAAGTGTCTTGACTAGAAGAGCGAGAACCTGCTTCTGTGCTAGACAAAATATCTCTAACAACCTACAACAACATACACTATGGTATCAACTGCAAAAATTAAATTTCCATTACAAAATCTTTGCCGAATTTAAAACAAGCTTCCTTCATTGAAGTTATCAGTCTCACGCGGAATATATACAGGATTTAAAACCTGAATACGATTCCTTTCTACGATTCCTTTCAGAAGGCGCACTTTATATCATCAGTCTTTCTGAGAGATAAACAGAAGGAAAGCAAACCCATCAACTTCGTCAGACACCAGTCTACTTGTTTGCCCTTGCAAACTATTATACCGTCTGGTAAAATCTTCAGGTTTGAAGTGCAGCGAGCATATGCTGCTCCACATCTTTGATATAAGGCATTTCGCTCGTTTTAAAGCGACAAAATGTAGCCACTTTCTCTTCTTTTTTATAGGCTCTTCTCATCCATAAAAAAATGCGGTGAAGTCCTATGCCCTTTTCCGGGCAAGGAACGCTAGAACAGCCAGCAACTACAGCGGTCAGGCATATCAAAGTAGATTTTCACTTTATTTTTAATGCACGCTTGCTGAAATGTTACTTACATGACGTCACGCTTTTCTCAATTAAACGCGCAGTTCCAGTCTATAGCCGGGAAACCGAGCGACGCAAATAGCGAGTTTTTAAAGATTTTAATTGTGTGTAGCACAAGAACTATTTGTCCAACGAAGAAAAAAATTTGGAATACAACGTTTTAAACCACGTTAATTCAGTATGCAAAATTCAGTTGTAATTTAGTCATGCAATTATATAGTCGCTGGAAAAACAATGCATAAAATATCATTTTCTAAACAAATTTAGGGGCTGATTAAATGAGCCCGGGTAACCGGGATTCAGTCAAGCGTTAATTGACTTGTACCGCTTAACAAACAGTTGTAATTTTTACGCTTTAAGTTTTGACTCCTTTCAATACCTCGAAACCATTTCACACCTCACTGAAATTCCGTTAGCCGGGATCATGTAAACAGCCCATAAATGATTATTTTGCTGTGAAGTCAGCATAGCACGAGCCAAATACAAACTTGCTTTGCTAATGTAATACCTGTATTGTACGAAACCAATTTTAGATTGCTGAAGCTTGCGATGGATCCAATAACAATAAGTTTGAGCGTGATAGGAGGTTTACAAAAAGGTGGGAAAACACTGCTGGAACTCCTAGGTGTTGTTGAAGGCGAATTAACAATATTAAAGGCAATATGCAGACAAGATCTCGACAGTAGTATTAGTCATTTCAATATAGGTATTGAAAGACTGAAACTTGCCGAGTCAACTGAAAACGAAGAATTCGAGTTAAAGAAGAGCGAAAACAGTTGGCTCAAGAGTCTTTTACAGAGGCAGACAGAGAAGCTAGCTTAGCACTTCATAATGCATCATTAAAAATTGAAGAAAGAATAACTGCATGCAGGATTTGCATCGCAAGTTCTATTCTTCGACATTTTAATGATAGTGAGGCAGCAGAAAAGGATGCTATGGTATATTTGAAATACCTCAATTCGTTGCACGAGGTAGAGAAACTTTTTTCTTTTCCACAATTAACCTTTCACAAAGACCAGAGGGACAAAAACATTGAAAATGTATTGATAATGAATTTATTACTAGCCAATTTCATTTCAAACAACACATTTAAAAACGAGCTGTTCTTGACTGGCCATTGATTGAATCGGGTGTGCACAAGTTTCATCCTTTGTATTTTAAAGATGTTGAAGGAATCACGAGTTCTTCCACACCTTGGTACGAATCTCATTTTTGTAAAGATGAAGCTCACCTATTTGTCGACAAAGAAATCACAATAACCAACAAAGGAGAAATGCTGATTTTTTCTGGAAAAAATCTGCAAAAAGTCGACAGCAAAACAGGAAAGCTTCAACCGTGGTGTAAAGAAAGTTGTGAGATTGATGATTGGCAGGTTAGATGTATGACAGTTGATAACAATGGCGTGGTATATGTTCTTTCTGGTTATGGAAATAAGAACACTTGGAACTATCAATTGACAGTTTTTTCAGAAGATGGCGCTATCCAAAAATCTACTTTAAAGTTTCTTGACAATATAGAGGCACGAAACTTGTTTATGGCCGTCACAAATGATGAAGTAGTTGCTATTGCATTTGTTGAGGGAGACCAACCTAACATTCATCTATGTGTATGCTACAAAACTGGTTGTCTCCTTTTCAAACATAGTAAGATTATAGGCATTCATAATCCACTTGTCGATGATTTGAAATCTTTGTGTTTTTCTGCTGATAGGCAAATAGCCATGATAACCTATCGACATCCCCGTGAATATTACAGAATCCTTTTCTACAACATGGAAGCAAATTTATCGGATTGCATGAAACTCAAACCATCCCTTGATGAGATTAAAGAATATGATGAAGTTATTTACACACCACTCTCCAAGTGTATCACAGGTTATTTCTTTAACAAGGATGCTTCAAAGTTATTAATTGAGACTTTTTCAACTGAAACCAAAAAACTACAGTCGTCGCTCGTTTTCATGAAAGTAGGATATGATTTGGGAATCTTTAGTGGTTCATTTCGTGTTGTTCATCATGATAACGGAGGAGTGGCTTTGGTCACAAAAGAGCGCATAGTTCATTTATCAGCAACAAGAAAGCCTGATACCAACCATAACGTTCGTGTCTACAGCGTTAAAGTAAGAAAAAAAAGTGAACAAAAAAACAAAGACAGCTCTGGATCAGCATTTGAAAGGAGTTTTAGCGAAGGAAGTTATTTTAAGACATTTGAGCAGTTGAAAAGAAGTTGATTTGGCGGAGTTGTTCTCCAGTATCTAATGCTATTACTCAATTCAAACAAACAAAAACAAAGAGTTCATTGAGTCGCTCGTAAAAATACGTTATTATCGCACATACTCTAACTTCATTGCTTCAAAGCAATATTGCATGGCATTTCGAGGTCGCAAAAATATCAAGATGACAAAATTTTTAGACAAAATTTTACCACTAGCACTGTCAACTTTCATACATGTCACGCAACATCAATATATATATTATGATCAATGTTTATTGTGGGCACTAGAACTCATAATATCTTATATGAAATTATAATAACAGCATGCACACATGTCAAATAACAACAATGTCAATAAATTTATACGTTGCTTAATTGCTTCCAAGCTTTTAATGAGTATAGATACATTCGTAGTTACAGAATACAAAAAAACTACAGAAACTACTGAAGTATATTTCCTAGTTCCTATGGAGACATTTAGTGTGAAAGTTGTAATGGTTTCTACAAATACAACAGTGTCAGCCTATGTTATATAGTCCCAAGTCTATAAACACAATTTAGTCAACAATGTTTTAGATTCGTAATACCTTAGCACTAAAAATGATATTCTCGACTTTCCTTTACACAATTTATCATTATATCCAGTGTGGGGTGTGTAGCCGAGTATGAATAGTTTGAATAATTGCATAGTCTAAATAGATACTAACTTCATTGCTCAGAGATAATGGACACGCGCAAATTTTGGCAGACATTGCGTGGCTGCTAAAGTGTTAATTGTCACGAAATGAAACTTAAATAGTATAATTATTTCAAATTTTTTTCGAAAATATTTTGGCTGATTTAACATTATGGTTGTTAATGCAAAATACTGGATGATGAAATTACTGGGTAAGAAACAGTGCTAAGTTTTTTTATGGCAGACTATTGAATGAGATGCAGCGAAATCAACGTTTTCAACCAAATGCTGACACATTAAAAGACACGCAGGTGAAATATTACGTAATTCTTTTATACCCATACTGATTTTGTGTCAATCAAAACGTATGCAATTTACCATTCCTGAAGTACTTTATCTCATTTTTAAATTGGTGGTAAATTTTCCATTGCATGCTCCTTAGTGATGTACTTGACGATCGCAATGTATTTCATTAGTGACGCCAGAAATGATTTTAATTGTGATCATCGACGCGAGTCAAGATTTAATAATAAATCCCTGTGACGTCTTGATGATGGATTGCGTAAATTATTAGTTTTCTTTATCAAGTAGAGCAGCCATTAAAGAGAGAGAAAATTCTAGTCAAAATACATTTATCATTATATATTTTTCATCTGTGGACTAATTTCTCTTATGAGCTTACTTTACATTTATCAAAAGTAATGTACGACTACGTACTTTTCCCTTCTTTGATTTAACCTTATCAGCTTGTTGGATACGTGAATGAAAAATTAGTTAAGCATTTAAAATATTCCTCCAATCAATTCCTTCTCCCCCTTTGCTTTGAAGAGGACAAAAATCTCTTTATAAAACTCAACTCCCGCAAAGATATTTTGAAATAGTTAACATTTTAAAATTTCATCAAAAATTATTTATCAATGTTGCAAAACATTGTTCGACTGATTTTGAATGTTTTAATCGAACGGAAGCAAAACTGGTGACGAAGTCGTAGTTCGCACAAATTTACGGTAAGTCATACAAATTTAATTGTGTTGTAATGCTTTAGTATACAATTCAAGGCACGTAATCATAGTGCTAAGAAAGTTGCGTAGCGTACAAACGTATCTTTCATTCGCCAAGAGCCTGTCTTTAAACAGTATGGCTAATTAAGAAACCATAAAAAACGCGAAAGAATTAAATAAGGCGACAACCTAGAAACAACTTCACATCATTTGAGGTTTTATTAACAACATCATTCCATCACCATAAGTAATGATACGATTTATAAAATTTCTGCCGGGAATCTTTTAACTTGACTGAAGTATTTTTAGTTATTACTTTAATTCATTTGGTCATGTATTCTTGAGTTGGTCATTTCAGTGGGGCAGCACTCATTAAGCATAGTTGGTTCGCAAGTCGACACACAGATGGTTAGTCCCAGATAATAGCCAACGGCCTACATGCGCACAATAGTAACGTAACGAGAAAATTGAATAAATAAATGTAAGAACTGCAGAAAATTAGAAAACATAAATAAATGCATCCAGCACTCGATGACAACAGTCAACATGGACCATTGCACAAAATGTGCCTTATATTTCCGATTAAGACATTAAATGAGCTCATCGTATAAACAAATAGGTTTGTTTTTGAACATGTGATGAGTAATTGGAAACTTTTCTCATATTACACATATCTTCAGCTATGGACAGGCGCTTCTTATAGAATGATGAGTTACTCATTGTTGCATGTACAACATAGTTATGGGGGATTGGGTTTGAGAAACAATATGAAAGGTGATCACTGCCAAAATTAAAACATGGCATTCGGGAATGCGAACATGACATTCGGCAATGCAAACATGACATTCGGCAATGCGAACATGACATTCGGCAATGCGAACATGAGCCATATGAACACACGGTGATTATGTACAGCGGATATGCGTAACAGTAATGTAACATGCGATAGTTATGTACAGCGGTTACAATTATTTCGCAATGAGCTTTGTGTAATAACCATTGTAATGACTTCGTAAATATTTAACAATGGCGGACGAAAGTAATAAGCGACAAGAGGCCGCTAGGCTAATGAGAGAAGCAGCGAAACTGTTAGAGGACTCAGAATGTGGAGAAGATAAGGCAAAGAAAACTTCTACCACCGCAGAATTGCAAAAACTTTTCGCACCGTACTCTTCTGTAAGGCAAAATCCATGTCAAACTGTTCAAAAAGCAAAACGTCAGCGCACGTGGACCCCAATGTTCTCCCCGTCTACCACGTGGACCCACCGCTTTTGTCTTCTAGCTGACAAAAACGCAGCTGTTGCTCCGACTGTTTATGAAAAAGAAAAGTTGAAAGCTAGCGGGCTTGGAGAGAAAAAAATAACTTTTGAAAACAAGAAAGGGAGTCATCAGTTTCTCACTCAAGTTCTTGAAAGTCAATACCCATTGTTAAAAGAAGCTGGGGGGTATCATATTTGTAGAACGACTGGAAATCAGCGGCTTCAAGTCATTCCTCCTGGACAGAATGGGTATTCAATTCCTTATTTACGTGATGAGTCTACACTTAGACAGGCAGTAGCATACATCCGCCCTCTTCAAAAATCCATTGATTTACCTGATGTTAAAGATGAGGTTAGTACACTATATATTAATTTACTGCACCCATTCACACCTTCCCCTGTTATTTGTGTGATTGTAAATTGAGATCTATGCTGCCTAGTTTTTTTTATTAATAAATTGTATTTGCTTATAAAAGGTAAATAAGTATTCTGTGGCCAACATCCCCACTGTTCCTTGCCTGACATGCAATATGGAGATAAGCATTAATGAAGAATCGATGCTAAAACATCAGCGTTTTCATGTTGAAGAGGAGCAAGAAATGAGAAAGTATGAAATATCCACTAGGCATACTCAATATCATTTCAGTAATATACAATGCAAGAAAATACAACTTTAATTGTTAAAATCAAGTATAATTTAACAGTTGCCACACAGCCCCTTGCCATGCTAAGATTAATTTCCCATTTAATGGTATAACTTAGAGCTAGTGGGATGAACATTAAAGAAAAAGAACTTGTTATTATCAAAGATGAACCTGATATACAAGAAAACAAGTTGGATGGTGATGATACCTTGTTACGTTAGTTTTGCTTTCATTTCATTTTTTTTAAATATTGTTATGTTCCAAAATATTATACTGTCAAGCTGTTGAAGAGTACTTTTTCACCAATATTGTTGTGCAAATTCATGAATCTGTTACTTTTTCTCAGATGGTACAAAGCAGTTAAAAGAAATGTTTCCTAATGTGGAAGAAAAACAGCTATTTGAAACTCTTAAAACGAATAATTATTCCTATGAAGATGCAATTTCCAAACTTCTGGGCTCAAATGATGAAGGTTAGATGTTTAAATAGAAACTAAATGGTTTTCAAGTCTGCTCTGTTGAATTGTAGCAAATGTAGATTTTTGCTCAAATGTATGCATCTATTGCTATTTTATTATTTGTAAGAACTATTAAGGAAAATGCGCAGTTGCAATATTGCTAATAATGAATTGTTCCCACATAGTCCAATAGTTAAATTGTACTGTATGACCATTCTGACAATTTTGTTGGTTTTATTGGTCCTTCACTGATAGCAATGCTGTAATATAAGCATTTTTTATACATAAATATTATAATTATATTTATAATTATAATAATATTTCCCTATCATCTCAATAGTACTGGTTAGGTTTATGAATCATGAAGATTATTAGGATATGATACATATGAATTATTAATTAGTAAAAGGATAAAGTTTTACAAACTGACGTCAGCAAACAAATTCAACATTTCTACACCATTTTCTCATTGTAATTATTTTAATTTGTTTTTATCATACTCATAGTGCATGCCATGTAAATATCTCTTAGTCAAACGCCTTTTTTCACACTTCACTCTTTTTACAAATTATTAATTCATATGAATAACATATCCTGATATATATTGAAAACTGTAAATATTTAGCTCATTCATGCTGAAAAAAAGTAATTTTAAGTATGTTAACTGCTGTCAAAAAAGAAACATGTTTATGTTAAAAAAATTTGTCATTTCCATATCAAGTTACGTAACCACTTTGATGCTTTTCTATTCATACAGATACATTGTCAACAGCATCAGATTACACAACAATTGATCATGACTTGTTTAATTACACAAAAAAAGTTGATAAAGAAAACATGAAAATCTTGATGCTTGACCGAGAGTATATTTGGCAACGATCGCTTGTTTTTTACAAGACCACTTCTCATGAAGACTTATTTCGTCTTTTAAGCATATCTTTTGAAGGGTATGAAGATGCTATAGATGTTGGTGGTATAAGGATTGAGTTCTTTAGTGACTTAATCAGAACTATCGATAACTTGCTATTTGAAGGAAAACCTGGAAACCGCATTCCCATACACAGCTGGGACAAGATATATTTGCTACAAATGGCAGGGCTCATGATTGGACATTCAATCCTGCAAGAAGGCCCGGGTATGCCAACTCTAGCCAAGTATGTATACGAGTTCATTGTTAGTGGTGACAAAGAAAAGTCTGTGGCATTGATAACATCTGAAGATCTTCCTAATACCCCAAAAAATTCTGATTTAACCGAATTCATCAAAATGGTAGGTTGCTGGGTGAGAATGTACTTGTGTTTTGTGGACAACAGTGTGAAGGGCGTATCAAGTCTGCCATATTCTTTGTTCATACGTCGTTGTTGTAAAAGCATGGCGATAAGTCTAATATCATAATTTCTCTCTGTTCCAACAACCGCAAAAAAGCAGTGCGATCGCGTGTGCATTATATAAACGAGATAGCATACGGTACAGTGAGTAAGCATTATGCATTTTTTAGATTGAGAGTTGCTTAAATGATGAGGAGATTTCAGTTCTGTATGACGGCGCAAGGTTTTCTTCCATTATTGATCGCTCAGGATGGCCTACGGAATCCTTAATCAACATGAAATGCCGATTCGAATTTGTCAGTCGCATTCTTATCGAAGAGCTCTTTGACAAGCGATTGCCTGCCCTTCAAAAATTTCGTGAAGGACTCGACCACTTTGGATTGTTGCGATTTCTTCAAAAGAATCCTGACGGTTGGAGACCGTTTTTTGTGAATGAAGTAGCAAATTCACAGTTAACAGCGGATACATTTGTATCATTCCTAATATCAAATCAACAGGATGACAAAGAAAGGCAAGCATACTTACACTTGATTCGCTTTGTGAAGGAGTCAGAATGTCTTACTGGTAAGAAAAATAACATAGAAATTTATCAAACATTTTCTCTACATTTATATTCTCGAAAGTGATTTGTTAAATGCGCTTTTGTTGTATTAACTTGCGTACTTTTCTTATAGAGCGAATTCCAGTTCTAGGTGGTGACATCCCTGTTCTTAATCTTCTTCTTAAGTTTTGCACATCCAACCTTAGTGTACCCCCACTTGGTTTGAAAACAAAAATAAAAGTGCTCTTTGGCAAGGAAGATCTCACTATGGTTGACTCCGACAGCTGCTTCAATCATTTAAAACTTCCGATTATATATGAAGATTATGAAAAGTTTAATAATATCATGTTTGCAAGTTTGCGCCATGGATCGTGCTCATTTGCTGGTTCAAGGTAGTTCAAATTGACCATTTTGTTTGTTAGAATTTTGCTAAGGTTTTAGTTGTTCCAGTTATATATTAGGTACCGTCGTTGCTTTTTTTTCTCACGGTTGAAATTTTTGATTTTTTTGCTCAAGTGATACGATTTCATTAAAAGTTTCATGTCTTCCATGTAATGTTAACAAAAGGCAAAAATTGCATATCCGTCCAACGTAATAACAGCTATTAGATTATTCTGTGAAAAAGCAAATATAGTTTTAAAACTACACTGCCAAGAATTTACAAATGAGCTGTATGTGAATATTGTATCAGTCTCAAATCATATCTTTTCCTCTTCTTCAGTGGCGATTGAAAGCACTTTTATTCCTGAAGTGTCCGGTCTTAAACCTTTTTTCATAAAAATTTAACAAAAATGACACATTACATCATTTTTGGTTCGTAGATTACTCTTTGCTTCTTCAAAAAACTCTGCATCACGCATTTAACATCATGATATCTAAAGGAAGTTTGTTTTCATTCTGTTTCACAGTGCAGAATGAGCAGAGCGTAAATATGTATTTAAAAAAATGGGAAAAAACGACAAAAAGTACACTTTTCTCGACAACAAATTGTGTTGCATAGCGTATTTCCCTTCATAGTTTTGTTATAGAGACCGTTAACATCATGCAATGTTTGACGTCAGTTGGCAAAAGATCTGTCATGAACATACTGCTTGCACTGCATAAAGACATCTGTTCCAAGAGTACTACTCGGATGAAGAGGATCAACCACATTCTTCAAAGTACTGAACTCCACATCAGATAACGGGTTCATTGTTTGAGGAACATCAACTATGACATTATCTGAGTCACTTGACATTGGGCCATTCCAGTCGACTCCATAAAATTCCTATACAACAAAAACGTAAAGCTTTCTATTCCATAGGAGTAAACAAACTGGAATCAGCTTCGGATCTAGGTTAAACGCAAGTTTACTGTGGTTAACACTAATTATATAGTTCCTTATGCACCATTTAACGTATCTGTAACATCCTTCCCGGCGTGCCTCATTCCGTTTTTCATGATCAAATTCCCCACCCTTAGTGCAAGAAAAATTGTCAAACGCGTAACATATGCCTAAAGGGGGTATGCTAACCTAAATCGAAAATTGGCTCGTTATGTGTGAAACAGAATATTGTACTAACATAATATTCAGCTTATCATAATCACAAAATACGTACATCTGTTTGCCAAAGATCTCGAGCAATTCTGTTACTACTGTTAGCTATTTGAAGAAGACCACTTATCCATAGCTGATTTGGAGTAAGATTACTTTCTGTACTTATCGGATGAAAATTCCATCCTTCTGTAAAGGTTTTGAGAGACTGCGCTATTCTTGGCAAATATACATAGTGTAAGCAAAACAAATCGATGTCATCATCAGGATTTAGTATACCAGACTTTTCTAGGCTATAAAACAAATTATAATACATATGGACACAGCCAGAAAAGAGATCTCTCCAAAGACGTTCTATTCTCTGGTTGTGCACACTCTTGCCAGTGATCATACTCCCCCTTCCACTTCCTCGTTCAGGATGTTCCAGTAAATATTGCGCAACAGCTACATTCTCTTCTCCTTTATCAGATCTAACGCGCGAAGGAAGTCCATGATGAAGAACAGCAGAAAGAAACGCATTCAAAACTGTGTTTGCATAATTATTTGTATGGCATTCCAGGTAAGCGATTTTTCTCGAAAATCCATCACTGCCTCCATGAATCACAAATCTCCACCTAAAAGAAACCATTAAAAGTATCACATACTTAAATGTATGAGTGTTAATAACTAATAGTGAAGAAAATTTCTTACCTGATCAGTTTGTGATAACCATCGATGTGCCACAGTGATAAAGGAGACTTCACATTATACGGTCTCCTTTTAATGACATTCAATTCGATAGCTCGTAATAAAACACCTTCAGGATCTACTCTTCGCAGTGCTTCTCTAACACGCTGCTGTTGGATGTTATATCCTCTTGCTGTTAGGAAACCTTGAAGTCGTCTGCTACCCACATTTGGAAATTCATTTACAATATCTCTAAGAACAGCGTCTAAATCATCATTACTTATTAAGGAAAATGTAGTGTTTAAAGAAATGTTGAACTCGTGAAGCCTTCTTTCTATAGTTCGTTTTCCATCATTTAGTAATGACGCAATCTGTGGTACATTGAACCCTGATGAGACCAAAAAATGAAGTTGATCCTTTGTGATATAGTATGCTGGGCGTCCACGCCCACCAGTTTTCACAGTTGGTGCAACATATTCACCATTGTCACCATCTTCAAATGATTTCAGTATTTCAAAAACTATGCGTAAGTACTGATGAACTTGTGCAGGTATACTTATTGTATCAGAACAATAAATTAAAACATGTCGAAGATGATCAACTCTAAACGATAAGCAATCATAGTCCGGGAGCTCTTCAGAATTGTTTTCTAAGATGTGCTCAATTTTCCGCATAGACTGTTGTAAATGATTAATGACTATCTTTCTAGTATCTTCCTGTTCAATAGAAACATAAAACTTTAGTCCGAACAAAACACTGTAAAAGATGAAACATTACATAAATATGGTATTAATCAATTGTATTATTTTTAAATGTTAATTTAACAAATACAAACTTACCATTTCATAAAAATGATTTCAAGTTTCCAATTATAACTATTTGTATTAACATATTCATCCGGGTGGGCAGACATTGCGGATGTCCATAGCCAAATAAATTTTCAAAAATGTTTAATTCAACAAAATTAGAGCAATTAAATGACACTAAAACAATCAGAAAAGCTGAAAAATAAGTATTACAATATCGTTTGAAGCCAAGTTTCCAATTTTTATCGTCAACTTATTTTTATTCTTAATCAGGACATGAAGTATCATCTTATCGTTCTTTCTCCATTACAGATGACACAAAGAACTTTGTGTTCGCATTACTCATGTTACGCATATCCGCTGTACATAATCACCGTGTGTTCATATGGCTCATGTTCGCATTGCCGAATGTCATGTTCGCATTGCCAAATGCCATGTTCGCATTACCGAATGCCATGTTCGCATTGCCGAATGTCATGTTCGCATTTCCGAATGCCATGTTCGCATTGCCGAATGTCATGTTCGCATTGCCGAATGCCATGTTTTAATTTTGGCGGTGATCACCCGTCATAAAACAAACCTTATTTAGGTTAAAATGTGTGCATTTACGATGACAACAGTCAATATGGAGTATCGCATCAAATATGTCTTATATTGCCGATTACGACATTGAATGAGCTCATCGTGTAAACAAATATGTTTGTTTTTGAGCATGTGATAAGTAATTGGCAACTTTTGTTTTATTACACACATCTTCAGCTTTGGACAAGCGATTCTTCTAGAATGATGAGCTAATTATTAATGCACAATATAGTTATGGAGAAGGGGGTTTAAGGAAAAAAACTTATTTAAGTTAAAAAGTGTGCATATACGGTGTTTGCAATAGCTTGAACTATGAAACGCATAAAGTTTACATGTAGTAGCCTATTCATTTCATGTACCGTACAAAGCAAACGCACAAAACAAATTTATAAATTATAGGAGTTTTGCTATGACTATTTCTCTGGGATTTATCATTATTATAGATAATGCTAGTATTTTCCCACAAACTCAAATCTACCGGCCTACAGGAGGTAAGCTTCGACGGCATTGCTCATTTTAACTACATCTCCATTTCTCTCGTAATCATTGCTTTTTAAGAAGTCGTTATTTTCTGCAACTGGTGAAGCTTTATATCAATGCTCAGTTTCTCTATTCTTTCCCAAATAAGTTCTAACTGCCTCCGAAATTAGGGGAACATTTTTAATTCCTTTTATTTACAGTTACTTTCAAATATCTCTTTTCAAACAATCTCTGTTATCACCCAGATTCACAATATCTATAATTGCACATGTTGTTAATTACTCGTGTTTCTATTCGGTTTACTCAAGTATCATTCTGTGAAAGAACGGTTTTCCATGGTTGACCCCATCTAGTTTACCTGTTTCTCACCCTCCAATCAAGTACAATGGTGGAAGATTTTCTTGATATTGGCTCCCAATGAAACTACACATATGAGGAAGACTTAGAAAAAATGTACTTTTGGGTAACCCATTAGAAACGCTTTTATGATATTCTTAACAAAGAAGTTTAATTCCTATTTGGGCTCATCCTAAGTGCTTTTGACCTTTTCCTCCAAATTTTCCGTAAATCACTTCCTCTTTATCAATGGCCTATTGTACTCTTTTTGTGCTAAGAAAGAGGATGCTGCAAACTTTCTTTATATTCTCCCCATACTCCGTACCTATTTTCATCCACCATTTTTCTGATTTTCTTTCATGCTCTCATTTCATCATCTGCTTTTGTAGTGCACAGACAGATGCTTGCTGAATTGTTGTTGTATTTGAATCAATATCTTCTTCAAAATCTAAAAGTACTTTTTCTAACTGCGTTTTTCTTCGATTTTTACTATGTTGCTATAGCTTCGGAAACAAGCAAATTATGATTATTGAAAAATCATCAAAATCTTTTCTTTCAACATGGAAGAAGAAAGTGCTGAAAGCGTCGTTGTTTTTATTGAAATGCAAAAAGCTGCAGAGATTCAGAAAAAGGAAAAAGTTAAGAATACTTTCTTAAAAAAAGAAACACGGCAAATTTACCTTGATTTGCACTTTTATACTCATATCGATCTTTATATTTGTTTTCTTCTTTTCTTTATTTTTTGAGGCAATAATAATATTGTACATTACCTTCGTTGCTACAATGACAACTTTTAATTTCGCTTTGCTATTGTTCTTCGACATATTTGTTTTCTTTTTTGAAATCGCGTAAATACATCAGATGCATTATTTACACACAGCGATTTGTCTTTCACGACAAATGTTCCATATATGGCAAGAATCACGTAATATGGCGTTAGTGTCGGCCCGACAAATCATTTTATGTAAACGTACCTTTAGTCTTAGTTCCTTTTTATTGTATGAATGTTTTATGCAGTGCGATAATTGAAATTAAATGAAGATATGATATTCGCACTTTGCTGGACAATTTAAGCAATCGTATCAGGACCTGAAAAAATCAGGTGACTCAACGTGACTCGAACCCATGACCTCTACGGTGCCGGTGCAGTGCTCAGACCAACTGAGCTATGAAGTCACACAGTGGTGAGCAGGTCAATATTGTTGGGCTCATGTATTCTCGTGAAAGGAATGTCGTATGAATGTTTTATGCAGTGCGGTGTTTAAAATTAAATGAAGATATGATCTTCGCAATAAAAGAGGACAAGATATTTTTCAAGGGACAATAAAAAGGACAATAAAAAGGACAATAAAAAGGACAAGATATTTTTCTTCACAAGAAAAATATCTTTTCCTTTTTATTGTCCATCAAACTCATTGGCTTCCTTTCTAAATATCTTTGTATAACGCTTTTGGCAATAAACGTCCATTATTCTACCAACGGAGCTCCTTTTTAAATGTAACTATATCCATAATGGAGCAGTTATAATTTATTTTGGCTAACGCAAGATCTACAACTCGGTTAAAAAAAATGTCACGAACAGTGGCGTAACCAGCACCCAAGTTTGTTCATGCTACGTAAATATTTTGAAGTTCACTCACTTTACGTACAACATAAATGAATAAAGTTAATGATGAAAAATTTACATAGAATAAGCAAATTTGTAGGCTAGTTACGTCTCTGGTCACAGAAAAAGCCCAAAGAAAGACTGTATATCGCATTATAAAGATTGTTTACACGTAGTGCATTTAAAGTGCATATAAACCTTATGGCATTTTGGTCTTGTTTGAAAGACCAGGTCTTAAAACACATATTCGTATTAATAAAAATAGATAGAAAACTTTTTTTTAATCCCCCTTCAAAGTCTGGATTTTGCACCCAACGTTTTCCCGTAAGGGCTCTGGAAACGAGTCGGTGTTTCATACATCCGCCGACGTCATGTAAGTAACTGGTAGCGATTGTGGTCTAATCATTGAGGTCTTATAGAACTCAATGGTCTAATGGCCCGTTTACACGAGCAATTTTACTTTGACAATTTTTAGTTGACAATGTTAATTTGACCGTGTAAACGACAAAAAAGTTGTCAAATTTTATTTAATAATTGCCTGTTTTTAAAAGCTGGCATGCTAGCTTTTATGTGACAAATAAAAATTATCACATACAAAAAATGTGTCATGTAGATGGCTGTCAAATAAAAACGGGCACATATCAAGGAGCGAAGTAGATCACAGGCTTCACATAAAACAAAACATGGCGATTAATAAAAAAACTGGTCCGATCAAGTGGGGAGTTGGTTTCTCGATACTGTCAGAGAAAGAGAGAGTATTTGGAATACCAAAAGTGAGCATTACAAAAACAGAAATATGAAGAATGCACACTACCAGAAAATACTGCAAGCAATCAAAGTTGAACTGACAAACGTTGATTTGCCAAGCATCAAAGGTGAGTGATAAGATTGTAATGGAGTCGTAAGAATTGCATTTTAGAGAAATATAAACATTGTTTATACTCTCTGGTTTACCTTAAATGGCAAAGAAAAATATCTTGTCCTGCTTACATGACAATGTGTTCAAACTTCCAACTCAGCTTGTTTGTGTGCCAAAATTGGTAAAGGAAAACGCATCCATCTATAGCTTTATATGCTATTATTTAGATTCAAATAAGTCTGTTCTAATAAAATGTCTGGCTTAACCTTTTAGCAAATATACAGAGCTTATGACCATGTTATAGAGAAGAAGTTTGAAAAATAAGAAAAAGCCGAGGTACAGGAGGTGGGGCTCGTGAAGTTTATGTATCAAAATGGACGTTTTTTGACCAATGCAGTTTCCTGGATGAAGTTATATCACACAATCGTCAAGTATTTACAAATGCTATTGATGAAGGTTTTCCACCAGACAGAGAAAACCAATTGAATGATTAATAATTGATAATGAAGACACAGGAAGTGAACGTAGTTTTATTTCAAGCTCAAAGAATAGAAAACAATCACATAGTCC
Organism: Xenia sp. Carnegie-2017; assembly: GCF_021976095.1. Lineage (NCBI taxonomy): Eukaryota > Metazoa > Cnidaria > Anthozoa > Malacalcyonacea > Xeniidae > Xenia > Xenia sp. Carnegie-2017. The sequence goes on from NW_025813480.1 coordinate 818,578, forward strand.
ATTTCTTGAGTCAGAAACATCTGCCTTGAAGCAGTTGGCAAAATAAGCAATATCTGCTCAGAAAGACCAGTGGGATATTTTTGGTAAAGATGTGGCACATTCAATGCGTAGTCTGGCAGAAAAAGATATACAAAGACGTGTCAAGTTTGCCATACAATTGACTATTTTTAAAGCCACAGAGCCCCCACTGGCTCAATACCAACCATTTTATCAAGCAGACCAATCAGTAAATAATCAGTTTCAACCACCATCTTATTAAAGTAGGGTATTTTAAATGAACATGTTTCAATGATTAAACTTCTACATCAAAATAACTTATACATTTGTTTTTAAGTTTACTTTACTGGATTTATATATATATATAAAGGACAACATCAACCAGCAAAACAAGTTTTCATATATTTTTTATATTCAAATGAGGTAAATTTATTTCTTTGTTATAATTCCTTAGTTTGTCATTGTCCATTTAAAATCAACTGCCCCTTCTTCAAAGAAATAGTCTTTAAGAGCATTTCTGATTTGTCTTGCATGAATTGATGATGGGCGGGCATCTGGCTGGATGTCACATACTTTATTTTCATTGCCTAGTTGTGTTCTCCAAGAACCATTCACAACATTTCCTACTTCATCTTCAACGTCCATACATCCTGGATGTGTGTAAAACTGGTCCTTCTGAATTATCAAAAGGTTATGCAGTGCCATACAAGCCCTCACCACCTGCAATGCATGTGGAATATCCAACTCCAATGTTCTCAAAAGACATCTGAATCAAGTACACATCAATCCAAATGCATTTTTAACAATTTTTTTGTGCTCGTGAATATCTATAGTTAAAAACTTTCTCATCACCTATTGCAGTCTGGTGTGGATATGGCTTCAATAGATTTTCATTCAAAGCAAAGGCCTCATCTCCAAGCAGAAAGTAAGGTATAGGCAATAATGTATCTCTTGGTTCTTAGGCTTGTGAGAAATAGCATGTCTTGCGTATGTTTTTAAGTGCCTGTCTGTAAAAATTCCTCCATCTGACTGGCTGCCAGGGGCTCCAAGATCAAATAAGATGAATTTAGCATTTGCATCTGCAATTTCCAAGAGGACTATGCTAAAATGTTTTTATAGGTAAAAAACTCATAGGCTGAATTTGGAGGTGCACACAACTTGATATGTTTACCATCAATGGTGCCAACTGCATCCATGGGGAAAGTGCCATTTGCACTTAAATTCATCAGCAATGTGTATCCATTGTTGCTTTGTTGTGGGTGGCTTTAAGTATTCTTCCTTCAGCACATTATACAAAGCTTCACAAACCTCAGGTACAATTTTTGAAATAGATGAAACTGATATTCTCAAACTGTACATCAAATCTTTGTATGAGCATCTGATGCTTAGAACTTTAATGTTACACACAAGCGATCATGAACAGATATAGCATCTCTCAAAGTGGTGTTTTTCTTTTCAATGATTGGTGTTAACTTTTCACATAGCTCATCAAACAAAATGGAACCCATCCTTAAAAGTAGTAAAGATTATAATTTGTAAATATAGTAAAGAAAATAGGTAAATTAGCAATATTAAAAAAGAACATAAAATTTGAATTGATTGTACAATCTACTGACTAGCATAATTTTAAAGAGAGCACGAATAAAAAGACTATTACATCTCTTTACTTACCAAAACAAATTTCTAAATTTATCATGGTCAGTCACTCGGATCTCTTGAATTAAATTTTGTGCTATAACTTGCGCGTATTGGCGCTGCGTAGTTTTGCACGGTTTTACCCACCATCATCTTGACTTTTGTTTTTTTTCCACTTCGTGCACCGTTTGTTTTTTCGGCTTGGTCAGCGCCACTTTGGCACAAACATTGCATTAAAAGTACGTCGTAAAATGAAGTATGGACATGTTACTGTTCATTATTATAATGGGCGCAATACATAATCGCCATGCAACCAGGTATATTTACTAATTTACATATATGTTGTTTCGTTTACACGGTCATATCATTGAGTACTATAATAACAATTATATGATAGCACAAACATATAATTAAGTTATTATAGAACTCAATAGCTCATATATTTGTCGCATAAAAATTGTTATATTAAAATTGTTCGTGTAAACGGGCCTTAAAGATATAAACCCATTTTGTGAAAGATATAACCGATTTTTATGATGATTTGAGTGCAGTGCACTTTTTTCGTTAAAATGTCGTCGTCTATCTCAGCATCATCATCTTTTGATTTATCTGACAACGAAACGTATGATATAATAGTCGATGAAAGCGTTTTAGTTGAATCTTAATGCTCTAATAGAGAAAACAATCACGCCATGTTTAGTTTTCCGTACGAAGGAGAACCTTTAGCCAGTGAAGACTGGCAAGAACGATACGAAAATGAACTACATGAAGACGAAGAGAGATTGAGCAGTTTAAGCATGCGACTAGATGGGTCAAAACCCCTGGAGGAATGGTAAAGATTTACATTTTGTGTTTACCTTTTCTAGAGCATATAAGTCATTCACCTCGATTTCAACGCTAGAGCATTATCTGATTATACTTGCATCAAAATAATTTTCAATATTATTTTGCTTGTGTAGGTGCACGTGCGGCTACTGCAACACAGAATTGTTGCAAAATGCCTTTGAATTTCAGTGATGACAGGAGATCAACGCATGTGTTATAACTCTCCATGATGAACAACTTCTTTAGGAAGTTTGTGAAGTCCCCTTGTGCATTACACACCATCCTGCTTTTCTCCTATACGTTAAAACAGGTGGTCTTTACAGCATTCAGCTCACAAACTCCGCACAAGGAGAAGACAAGTTTATTCTCAACCAAAGTCTGACATATTTTGTTCATGGATGCCTTGGAAGAGTAAGATATTCACTTCCATCATGTATGTATCACTCTATAAGAAAACAATTTATGCCACCAAAAGATAAAAGTTTCGTTAAAGAGGAAACATCATCTGACGAAGAGTAAATAATTAAAAGAATACAAGCAGATCTGAATATTTGTGCTATTTTTCCTCACATGACTGTGGTTAAACCTTATAAACAGTATAATTTCTTTTGCTACACTGGTTCCATTAGTTGTCTTCGCATTTCCCTCCTCTTTAACCACATCAATGTTCTTGTGATCCTTCATCAACTTTTGATACTAAAGCACTTCTGTCTAGCTCGGGCTTTTGTTTGCTGTAAAAAAAAAAGTTTTATGGTTTGTACAAATTTTGATGCAAGTGAACAGTCGCAAACAATTTTTCATACATATTGGAATCTGTGGGAAATAATTAAATAGCTATTACCTTAAAAAAATAAGGGCGCACTCATTGCAGTTCTTGTTGACAATAGAAACAACTTTGAAACTATAGTGAGCAAGTGTACCTTTCTTCAACCATTCCCTTGGTTCAATGTCACCGTGAGCACACTTAATGAAAAATGGTTCATCTAGTTCATCATGTTTGTTTATAACACGGCTCAGGAAAGACAAAAATTTTTCCCAAATTATTGTACCCTTGCCAGAGAAAGTTGATGTTGCACTCCATACAAAAATATTCTCACAAGGACGAATCCAAGGGCAAACAGGCTTAATTTCCTTTTTCTTTGCTCAGCTTTGTCAATACTTTTCCAGTTTCTAGAATGAAGTAACAAATTTATGTTTACACTTTTAAAACTGAACACAACCTACATCTTTTATGAAATAACTTTACTAACTTTTCTTAATGTGCCATAAGTCAAAATAATGTGTTATTTGATTCACATTCTCACACATGTGCTTCTGTATTGATTTGTGGCAGTCTGTCACAATGGTAGAAACATCAAGTCTACAGTTCAGCATGTAATCCATACATTTTTAAAAATCGATGTATTCCAAGGCTATTTCCCTCCTCCTCTAAAATAAGAATTGTGATTTAAACAGAAACATATTTACATGTGTCCTAAGTTAGAGTTAACAAAGTGATATCAAAATGTAGCAGTGACTATTGCTTCTAGACAATTTGTGTCTAAAAGCATAGGTTGAAAATATGAGAAGGCATACTTCCCATTACAAAAACCTCTCAAACAAAATCTCACCATAATACATTAGCCATAAAAAAAAATGGTGGGGTAAATATAGCCACCCTTAATTTGTCATAAAAAGTAGGTCAATAAGGCATACTTGAATTAGTTCAAAATGAAGAATCATAGGCAAAGAGCAACAAAATCTTGTGTAAGCACAATATTTTGCAGAATGGCCCATACTGTCATGTTTGCAATCTCCTGCAATGACCACTGTTCTCTTCTGCTTCTCAATTGCTTCCAACATGGCCAGCTTGTATTTCCTACAATGGATCCTGACCATTGGGAAAAGCAATTCATGATAAAAAAATATCAAATAAATATAAAAAACACAACTTCAAACCTTGGGAATCAGGAAAATCAAAACAACCCACTTACTCTTTAATGTTTGAAGAATGTGGTCAAAGATATGCCTTGAAGACCCATGTATGTGAATACTCCAAATACCTTGAGGGTAGAAGACAATAAAATGGAAAATGAGAGGAGAAAGTTTCCCATTGGAATACGGGAACCTGGCAGGAATGATTGTCACTTCCAGTCGTGCTCTCTATTTTTACAACTAGGGTTGCCACATGACATGCTTATATAAGCCATAGTACCAACTTTTGATACTTCAACTATTGGTTATCAGTTCCACATGATTGGCATACTTTAAACAAGGGCAACAGCTGTGGCAAGGTGACAATAAACTTTGGTTGCTTCCTTCTTTGTTTACCCTGATTGTTAGAACAATACCTGTATATTTTATGTTTTGTCCATCGAGAGAAACAAATAAAATGTTTGATAGCACTGGAAGACTAAATAATGCATAAGTACAGCAGAATCATACTTTTTGACTGGTTTGTTTCATCTTCAGATTCTAGCTCTTTAGTTTGGGAAGAATCTGTTTCAATGTCATAGTTGTCAGAACCTAGGGACCATATTTATATGTTAATAAGATTTGTGGGGTATAATTTTAGCTTTTAGCATTGAAATTAAACTTTACCTTCATTTTCCATCTCACTACCAATGTCAATATCTATATCCATGTCATCACTATCACTACCATCCTGCTTTTTTTTCTCATTCTGATTATCCACCTTTACATATTTTATTACTGTTCCAACCAGTTTACGTAATTTCTTTTTTTCAATGAAATCATGATATACACAGGTGTTACAATACTCATATTTTAGTAATTTAATTGCAGCCATGTGTCTATTTAAATGACAAAGAGACAACACAAGAATATATGCTCTTAAAGAAACAAAATTGAATGGAAATGAAACAATTTACCTTCAGTAAGTTGTTGGATAATAGCATGCTTGCTTTCTATCATTCTCTTGAATTGCCTCATGTTTTCTTTGTATTGAACACATTGCCTGCAATGGTCTTCTTCAGTTTGGCAAAACCCATTCTGAAACAAAGGAAAAATACAATCTTTAGATCTTACAATCTACTAGTGTAAATAAACTATTGGAATAAATTTAATACCTGTACTTCTGCTTGTACTGCAATTGTTTAAGCTTGCAAGACATCAAAAAATTCAACATCAGTATCACTGTCTTCCAAAAAGGTTGCACTTTCAGCTTCAAAAGTGTCTTGACTAGAAGAGCGAGAGCCTGCTTCTGTGCTAGACAAAATATCTCTAACAACCTACAACAACATATGCTATGGTCTCAACTGGAAAAATTCAATTTTCATTACAAAATCTTTGACGAATTTAAAACAAGCTTCATTCATCGAAGTTATCAGTCTCACGCGGAAAATATACAGGATTCAAAACAAAAATCTTTACCGTCTACAATTCCTTTCAGAAGGCGCACTTTCTATCATCAGTCTTTCTGAGAGATAAACAGAAGGAAAAGCAAACGCATCAACTTCGTCAGACACCAGTCTACTTGTTTGCCCTTGCAAACTATTATGCTGTCTGGTAAAATTCTCAGGGTTTGAAGTGCAGCGAGCAAATGCTCCACATCTTTGATATGGGGCATTTCACTCGTTTTAAAGCGACAAAATCTAGCCACTTTTTTTCCCTTTTCTTTTTTAAAGGATCTTCTTATGCATAAAAAGGAATGCGGTGAAGTCCTATGCCCTTTTCCAGGCAAGGAGCGCCAGAACAGCAAGCAACTATACAGCGATTAGGCATGTCAAAGTAGATATTTCACTATATTTTTAATGCATGCTTGCTGAAATGTTACTTACATGACGTCACGCTTTCCTCAAATAACCGCGCAGTTCCAGTCTATAGCCGGGAAACCGAGCGACTCAAATAATCAGTTTTTTATGATTTTAATTGAGTGTAGCACGAGAACTATTTGTCCAACGAAGAAAAAAATTTGGAATATAACGTTTTACACCACGTTGATTCAGTATACGAAAAATCCCATAAGCTTTATGTGCACTTTAATTAACGACAGAACGCTCGACGAATAGCAAGCACGATATTGTACTTCAGTCATGCAATTATATTTGAGCTCAGTCGCTGAAAAATAATGCATGAAATATCATTTTCTAAACAAATTTAGGGGCTTATTAAATGAGCCCGGATAGCCGGGATTCAGTCAAGCGTTAAATGATTTTGGCAAATGGAAACGATTCAATAGTCATCATCAGATAAATCTTCTCTGGCAATTTCACAATATTCTGGTTTGACAACTACAAAAAACATTTAAAAATGAAAATAATTAATTTGTCTTAATTTAAGAATTACAACAGGAATAACTTGTAACGCTTAATAAACAGTTGTAATTTTTGCGCTTGAAGTTTTGGCTCCTTTCAATACCTCGAAACCATTTCACGCCTCACTGAAATTCCGTTAGCCGGGATCATGTAAACAGCCCATAAATGATTATTTTGCTGAAAAGTCAGCATAGCACGAGCCAAATACAAACTTGCTTTGATAATGTAACACCTGTATTGTACGAAACCAATTTTAGATTGCTGAAACTTGCGATGGATCCAATAACAATAAGTTTGAGCGTGGTAGGAGGTTTACAAAAAGGTGGGAAAACACTACTGGAACTCCTAGTTGTTGTTGAAGGCGAATTAACAATATTCAAGGCAATATGCAGACAAGATCTCGTTTGTAGTATTAGTCATTTCAGTAAAGGTATTGAAAGACTGAAACTTGCCGAGTCAACTGAAAACGAAGAATTCGAGTTGAAAAAAGAGCAAAAACAGTTGGCTAAAGAGTCTTTTACAGAGGCAGACAAAGAAGCTGGCTTAGCATTTCATAATGCATCATTAAAAATTGAAGATAGAATAACTGCATGCAAGATTTGCATCGCAAGTTGTATTCTTCGAAATTTTAATGATAGCGAAGCAGCAGAAAAGGATTCGATGGTATACTTGAAAAAGTTGAATTCGTTGCCCGAGGTCGAAAAGCTTTTTTCATTTTCACAATTCACACTTAGTAAAAACCGGAGGGATAGAAACGTTGACAGCATAGTGATAACCAATTTATTAGTAGCCGAGTTCATTTCAAACAACACATTTCAAAAACGAGCTGTTCTTGACTGGCCATTGATTGAATCAGGTGTGCACAAGTTTCACCCTTTGTATTTTAAAAATATTGAAGGAATCACGAGTTCTTCCACACCTTGGCACGAATCTCATTTTTGTAAAGATGAAGCTCACCTATTTGTCGACAAAGAAATCACAATAACCAACAAAGGAGAAATGCTGATTTTTTCTGGAAAAAATCTCCAAAAAGTCGACGGCGAAACAGGAAAGCTTCAACCGTGGTGTAAAGAAAGTTGTGAGATTGATGATTGGCAGGTTAGATGTATGACAGTTGATAACAATGGCGTGGTATATGTTCTTTCTGGTTATGGAAATAACAACACTTGGAACTATCAATTGACAGTTTTTTCAGAAGATGGCGCTATCCAACAATCTACTTTGAAGTTTCTAGACAATATAGAGGCACGAAACTTGTTTATGGCCGTCACAAATGATGAAGTAGTTGCTATTGCATTTGTTGAGGGAGACCAACCTAACATTAACCTATGTGTATGCTACAAAACTGGTTGTCTCCTTTTCAAACATAGTAAGATTAAAGGCATTCATAATCCACTTGTTGACAAGTTGAAATCTTTGTGTTTTTCTGCTGATAGGCAAATAGCCATGATAACCTATCGACATTCCCGTGAATTTTACAGAATCCTCTTCTACAACATGGAAGCAAATTTATCACATTACGTGAAATTCAAACCATCCCTTGATGAGATCAAAGAATATGATCAAGTTATTTACACACCACTCTCCAAGTGTATCACAGGTTATTTCTTTAACAAGGATGCTTCAAAGTTATTGATCGAGACTTTTTCAACTGAAACCAAAAAACTACAGTCGTCGCTCGTATTGATGGAAGCAGGATATGAATTGGGATTGCTTAATGTTTCATTTCGTGTTGTTTATCATGATAACGGAGGAGTTGCTTTGGTTACAAAAAAACGCATAGTTCATTTAACAAAAAAATTAAGAGAAAATCCCAGTCGAAACCGAGTGTTGATGGATAGAAATGAGCTTGGCTTTTTATCAGCAACAAAAAAGCCTGATACAACCATATGGCACGTTTCTATACGTGGCTCACCCAATTTTGTATGTAAATTTGAGTAGGCCATGGTCTACAGCGTTAAAATAAGAAAAAAAAGTGCACAAAAAACGACAGCTCGGAATACACATTTGCCTACCACTAGCACTGTCAACTTTCATACATGTCACGTAAGATCAACATATATATTATGATCAATGTTTATTGTGGGCACTAGAACTTATAATGTCTTATATGAACTTATAATAACAGCATGCACACATGTCAAATAGCAACAATGTTAATAAATTTATACGTTGCTTAATTGCTTCCAAGCTTTTAATGAGTATAGATACATTGGTAGTTACAGAATACAAAAAAACTACAGAAACTACTGAAGTATATTTCCTAGTTCCTATGGAGACATTTAGTGTGAAAGTTGTAATAGTTTCTACAAATACAATGGTGTCGGCCTATGTTATATAGTCCCAAGTCTATAAACACAATTCAGTCAACAATGTTTTAGATTCGTAATACCTTAGCACTGAAAATGATATTCTCGACTTTCCTTTACACAATTTATCATTATACCCAGTGTGGGGTGTGTAGCCGAGTATGTATGTCTAGCAAGCTGAGTATGTATAGCCTGAATAATTGCATAGTCTAAATAGATACTAACTTCATTGCTCAGAGATAATGGAAACGAGCAAATTTTGGCAGACATCGCGCGGCTGCTAAAGTGTTAATTATCACGAAATGAAACATAAATAGTATAATTATTTCAAATTTTTTTTTTAAATTATTTTGGCTGATTTAACATTATGGTTATTAATGGAAAATATTGGATGACGTAATTACTGGGTAAGAAACAGTGCTAAGTTTTTTTATGGCAAAAATGTATAAGACTATTGAACGAGATGCAACGAAATCAACGTTTTCAACCAAATGCTGACACATTAAAAGACACGCAGGTGAAATATTACGTAATTCTTTTATACCCATACTGATTTTGTGTCAAATGCAGTCAATAAGTATGCAATTTACCATTCCTGAAGTACTTTATCTCATTTTTAAATTGGTGGTAAATTTTCCATTGCATGCTCCATAGTGATGTACTTGACGATGGCGATGTGTTTCATCAGAAACGCCAGAAATTATTTTAATTGTGGTCATCGACGCGAATCAAGATTTAATAATAAATCCCTGTGACGTCTTGATGATGGATTGCGTAAATTATTAGTTTTCTTTATTAAGTAGAGCAGCCAATAAAGAGAGAGAAAATTCTAGTCAAAATTTATTTATCATTATATTTTTTTCATCTGTGGACTAATTTCTCTTATGAGCTTACTTTACATTTATCAAAAGTAATGTACGACTACGTACTTTTCCCTTCTTTGATTTAACTTTATCAGCTTGTTGGACACGTGAATGAAAAATTAGTTAAGCATTTAAAATATTCCTCCAATCAATTCCTTCTTCCCCTTTGCTTTGAAGAGGACAAAAATCTCTTTATAAAACTCAATTCCCGCAAAGATATTTTGAAATAGTTAACATTTTTAAATTTCATCAAAAGTTATATATCAATGTTGCAAAACATTGTTCGACTGATTTTGAATGTTTTAATCGAACGGAAGCAAAACTGGTGACGAAGTCGTAGTTCGCACAAATTTACGGTAAGTCATACAACTTTAATTGTGTTGTAATGCATTAGTATACTATTCAGGCCACGTATCATAGTGCTAAGAAAGTTGCGTAGCGTACAAACGTATCTTTCATTCGCCAAGAGCCTGTCTTTAAACAGTATGGCTAATTAATTAACCATAAAAAACGCGAAAGAATTAAATAAGGCGACAACCTAGAAACAACTCCACATCATTTGAGGTTTTATTAACAACATCATTCCATCACCATAAGTAATGATACGATTTATAAATTTCCGCCGGGAATCTTTTAACTTGACTGAAGTATTTTCAGTTATTACTTTCATTCATTTGGTCATGTATTCTTGAGTTGGTCATTTCAGTGGGGCAGCACTCATTAGGCATAGTTAGTTCGCAAGTCGACACACAGATGGTTGGTCCCAGATAATAGCCAACGGTCTACATGCGCACAATAGTAATGAAACGAGAAAATTAAATAAATAAATGTAGGAACTGCAGAAAATTAGAAAACATAAATCCATGCATCCAGCCCTCGATGACAACAGTCAACATGGACCATTGTACAAAATGTGCCTTATATTTCCGATTAAGACATTGAATGAGCTTATCGTATAAACAAATAGGTTTGTTTTTGAACATGTGATGAGTAATTGGCAACTTTTCTCATATTACACATATCTTCAGCTTTGGACAAGCGCTTCTTCTAGAATGATGAGTTAATGATTGTTGCATGCACAACATAGTTAGGGGGGATTCGGTTTGAGAAAGAAACCTTATTTAGATTAAAAAATCTGCATTTACGATGACAACAGTCAATATGGACTATCGCACAAAATGTGCCTTTTATTGCCGATTACGACATTGAATGAGCTCATCGTATAAACAAATATGTTTGTTTTTGAACATGTGATAAGTAATTGGCAACTTTTGTTTTATTACACACATCTTCAGCTTTGGACAAGCGATTCTTCTAGAATGATGAGCTAATTATTAATGCACAATATGGTTATGGAGGAGGGGGTTTAAGGAAAAAAACTTATTTAAGTTAAAAAGTGTGCATTTACGGTGTTTGCAATAGCTTGAACTATGTAACGCATAAAGTTTACATATAGTAGCCTATTCAATTCATGTACCGTACAAAGCAAGCGCACAAAAGAAATTTGAAAATTATAGGAGTTTTGCTATGATTATTTCTCTGGGATTTGTCATTATTATAGATAATGCTAGTATTTTCCCCCAACCCCAACTCTACCTGCCTACAGGAGGTAAGCTTCGACGGCATTGCTCATTTTAACTACATCTCCATTTCTGATAAATATTTTTTGAATGCACACCAGACATTGCACTGATTTTATTTAGTGGAGGGGGGGTGATTCTGTACACATATAGGTGAATTTTTATTGCCAGTAAACAAAACTGTGGAAATGTCAATTGGTTAATATAAATCTCTTAGAATAGTCATTTAGCAGTCATTTTCTATTTGTATTTCTACTATTATATATTCCTTAACACCATTTTTCTCTTACCATCTGCATGCCAGCAGTGATTTGACCTGGTGACAAATATATTCTTCTTTTCATCTTTTTTGCTTTTCTTGCTTCACTTGCTGCAGGGTTAAGTTCACACAAAATTCTGCAAACCATTTCTTGGAGTGCATGTACATTATATATTATCCTCAAAGCATGCCAAATGGTCCTGTATCCTGACTGTTCTCCTGCATTTGCCATCTCGATTTTAACCAGTTCTCTTATATATGCTTCATCAACAGATACATTCTTTCGCTTCAGATTATACTCTCTTAGTCGCCTATTGAGTGTTCTAAGACTCATAGATACTCCATGATGTTTTGTCAAGAAGTCAAGTATAACATCATAGGTATAGCCACAGTTGAAGTAAAAGTAATGGCTTCTCTTATCTGATCTACAGCAGGTTGGTTTGCAGCTGCAAAATCAAGAAATACATACTATTTAAATTTTATGCAATTCAAAACTTTCAACAAAATAAAGAGATAGTAACCATAAATTGTACATAGACAATACAATAATGTGAAATTTGTTTTATATATAAGACTAATAAAGACATCTATCATTTAGTTAAAACATAAAAATTAAATAGTAAGATCCAAATGATTAAAAATCATTACGATTTGTACAAACCTACAAGCTGCACAAGCTGATGTGCACATTCGTCGCAAAACTATAATCCTCTCGACATATGTTAAGGCAAATTTCGCAATTGATCATTTTAGCAGGTCATTTATACATCTTTTATTTCTTAACAGGTAACCGACTAACCGTTATCGCCAAACTATAATCAGTTAACAAATTAAAAATCAGTAATTAGGATCAGTTATCCCCCGACGTTGAGTGTGTGCACGTGTGTTATTTTTGCCAGGGGGTAAGAGAGTGTTCGGTATGCTTATTTGTATAGAGAAAGATAATTTCAGCGTGGAGAAAGGATTATTTGCTCTTAGCAACCTTTCTTTAAGTGTGGAAAAGTAGCATTTCAACAAGCAGAAGGTAAACATTTGTGTGGAGCAGTTCGTTTTCCATGGAGCAACATATTCGCACGGAGAACACTCGGGGTTGTACGGAGAAACTTGATTTGTATGGAAGAGCTACATAGTTCTACGCAGAAGCAGTGGCACATACGGGCCACCGTACGTTAGACATTAACGAAGCTGCGACCAAAAATCGCCTTAATCAAACGTTCATCTTTACGTTTAGACAACGTTCATACAACGTTAGACATTAACAACGCTGGCGACCAAAAAATCACCTTAAACTAAGTTTCATCTTAACGTTCAACCGACGTTGAAACAACGTCAGACAATAATGACGGGCACGCGACAAAAAAATCACCTTAAACTAAGTTTCATCTTAACGTTCAACCGACGTTGAAACAACGTCAGACAATAATGACGGGCACGCGACAAAAATCACCTTAAACTAAGTTTCATCTTAACGTTCAACCGACGTTGAAACAACGTCAGACAATAATGACGGGCACGCGACAAAAAATCACCTTAAACTAAGTTTCATCTTAACGTTCAACCGACGTTGAAACAACGTCAGACAATAATGACGGGCACGCGATAAAAAAATCACCTTAAACTAAGGTTCATCTTAACGTTTAACCAACGTTGAAACAACGTCAGACAATAATGACGGGCACGAGACCAAAAATCACCTTAAACTAAGTTTCATCTTAACGTTCAACCGACGTTGAAACAACGTCAGACAATAATGACGTGCACGCGACCAAAAAATCACCTTAAACCAAGGTTCATCTTAACGTTCAACCGACGTTGAAACAACGTCAGACAATAATGACGGGCACGCGATAAAAAAATCACCTTAAACTAAGGTTCATCTTAACGTTTAACCAACGTTGAAACAACGTCAGACAATAATGACGGGCACGAGACCAAAAAATCACCTTAAACTAAGTTTCATCTTAACGTTTAACCAACGTTGAAACAACGTCAGACAATAATGACGGGCACGAGACCAAAAAATCACCTTAAACTAAGTTTCATCTTAACGTTCAACCGACGTTGAAACAACGTCAGACAATAATGACGGGCACGCGACCAAAAAATCACCTTAAACTAAGGTTCATCTTAACGTTTAACCAACGTTGAAACAACGTCAGACAATAACGACGGGCACGCGACCAAAAAATCACCTTAAACCAAGGTTCATCTTAACGTTTAACCGACGTTGAAACAACGTCAGACAATAACGACGGGCACGCGACCAAAAAATCACCTTAAACTAAGGTTCATCTTAACGTTTAACCAACGTTGAAACAACGTCAGACAATAATGACGGGCACGCGACCAAAAAATCACCTTAAACCAAGGTTCATCTTAACGTTTAACCGACGTTGAAACAACGTCAGACAATAACGACGGGCACGCGACCCAAAAATCACCTTAAACTAAGGTTCATCTAAACGTTTAACCGACGTTGAAACAACGTCAGACAATAATGACGGGCATGCGACCAAAAAATCACCTTAAACTAAGTTTCATCTTAACGTTCAACAGACGTTGAAACAACGTCAGACAATAATGACGGGCACGCGACCAAAAATTCACCTTAAACTAAGTTTCATCTTAACGTTCAACCGACGTTGAAACAACGTCAGACAATAATGACGGGCACGCGATAAAAAAATCACCTTAAACTAAGGTTCATCTTAACGTTTAACCAACGTTGAAACAACGTCAGACAATAATGACGGGCACGAGACCAAAAAATCACCTTAAACTAAGTTTCATCTTAACGTTCAACCGACGTTGAAACAACGTCAGACAATAATGACGGGCACGCGACCAAAAAATCACCTTAAACTAAGGTTCATCTTAACGTTTAACCAACGTTGAAACAACGTCAGACAATAACGACGGGCACGCGACCAAAAATCACCTTAAACCAAGGTTCATCTTAACGTTTAACCGACGTTGAAACAACGTCAGACAATAACGACGGGCACGCGACCAAAAAATCACCTTAAACTAAGGTTCATCTTAACGTTTAACCAACGTTGAAACAACGTCAGACAATAATGACGGGCACGCGACCAAAAATCACCTTAAACCAAGGTTCATCTTAACGTTTAACCGACGTTGAAACAACGTCAGACAATAACGACGGGCACGCGACCCAAAAATCACCTTAAACTAAGGTTCATCTAAACGTTTAACCGACGTTGAAACAACGTCAGACAATAATGACGGGCATGCGACCAAAAAATCACCTTAAACTAAGTTTCATCTTAACGTTCAACCGACGTTGAAACAACGTCAGACAATAATGACGGGCACGCGACCAAAAAATCACCTTATACTAAAGTTCATCTTAACGTTTAGACATAACTTCCGTTTCAACTTTACAACATAATTTCCTTACCTAATGTTAATGTCAATGTTCAACCAACGTTGACACAAACGTGGTTAAAATTTGAATAAGGAAAACAACGTGGTAAGAACGTTGTTTAACGTTATGTCATAACGTAGCGTAAGTACAACCTTCAGCCAACGTTAAGAAAACGTCGTGTGCTGGCTGGGTAAGTAATAATATTACCCTCTAGCACACGTATTTTGCAGGTTATTTCATGGGTTATGTAATGTTAAATGTTCTTTTTTAAAGTTCTTCAGTATAATGCTTTTTCTCCATTAAACAAACGCGGTGTGCTTTATTTGTTGATTGGCCTCATCTTGTTGATTTGGTAATAAGGGTTAAAATTTCTTAATTTTTCACAAAGTAATGTCAACAATGTGAAGAAGAAAACGACACTTTGTCCAGTAAGCTCGAGGTTATTTTCTCTTCGCTTCCCTTATCTGGACATCCGTTAATTTTGTACAGCGTAGCATTAAAGAAACGAAATAATAGATTAGAGTAGAATTTAACTAAATAAAACAAGAACGATAGAACCAAATAAATTGAAAGACGATATAAGAATTTGACTACTTTTGCAGTAGGATTAAAATCGATCATTTAATTTAAACTGATAATGACATTATGATAAATTTCTTACAACAAACCATTGCATAGTACCGTACAGTAAGTTTCACACAAATATTGTTAAGGGAAATATATGATTGTTCAGAGAATTCATATTTCTCTCGAAATTTGACAAACTTTCACCAACAAAATAATACGACAGTTTTTTCATGATTGCACAATTTTCTATTCGAACACGATTTTATTGTAAATACGCAAGTGAATATTGTAGGACGGTTAGCATCTTGCAGAGAATAAATCAGTCATCACAAAAAAGAATCCAAAATTAAAAAGGTTTTCTTTTGACAGAGAAATGCTAGAAGATGTTGTAGACGACCACATTTTGGCCGACGTTCGCGGTCAAAGTTATTTCGCTGATTCCCAAAATGATAGCGACTTAATGCAAAACATTTTAATTTCAAATTGTAGGCCATTCATTTGGGTGGATACACTGCAAACCATTTTTACTTTATTCAGTGAAATTAGGAAAAATAATGAATGGGACAAAACAAAATAAACCTTCTCAACAATATAACTAAATTTTTTAATTTTTTTTAAAAAAAATTAAAAAAAATATTCACGACATTCAAAGTCCCTACTCTACGAACACTATTCAGTTAAGAATATTCTAGAATATGTATAATGAATTAAAAATCTCAACCTTAACTCATTCGTGTTAATATAGCCAGTAGAGACTGTACGGACTGTAGAGTGTGTATACCCTGTATGGTGTGTACAGCCTGTATAGTGTGTTTAATATGCATCTCTCACTCACTTTTTTATTGACGGAATTTCAACTATTTAGCTATAAACAAAACAGGCACAGTTTTGGTACAGTTTTTTACATGGACAATATATCCGGTGAATTTTGAGATTGTTAAAAATCTTGAAATGCAACTCAGTTACTACAAAACAAAAATGACAGTTAAAAAGTACTAGCTTAATTCTACATTGCTTAGCAATGTTGTAAACAAGCAAATTTTTGCATAAAGTGGCTGCTAATTAAGCGATTATCACAGTATGAAATTTACGAATCAATTTATTTCGAACGTATTTAGATAACTCGAATCGCTTTTCTGGGTAGAATATAAAGCCAACCGTCTTTACTTGGAAAAATTAGGAAGGCATTTGAATAAGATGCAACGAAATCAACATTGTCAACGCACTGTTCCAAATGAAAGGAAGCTCAAGTGAAATTCGGGCGAATTCCGCTCGTGCCCATAATGATTTTGCGTGAAAGTCAATCAAAACGTTTAAAATTCACCAGAGTTGATAAACTTTGTCTCTTTAAAAAATTTTTGTTATATCAGTCGTTGTTCTTTGCGTTCATTTGCATTTATTTCCCATGTATTTCATCAGTCGCACCGTCGTCAGTCATACCATGATACTCCTGTCATCAATGCGAATCAGGTGGTAATTATTAAATCCATATGACGTCTTAAAGATGAATTACGTAAGTAATCACTTTCGTCTATTCAATGAAGAAAATTTAGCTTTTTTTCCAGTATGAAAAACCAAACGTTGGTAGTCGACAAAGATTTTCCAAACAGTACATTTTAACAGTACATTTTATCCTGGCTGCGTGTGAGTATATTTGCTGTAGCAGTCCTCTCTCCCACGCAAGGTATCCTTGCGGGGCATTTTAAAAGTAGCTATCAGAAGAAAAGTTTTTTATAACATATAACACCCGCAAGGATATTTTGAAATTGTTAACATTTTTAAGCATATGTCCACATTGCAGTTAGAGGTTTTAATCTGTTAAAGACGAAATTGGTGACGAAGTGATTGATTGCAAAAGAAAAGGTACGTTACATAGACTAAGTGCTGTTTGATTTGTGTTGTAATGCATTAGTAAACATTTCAGAGCACATAATCATAGTGCCAGAAAAATTTCCAGCGTTGAAAGGTTAGATTCAATAGCAAAGTGCCTGTCTCTGTATCCTTTATCCCCCTGCATGCGCCAATCTCAAGAAAAAAATTCAAAAGAGTGGTTCGTTGGGCAACCGTGAAAAAAGTAGAAAAATTATTTGAGGCGATGTAACTACCATCTTGAACTCCATATCATTTGAGGTTTTATGCGCAACATCATTCCTTAATTCTTGAAGCCCATAATGACCCACGCTTTACCTTTCCTAAAAGTTGAGAAACAGGAAAGTTTATTAAACAGATGTGAAAAATTGCACAATACGAACTAATGCAGTCAGCATTCTATGACTAAAATCAATATGACTCGCCACATTAAATGTTTCGTTAAGGTCCAATCTTTCTGCGTTACTCAACTGAATGAACGTTTTCGCATAAACAAACAGCTTGTCCCTAATAATGTGATTGTGTAATTGTCAACGTTTTTTATAAAACTCACATCTTTAGATAACAAATGACTTATTAGGACTATGACAAGCTATTCTGCTAGAATGGCGAGAACATCATCATTGCATGACAATAATTATTTGAGAGGGGGTGGATAAAGAAGCCTTGTATAACTAAAGTGCATTTCTCGCCGTTTTAATAGCTTAACTCAATAGCAGCTGCTTGCAACCCGAGTATTTATTTGACAATAATCTTGATATGTGTATTTCAAATCCTTTTCTCATGAACCTTGCAGTTCCCAAAAGCGTTATTTTCTCTATTACTGCATAATCTTTAAACCAATACTTAATTTTTCTATTATTAACACAAAATAAGTACCAACAGGCCTTAAACAAAAACAGTTTTAACTTCCTTTATTTACCATTTCTTTCGAATATCTCTTTTTAAGGACTCATATCGATAGTTCTGCTATCACAAAGACACGGGTTATCTTTAATTACACATGTTTGCTGTTGTTTGTCGGTGAAAACAATATCAGGCTCTCTGAGCTCAAAAATGTTATTGCATTAGATTAAGTAGTTCCATAACATTTTGGTCCTGTACCAATAATATTGCAATTATTTTCTGTTCCAACCAGCTCCTTGCTCTATCACTTCCATGCTAACCACACATTTCCCATTACGTACATTACGCTTCCATTTCATCTTTTCAACACTTCCTTTACACTTCTTTTACATTTTTCCCAAGACAAACTACCTTTGAGCTTTTCTTCTAATTTACCCTTGTACCAATTCCTTCTTTCTTTCCATTCCATAACTAAAGACTGAGTCATTCAATGCACTGTGGAGCGCGTGGTCACGTTTTCTTACATAACTTGCTCATGTCATCTTGCATCCAGCCAGCAAGGGTTGCAAATAATTCTTTTACATTCTCCCTGCAGTTGGCGCTTATTCTGATCCACAACTCTTCCGATTTTTTTCTATGCTCTTAATTTACCGTCTGCTTGACAGTCATTTTCACTACTTTCTTATATTCTACAAGTATTTGGGTTTTTCATCTTTGTTGGTTTAAGTTTGTTTCCAAACTAAACTTCCAATCTAATCTTTCTTCCAATTTTTTTATTTCATAAATTGAAGTCAACCTCTTATCCAATACTCGTTTGTTTCAAATACTTGTTTCTCTGTGCCACTTTAATCCATTTATTGTTTGACGTTGTCAATTAACATGCTACCCGTACTTCGATCTTAAACTTCCTTAATATTTACTGTACTTGATCTTATTGCAAACTTCCTTAAATTTATATCGTGCAAATATATTCTAACAAGTTCTCTCTTCACAATAACATGTTTCACACATTTTATCATCTTATTGACATCTACCAAAAGCATGCTCCGAAATCAATATATTTTCAATGCTAGGCCCTTTCTCTATTTGCTGTGGTGCTATTGGTCTACCATTAAACATCTCTACCTCCACTCTTGTTTTCCCTCTTCTTCTTTATTCAATTGATTCGGATATTCTCATCCCTCCTTTTTTCCAAACTTCTTATTTTTTTCTCTTAAAACGTTGATTACACGAGTCCGGTAGCCGGGATTCAGCGAAGCGTTAAATGATTTTGTCAAATGGAAACGATTCAATACTGATCATTAGATAAATCTTCTCGAGCAACTTCACAATATTCCGATTTAAAAACTACACGAAAAATATTTAAAATAAAAACAACCAATTTGCCCCAATTTAAGAATTACAACAGGAATGACGTTTGGCGCTTACTTTCAATCCCTTGAAATCATCGGGCTTGCTTGTCTCTATATAATCTGGCCCAAACTTGGTATTGTTCCTATTGGTTTACTATTCCGCTAATTGCATATACGCATCAAATGTTTTACAAATAACATTTCCTACATGTTTTTAGATGTAGATTGTCCAAATGAGTGCAGTTCAAAGGGGGACTGTTGTTCATGTTGCCTGACGTTTCGGCAAACTAGGCTGTAGAAATCAATATTGACGACGGATAAAATACACATCTGACAGTGTAATAGTTAGATTATACGAAATTATATTTTAAAGTCAATCTGTTTACAAATGTTATCTGATAACGCTTAGTACTAATTTTAGTATGGAGCTACTAGCAATAAAGTTCAAACAAATCCATAAAATATCACAAATAAGTTATTCACATCACTTCGACGCTACAGTAAAACTTTAAACAAAAATATAAATTGTGTGCTGAAGCAATGATAGGATGCTTGCGGCAAAGCCAGCATAATTTCTCACTCTCACTATCTAAAGAACTTGATAATTTTGCTGGAAAAGTCACTAAATAGCACGGGGAAAAATTTAAGGAAGCTTCACTACTGGGGAATGCCCCTTGATAACAATGAAATTTTCCATTGTAATACCTTATTGTGCAAAACCTATTTTAGATTGCTGAATCAAAACAGAGCACAACTCAGGATTGGCCTATTTGAAGACTTCGAGCTTGCAATGGATCCAATAGCATTAAGTTGGGAACTATTGTCGGGTTTTTCAGTAGGTGGGAAACCACTCCTGGAATTACTAGGTGTAATCGACAGCGAATTAACCATATTAAAAGCAATGTGTAGAAAAGATCTCCAAAGCAGCATCAGTCATTTCAGGAGAGGTGTAGAAAAACTAAATCTCCCAAAGTCAATTGAAAACAAAGAATATGAGTCGCTACCATCAAAGACACTACAGTCGGCTAAAGAGTCGTTTATCGAGGCGGACAGAGAAGCAAACAAGGCATTTCACAACAAATCATTAAAAATTGAAGAAAAAATAACTGCGTGCATGATTTGCATCGCAAGTTCTATTCTTCGACATTTTAATGATAGTGAGGCAGCAGAAAAGGATGCTATGGTATACTTGAAAAACTTGAATTCGTTGCACGAGATAGGAAAGCTTTTTTCTTTTCCACAATTAACCTTTAACAAAATCCAGAGGGACAAAAACATTGAAAATGTACTGATGGTGAATTTATTACTAGCCAATTTCATTTCAAAAAACACATTTATAAAACGAGCTGTTCTTGACTGGCCATTAATTGAATCAGGTGTGCACAAGTTTCATCCTTTGTATTTTAAAGATATTGAAGGAATCATGAGTTCTTCCACACCTTGGTACGAATCTCATTTTTGTAAAGATGAAGCTCACCTATTTGTCGACAAAGAAATCACAATAACCAACGAAGGAGAAGTGCTGATTTTTTCTGGAAAAAATCTCCAAAAAGTCGACAGCGAAACAGGAAAGCTTCAACCGTGGTGTAAAGGAAGTTGTGAGATTGATGATTGGCAAGTTAGATGTATGACAGTTGATAACAATGGCGTGGTATATGTTCTTTCTGGTTATGGAAATAAGAACACTTGGAACTATCAATTGACAGTTTTTTCAGAAGATGGCGCTATCCAACAATCTACTTTGAAGTTTCTAGACAATATAGAGGCACGAAACTTGTTTATGGCCGTCACAAATGATGAAGTAGTTGCTATTGCATTTGTTGAAGGTGACCAACCTAACATCAACCTATGTGTATGCTACAAAACTGGTTTTCTCTTTCTCGAACCTTGTAGGATTATAGGCATTAATAATCCACTTGTTGACGAGTTGAAATCTTTGTGTTTTTCTGCTGATAGGCAAATAGCCATGATAACCTATCGACATCCCCGTGAATATTACAGAATCCTTTTCTACAACATGGAAGCAAATTTATCAGATTGCATGAAATTCAAACCGTCCCTTGATGAGATCAAAGAATATGATCAATTATTTACACACCACTCTCCAAGTGTATCACAGGTTATTTCTTTAACAAGGATGCTTCAAAGTTATTGATCGAGACTTTTTCAACTGAAACCAAAAAACTACAGTCGTCGCTCGTATTGATGAAAGCAGGATATGATTTGGGATTGTTTAATGGCTCATTTCGTATTGTTTATCATGGTAACGGAGGAGTGGCTTTGGTTACAAAAGAGTGCATAGTTCATTTAACAAAAAATTTAGAAGAAAACCCCAGTCAAAACCGAGTGTTTAAGGATAGGAATGAGCCTGGCCTTTCAGAAGCAACAAAAAAGCCTGATACCAACCATAACGTTCGTGCCTACAGCGTTAAAGTAAGAAAAAAAAGTGAACGAAAAAACGACGACAGCTCGGAACAAAAACTTGAAAAGAGTTTCAGTCAAGGAAGTTATTTTAAGACGCTTAAAGAGTTGGAAAAAAGTTGATATGGCGGAGTTGTACTCCAGTATCTAATGCTATTACTCAATTCAAACAAACAAAAAGCAAAGAATTCATTGAGTCGCACGTAAAAATACGTTATTATCGCACACACTCTAACTTTATTGCTTCAAAGCAATATTGCATGGCAATTCGAGGTCGCAAAAATATCAAGATGATAAAATTTTTAGACAAAATTTTACCACTAGCACTGTCAACTTTCATACACATCACGATACTTCAACATATATATTTTGATCAATGTTTATTGTGGGCACTAGAACTCCTAATGTCTTATATGAAATTATAATAACAGCATGCGCACATGTCAAATAGCAACAATGTCAAAAAATTTATACGTTGCTTAATTGCTTCCAAGCTTTTAATGAGTATAGATACATTGGTAGTTACAGAATACAAAAAAACTGCAGAAACTACTGAAGTATATTTCCGAGTTCCTATGGAGACATTTAGGGTGAAAGTTGTAATGGTTTCTATAAATACAACAGTGTCAGCCTATGTTATATAGTCCCAAGTCTATAAACACAATTCAGTCAACAATGTTTTAGATTAATACCTTAACACTAAGAATAATATTCTCGACTTTCCTTTACACAATTTATCATTATATCCAGTGTGGGGTGTGTAGCCTATGTAGTGTATGTCTAGCAAGCTGAGTGTGTGTAGCCTGAATAATTGCATAGCCTAAATCAATACTAACTTCATTGCTCAGAGATAATGGAAACGAGCAAATTTTGGCAGACATCGCGCGGCTGCTAAAGTGTTAATTGTCACGAAATGAAACTTAAATAGTATAATTATTTCAAATTCTTTTCGAAATTATTTTGGCTGATTTAACAATATGGTTGTTAATGCAAAATATTGGATGACGAAATTGCTGGGTAAGAAACAGTGCTAAGTTTTTTTATGGCAAAAATGTATAAGACTATTGAACGAGATGCAACGAAATCAACGTTTTCAACCAAATGCTTACACATTAAAGACACGCAGGTGAAATATTACGTAATTCTTTTATACCCATACTGATTTTGTGTCAAATGCAGTCAAAACGTATGCAATTCACCATTCCTGAAGTACTTTATCTTATTTTTTAAATTGGTGGTAAATTTTCCATTGCATGTTCCATAGTGATGTACTTGACGATCGCAATGTATTTCATTAGTGACGCCAGAAATGATTTTAATTTTGGTCATCGATGCGAATCAAGATTTAATAATAAATCCCTGTGACGTCTTGATGATGGATTGCGTAAATTATTAGTTTTCTTTATTAAGTAGAGCAGCCATTAAAGAGAGAGAAAATTCTAGTCAAAATTTATTTATCATTATATATTTTTCATCTGTGGACTAATTTCTCTTATAAGCTTACTTTACATTTATCAAAAGTAATGTACGACTACCTACTTTTCCCTTCTTTGATTTAACCTTATCAGCTTGTTGGATACAAGAATGAAAATTTAGTTAAGCATTTAAAATATTCCTCCAATCAATTCCTTCTCCCCGTTTGCTTTGAAGAGGACAAAAATCTCTTTATAAAACTCAACTCCCGCAAAGATATTTTGAAATAGTTAACATTTTTAAATTTCATCAAAAGTTATATATTAATGTTGCAAAACATTGTTCGACTGATTTTGAAGGTTTTAATCGAACGGAAGCAAAACTGGTGACGAAGTCGTAGTTCGCACAAATTTACGGTAGGTCATACAAATTTAATTGTGTTGTAATGCATTAGTATACAATTCAAGGCACGTAATCATAGTGCTAAGAAAGCTGCGTAGCGTACAAACGTATCTTTCATTCGCCAAGAGCCTGTCTTTAAACAGTATGGCTAAGTAAGCAACCATAAAAACGCGAAAGAATTAAATAAGGCGACAACCTAGAAACAACTCCATATCAGTTGAGGTTTTATTAACAACATCATTCCATCAACATAAGTAATGATACGATTTATAAAATTTCCGCCGGGAATTTTTTAACTTGCCTGAAGTATTTTCAGTTATTACTTTCATTCATTTGGTCATGAATTCTTGAGTTGGTCATAGTTAGTTCGCAAGTCGACACACAGATGGTTGGTCCCAGATAATAGCCAACGGCCTACATGCGCACAATAGTTAGGAAATGAGAAAATTGAATAAATAAATGTAGGAACTGCAGAAAATTAGAAAACATAAATCAATGCAACCAGCACTCGATGACAACAGTCTACATGGACCATTGCAGAAAATGTGCCTTATATTTACGATTACGACATTGAATGAGCTCATCGTATAAGCAAATAGGTTTGTTTTTGAACATGTGATGAGTAATTGGCAACTTTTCTCATAATACACATATCTTCAGCTTTGGACAGGCGCTTCTTCTAGAATGATGAGTTACTCATTGTTGCATGCACAACATAGTTATGGGGGATTGGGTTTGAGAAAGAAACCTTATTTTGGTTAAAAAGTGTGCATTTACGATGACAACAGTCAATATGGACTATTGCACAGAATGTGCCTTATATTTCCGATTACGACATTGAATGAACTCATCGTATAAACAAATATGTTTGTTTTTTAACATGTGTGAAGTAATTGGCAACTTTTCTTTTAATACACACATCTTCAACTTTGGACAAGCGATTCTTCTAGAATAATGAGCTAATCATTAATGCACAATATAGTTATGGAGGAGGGGATTGAGGAAAAAACCTTATTTTAGTTAAAGTGTGCATTTTCGGTGTTTGCAATAGCTTGAACTATGTAACGCATAAAGTTTACAAATAGTAGCCTATTCATTTCATGTACCGTACAAAGCAAACGCACAAAACAAATTTAAAAATTATAGAATTTTTGCTATGGATTTATCATTATTATAGATAATGCTAGTATTTTCCCACAAACTCAAATCTACCTGCCTACAGGAGGTAAGCTTCGACGGAATTGCTCATTTTAACTACATCTCCATTTCTCTCGTGATCATTGCTTTTTAAGAAATCGTTATTTTCTGCAACTGCTGAAGCTTTATATCAGTGCTCAGTTTCTCTATTCTTTCCCAAATAAGTTCTAACTTCCTCCAAAATTAGAGGAACATTTTTAATTTCTTTTATTTACAGTTACTTTCGAATATCTCTTTTCAAACAGTCTCTGTTATCACCAAGATTCACAATATCTATAATTGCACATGTTGTTAATTACTCGTGTTTCCTTTCGGTTTACTCAAGTATCATTCTGTGAAAGAACGGTTTTCCATGGTTGACCCCATCTGGTTTACCTGTTTCCCACCCTCCAATCAAGTACAATGGTGGAAGATTTTCTTGATATTGGCTCCCAATGGAACCACACATATGAGGAAGACTTAGAAAAAATGTACTTTTGGGTAGCCCATTAGAAACGCTTTTATGATATTCTTAACAAAGGAGTTTAATTCCTATTCGGGCTCATTCTAAGTGCTTCTGACCTTTTCCTCCAAGTTTTCTGTAAATCACTTCCTCTTTATCAATGGCCTATTGTACTCTTTTTGTGCTAAGAAAGAGGATGCTGCAAACTTTCTTTATATTCTCCCCATACTCCGTACCTATTCTCATCCACCATTTTTCTGATTTTCTTTCATGCTCTCATTTCATCATCTGCTTTTGTAGTGCACAGACAGATGCTTGCTGAATTGTTGTTGTATTTGAATCATTATCTTCTTCAAAATCTGAAAGTACTTTTTCTAACTGCGTTTTTCTTCGTTAATTGTTTGTTGTTTCCAATCCAGATTTGTCTAAGGCATTGTACTTTTTGAAGAGATATTTCTTCACAGTTTCATTACTTTCGGATTCGTTAACATTTTTACTATTTATTTTCACGTTGTTGCTTCTCTTTTAAAATCCCTCCTATAAGTTTCATTGAAGAACCACACTATAATTCGTCTCAGCATGACATGTTTTTCGCATCATTTTTCTCTCCTTTTGTTGTCGTCCTGTGTACACATAGTTTTTTTTTCATTATGTCGTTCATCGTTCTGCCCATAGCATATACCCTTTTACTGTTTTATAAAGATTATTTGTGTTGCTGAAGTGACTTTCCAAGACCCAAGTCTGTCCTTATTTACAATGCTTTGAATTTCTCTAGGAAAACGTTTATCATTCTCATTTCTCTCGTATCCTTGTTATCCTTTTTATTGCCCATGAACTTTATTGCTATCATCTACTTGAACGTTTTCATCCCCTGGATGACCAACATTTTCTTTCCTCTAAATAATACTTTCTTTATCCTATTCACTTTCTACACCATGATCTTTACTTTAATTTTGACGATATCTTACACTTAAGGTACGTTTACACACAGCGCTTTGTCGGGCCGACAATGACGCCATATTACGTGTTCTTGCCATATTTGGAAAGTCGCCGACTAAAAAAATCGGATGAAAATCTATAACAAACTACAGATTCGTTCCCGATTTTTACTATGTTGCTATGGCTTCAGAAACAAGCAAATTATGATTATCGAAAAATCATCAAAATGTTTTCTTTCAACACGGAAAAAGAAAGTGCTGAAAGCGTCGTTGTTTTTATTCAAAAGCAAAAAGCTGCAGAGATTCAGAAAAAATAGTTAAGAATATGTTCTTAAAAAAAGAAACACGGCAAATTTACCTTGATTTGCACTTTTATACTCACACCGATCTTTATATTTGTTTTCTTCTTTTCTTTATTTTTTGAAGCAATAATAATAATATACATTACCTTCGTAGCTACAATGACAACTTTTAATTTCGCTTTACTATTGTTCTTCGACATATTTGTTTTCTTTTTTGAAATCGCGTAAATACATCGGATGCATTATTTACACACAACGATTTGTCTTTCACAACAAATGTTCCATATATGGCAAGAATCACGTAATATGGCGTAAGTGTCGGCCCGACAAATTGTTTTGTGTAAACGTACCTTTAGTCTTAGTTCCTTTTTGTCCATCAAACTCATTGGCTTCCTTTCGAAATATCTTTATCTAACGCTTTTGGCAATAAACGTCCATTATCTTACCAAGGAAGTTCCTTTTTAAATCTAACTATATCCATAATGGAGCAGTTAAAATTTATTTTGGCTAACGCAAGATCTACAACTCGGCTAAGAAAATGTCACGAACTGTGACGTAACCAGCACTCAAGTTTGTTCATGCTACGTAAATATTTTGAAGTTCACTCACTGTACGTACAACATAAATGAATGAACTTGATGATGAAACATTTACGTAGAATAAACAAATTTGTAAGTTGGTTACGTCTCTGGTGACAAAAAACGCCCAAAGACAGACTGTATATCACATTATAAAGATTGTATACACGTAGTGTATTTAAAGTGCATATAAACCTTATGGCGTTTTGGTCTTGTTTGAAAGACCATGTCTTAAAACACATATTCGTATTAATAAAAATAGAATGTAAAACTTTTCTTTTAATCCCCCTTCAAAGTCTGGATTTTGCACCCAATGTTTTCCCGTATGGGCTCTGGAAACGAGTTGTTGTTTCATACATCCGCCGACGTCATGCAAGTAACTAGTAGCGATTGTGGTCTAATCATTGAGGTCTTATAGAACTCAATGGGTCTAATGGCCCGTTTACACGAGCAATTTTAATATGACAATTTTTAGTTGACAATGTTAATTTGACCGTGTAAACGACAAAAAAGTTGTCAAATTTTATTTAATAATTGCCTGTTTTGAAAAGCTGGCGTGCTAGCTTTTATGTGACAAATTAAAATTATCACATACAAAAAATGGGTCGTGTAGATGGCTGTCAAATAAAAAGTCTCACATATCAAGGAGCGAAGTAGATCACAGGCTTCACATAAAACAAAACATGGCGGGTGATAAAAAAAACTGGACCGATCAAGTGGGAGTTGGTTCTCGATACTGTCAGAGAAAGAGAGTATTTGGAATACCAAAAGTGAGCATTACAAAAACAGAAATATGAAGAATGCACACTACCGGGAAATACAGCAAGCAATCAAAGTTGAACTGCCAAACGTTGATTTGCCAAGCATCAAAGGTGAGTGATAAGATTCTAATGGAGTCGAAAGAATTGCATTTTAGCGATGTATAAACTTTGTTTATATTCTTTGGTTTGCCTTAAATCGCAAAGAAAAAATATCTTGTCCTGCTTACATGGCAATGTGTTTAAACTTCTAACTCAGCTTGTTTGCAGGCCAAAATTGGTAAAGGAAAACATATCCATCTTTAGCTTTATATACTATTATTTGGATTCAAATAAGTCTATTCTAATAAAATGTCTGGCTTAACCTTTTAGCAGAGATACAGAGCTTAAGAACATTTTATAGAGAAGAAGTTTGAAAAATAAGAAAAAGCCGAGGTACAGGAGGTGGGGCTAGTGAAGTTTATGTATCAAAATGGACGTTTTTTGACCAGTGCAGTTTCCTGGATGAATTATATCACACAATCGTAAAGTATTTACAAATGCTATTGATGAAGGTTTTCCACCAGACAGAGAAAACCAATTGAATGATTTAATTATTGATAATGAAGATACAGGAAGTGAATGTAGTTTCATTTCAAGCTCAAAGAATAGAAAACAATCACACAGTCCATTTCTTGAGTCAGCAACATCTGCCTTGAACCAGTTGGCAAAATAAGCAACATCTGCTCCTAAAGACCAGTGGGATATTTTTGGTAAAGATGTAGCACATGCAATGCCCGGTCTGGCAGATAAAGATATACAAAGACGTGTCAAGTTTGCCATACAATCGACTATTTTTAAAGCCCCCACGGGCTCAATACCAACCATTTTATCAAGCAGAACAATCAATAAATAATCAGCTTCAACCACCATCTTATTAAACTAGGGTATTTTAAATGAACATGTTTCAATGATTAAACTTCTACATCAAAATAACTTATACATTTGTTTTTGAGTTTCCTTTACTGTATTTATGTGTATATAAAGGGCAACATCAACCAGCTAAACAAGTTTTCATATATTTTTTATATACAAACGAGGTAAATTTATTTCTTTGTTATAATTCCTTAGTTTGTCATTGTCCATTTAAAATCAACTGCCCCTTCTTCAAAGAAATAGTCTTTAAGAGCATTTCTGATTTGTCTAGCATGAATTAATGATGGGTGGGCACTGGCATCTGGCTGGATGTCACATATTTTATTTTCATTGCCTAATTGTGTTCTTCAAGAACCATTCACAACATTTCCTACTATATCTTCAAAGTCCATACATCCTGGATGTGTGTAAAACGGGTCCTTCTGACTTATCAAAAGGTTATGCAGTGCCATACAGGCCCTCACCACCTGCATTGCATGTGGAACATCCAACTCCAATGTTCTCAAAAGACATCTGAATCGACTACACATCAATCCAAATGCATTTTTGACAATTCTTTGTGCTCGTGAAAGTCTATAGTTAAAAACTTTCTCATCACCTATTGCAGTCCGGTGTGGATATGGCTTCATTAGATTTTCATTCAAAGCAAAGGCCTCATCTCTAAGCAGAAAGTAAGGTATAGGCAATAATGTATCTCTTAGTTTTTAGGCTTGTGGGAAATAGCCTGTCTTGCGTATGTTTTTAAAGTGACTGTCTTTAAAAATTCCTCCATCTGACTGGCTGCCAGGGGCTCCAAGATCAAATGAGATGAATTTAGCATTTGCATCTGCAATTGCCAAGAGTACTATGCTTAAATGTTTTTTATAGTTAAAAAAACTCAGAGGCTGAGTTTGGAGGTGCACGAAAATTGATATGTTTACCATCAATGGTGCCAAATGCAGTTGACAAAACCCATTCTGAAACAAAAAAAAATATTATCTGTAGATCTTACAATCTACTAGTGTAAAGAAATTATTGGAATAAATTAAATACCTGTACTTCTGCTTGTGCTGCAATTGTTTGAACTTGCAAGACATCAAAAAATTCAACATCACTATCACTGTCTTCCAAAAAGGTAGCACTTTCAGCTTCAAAAGTCTTGATTAGACAAAATAACTCTAACAACCTACAACAACATGGTATCAACTGCAAAAATTAAATTTCCATTACAAAATCTTTGACGAATTTAAAACAAGCTTCCTTCATCGAAGAAATCAGTCTCACGCGGAAAATATACAGGATTTAAAACAAAAATCCTTACCTGTCTACAATTCATTTCAGAAGGCGCACTTTCTATCATCAATGCCTTTGCAAACTATTATACCGTCTGGTAAAATCTTCAGGTTTGAAGTGCAGCGAGCAAATGCTCCACATCTTTGCTATGGGGCATTTCGCTCGTTTTAAAGGGACGAAATGTAGCCACTTTCTCTTCTTTTTCTTTTTTAAAGGATCTTCTGATCCATAAAAAGAAATGCCGTGAAGTCCTATGCCCTTTTTCGGGCAACTATACTGCGATTAAGCATGTCAAAGCAGATATTTCACTATATCACAGAATAGATAACCTAAGGTTATCTATTCTGTGACTATATTTTTAATGCATGCTTGCTGAAATGTTACTTTCATGACGTCACGCTTTCCTCAAATGACCGCGCAGTTCCAGTATATAGCCGAGAAATCGAGCAACTCAAATAGCCAGTTTTTTGATAATTTTAATTGAGTGTAGCACGAGAACTATTGGTCCAACGAAGAAAAAGAATTTGGAATATAACGTTTTATACCACGATTCAGTATACAAAAAATCCCATAAGCTTTATATGCACTTTAAGTAACGACAGAACGCAATTATATTTGTGCTCAGTCGCTGAAAAAACAATGCATGAAATATCATTTTCTAAACAAATTTAGGGGCTTATTAAATGAGCCCGAATAGCCGGGATTCAGTCAAGCGTTAAATGATTTTGGCAAATGGAAACGATTCAATACTCATCATCAGATAAATGTTCTCTGGCAATTTCACAATATTCTGGTTTGACAACTACAAAAAACATTTAAAAATGAAAACAATTGATTTATCTTAATTTAAGAATTACAACAGGAATAACTTGTGGCGCTTAATAAACAGTTGTAATTTTTGCGCTTGAAGTTTTGACTCCTTTCAATACCTCGAAACCATTCACGCCTCACTGAAATTCCGTTAGCCGGGATCATGTAAACAGCCCATAAATTATTATTTTGCTGAGAAGTCAGCATAGCACGAGCCAAATACAAACTTGCTTTGCTAATGTAATACCTGTATTGTACGAAACCAATTTTAGATTGCTGAAACTTGCGATGGATCCAATAACAATAAGTTTGGGCGTGATAGGAGGTTTACAAAAAGGTGGAAAACACTGCTGGAACTCCTAGGTGTTGTTGAAGGCGAATTAACAATATTAAAGGCAATATGCAGACAAGATCTCGACAGTAGTATTAGTCATTTCAGTAAGGGTATTGAAAGACTGAAACTTGCCGAGTCAACTAAAAACGAAGAATTCGAGTTGAAAGAAGAGCGAAAACAGTTGGCTGAAGAGTCTTTTACAGAGGCAGACAGAGAAGCTGGCTTAGCATTTCATAATGCATCATTAAAAATTGAAGACAGAATAACTGCATGCAAGATTTGCATCGCAAGTTGTATTCTTCGAAATTTTAATGATAGTGAGGCAGCAGAAACGGATGCTATGGTATACTTGAAAAACTTGAATTCGTTGCCCGAGGTCGAAAAGCTTTTTTCATTTTCACAATTCACACTTAATAAAAACAGGAGGGATAGAAACGTTGACAGCATAGTGATAACTAATTTATTACTAGCCGATTTTATTTCAAACAACACATTTCAAAAACGAGCTGTTCTTGACTGGCCATTGATTGAATCAGGTGTGCACAAGTTTCATCCTTTGTATTTTAAAGATGTTGAAGGAATCACGAGTTCTTCCACACCTTGGTACGAATCTCGTTTTTGTAAAGATGAAGCTCACCTATTTGTCGACAAAGAAATCACAATAACCAACGAAGGAGAAATGCTGATTTTTTCTGGAAAAAGTCTCCAAAAAGTCAACAGCGAAACAGGAAAACTTCAACTGTGGTGCAAAGAAAATTGCGGGATTGATGATTGGCAGATTAGATGCATGACAGTTGATAACAAAGGCGTGGTTTATGTTCTTTCTGGTTACGGAAGTAGAAACACTTGGAAATATCTAATGACAGTTTTTTCAAAAGATGGTATTGTCCAACAGTCTACATTAAAGTTCCTGGACAACAAAGATGCACGAAATCTGTTCATGGCCGCAACACAAGATGAAAGAATTGTTGTTGCATTTGTGATAAGTGATCAAAGCAATATCACCGTGTGCGGATGTAACAAAGATGGCGAGCTTTTTCTGAAGGCGCTAAAGGCAAAAGGCAATCGTAATCCACTTGTTGGTGAATTAAAATCGTTATCCATTTCTTCTGATAACAAAATGGCAATCATAATTCATCGAGAGGAACGTTTTCGCAGATTTTATAAACTGTTTATCTACAACATGGAGGGAAATCTATTAAAAGTCATGAAATTTAATCCAAGCGTGAAAGAAATCAAGGCATATGATCAAGTTATTTACACGCCAGTCTCCAAGTGCATTACAGGTTACTACTTTGAAGATGTTTCTTCAAAGGTAGTGATTGACACTTTCTCATCTGTCACGGAAAAACATCAGTCGTCGCTCATGTTAATGAACACAGAATATAACTCGGGTTTATTTAATGATTCTGTTCGTCTTGTTCACCATGTCAACGGAAAGGTGGCTTTGGTTACTGATGAACGTATAATTCACTTGAAAATGCACTGTGCTAAGAATACCAAGCCTGCTACACATTTCGATCGTCAAGAATGTGCACAACGGAAAAGTTCTACTTACGGTTTATCCCAGAAAGGTACCTTCTCAGCGGAAAATTTTGCTAAAGTGATGCTTGAGATTATTGAATATGTACGTAAAAAAGGGGGGAAAACTGACGATGATGTGGAACCCGACTCTGAGAAAGACACCAACCAAAATCGATTTCTCATCTTGATGCGAGGCCGCTAATAATGCAAATTTTATTCTCTCACGTCATGCATGATCTTCGTGTGCAGACCAAAGCTAAGTAAAAATTTCTGAAGATTGTTTTGGTGCGCTTAGTTCATGTAGTTGAAAGTGAGCGAGTTTCAAAGATGTATGATATATATAAGCTTGTGTATATAGCTTGCTTTTCTATTAAAACTGCACTTGCTTTTAAAAGTTACGTAATATTCATGATCTTAGACACGTAGCGGCGTGCGGGATATGAAATCACAATTGCAAACATTTGGGTAACCAGCCTCAGTGAAAAATTCAAACAGAATATCTGATCGAAATTTTAAATAAATCACGAAATGTTTTCCATTTTGAAATTTATTTATGATGGATTTTGTTACGTTATACTACATTTTACATAATCATTTATGGATTTTTCACATTATTTTTCTGTTCTTTAACTTTAACTACAAGTTGCAAATAGTTGCCTGAACAATGGAAATCGTGAAAGCAATTGGCCAAAAAACATTTCTATAAAGGCTTATGGAGAAGATAGGAAAGTATTTAATGATTTATTAGCGTGCAGAATTTACATCGCAAGTTCTGTTATTTAACATTTTCACAAAAGCGAGGAAGATGAACTTAAAGAGCTTAAATGCCAAAAGTTAGAACAATATGCTGTTGAAATTTAAAATTGGACGATTTCTTTTCGAACAAAACATCCCAAAACAAAAAAGTTCTAAATTTTTCTATGACTAACTATATTCAAAAGGCTTTTATTATCCATATTAAAAGAGACTTAGGAAGCCAAGTGTTTCAACACCTTGGTAAGTGTCTCGATCACTTGGGGATGAAGATTAGCTGAAACATTGGAAATGATTTCAACCAATGACAAAGAACTGCTTGTTTTATCGGAAAGCAATCACCAAAAATTCGACAACAAAACAAAAAGCTTCGACGGTGGTGTAAGGATTGTCACTTCATTTAAAACAATGTACGTTGAGCAAGAATCTATACTCTGAAGTACTTCAATAACAAAGAAGTGAGATACTCCATGCACGTAAAACTTCAGTCTGAGCACAGGAAATGATTAAAAGCGGAGCTTAGTGGTTTATTACGTCTTGTAAATAAAAGTATATCTTTTATTAACTGTGTTCGCGTCATTTACTTCCTCTCACCAAGATAAATCAAGCTTGTTCTTTTAGCCAATTTAGAGAAGCTAGCAACTTATTTGAGATTTTTTTCCCCAGTAAGAGTTGTTTCTGAATATTTTTACTATGGCTACTTCATGTATAAACCGCAGTTAATTGCACGGCACTCATGGAAAGCAGGCATTATCTTTTATTTAATGTAATGTAATTTTTATTCTTACTCGATGCATCTTTTACTTATTTATATTTTTAGTTATTATATTTTGTATTTTTTTGCCGCTGTAATCTCTGATTGAGTTTGTGGTAAGTAAAGTTACAAATTACAGTTGTACGTTGATTTACGTAGTGCATATCAAAATACCTTAATCTTCCAACATGCAAAGAATATAGATTTCAATACATTTGAGCAATTTTACACTCCTTAAAAGAGGTTTTTAATGAGCACTGGTCGTTCAATATATTTGAACAAGAAAACCTCATACTCGAAAAAGATTTTTTTCATGTGCACTAGTCACTCAATACATTTGAACAGTAAAATTCTAAACTTCTAAAAGCTTTTTCATGTGCACTGGTTGGTTCAATACATTGGAACAAGAAAACTTCAGACTTCTTGAAACAGTGTTTACATGTGCTAGGTTGCTCAATACATTAGAACAATAAAATTTTACACTCACTTAAATCATTAACGCACAATAGTAACTGTAAATAATTTTTACATACTTGTTCTCTGTCTCAGATGTTTTAACAAGACTTCAGAGCGCTAAACGAAGATGTACCAGTTCCAGGTGTACTTTCAATTGCTCTGCAAATAAAAGAATGTTCGAAAGTTAAGACTTTGAAAATCTACAAAAAAAAAAAACAAAACATCATTGACAGCCAATTTGGTCTAAGTCATTACAAATTAGTTCATCTCGAAAGTATTCAGCGGATTTACAAATTACTTGACGCAAATTATGCTAATTTTAAAGTGTGGCCCACTCAGTTGGGAGGATGCTAAACCTTTTAACATTATTCGGTGAAATTTTAAAGAATAATGGTTCTAAATAATATAAACCTTATCAACACTATAAGTTAAACGTGCACGTGCATGCTGCTTTTTTACGTTCATTCAAAGACAAACATTTTGTGTTAAATGCAATATGTGACGATGTATATCAACAAAGCCGTCAAAGATATACAGGTCAGCGAGGAGAATCAAAAGTTATTTAATAAATTTCCAATGTCTTTACAATAGACTGCGTAAATTATTAGTTATGCTCAATGCATGATCAAAAAAACTTAACTTTTTCGCAGCAAAAAACGACATAACGTTGGTAGTTTGGAAATATCTTCCAAATACTAAATTTTAAAAAAAGAGACGAGGACAGTTGCTACTGCAGTCATTCACTCGCACGCAAGGCTCTCGTGCAGGCTAGTTCTATTGCAACATTAGAAGAGAGACAATTCAACTTTCGATGGATAGTTTGAAATTGTTTGAATTGCTAAGTTTATATCCACGTTGCAAGATAGTATTTGACATTTATTGCATCATAATTCTTATCTAATTGAGGCAAATGTAGTGAAGAAGTGATCGTTTGCAAAATAGAAAGTACGTTTTACTAACAGGCTTACTTGTGTTGCATTGCCGTAGTGCGAACAAATTACATTGCGTTGAAATGTTTCTTCCAATAATCAAGAGCCTTTTGAGCATTGTACATATCACCCTCCAATAACACTTCAAGACAGCAAAATTCACATCTGTTCACCATTATTTTTTGGCTGTAGTATAATGATTACCAAGGTAACGTGACACCAAAATTAAACCTGCAGTGCAACACATCTCTCGCACCACAGGATATACATTAAACATTTCCAATTACTATTTTGACTTTTGCCAATCATTGAAGTGGTTTTACGCTGCCACAATAACTGTTTTTTTCATCAAAATACTAACTCACATTGAATTAGTTTGGTTTGTGCTGCCTTCCTGCCGGTTTTCAATCATCAGTCTTTATATGAACAGTTTTGCATGGTTGAAAAGCATTATCTGCTCTACCTGTTTCCCAAAGGTAATGGGAGGCTTGAGGTTACTATCTCTTGCCCAAGGTGACGCCACAGGCTAGTGAAGGGAAGGAGACACCTATCTTCTCCATTCTAAGCTTGCTCCAAGCTAAGCCTAGCCACTGCCCCGATACATGTAATGAATATTATCACGTAATGATTATAATCACCTATAATGGTTCGTGCAATGCTGAAGAAATAAAGTTCAACCGAGAAAACATTAAAGACACCAGAATTAAAACAAAAGAACGTTTTGTAATGAAACGAAAGCTAATGATGCGTTTTCATTGAAAGCTGGCATGTTGTTAGTTAATACAAAAGGAATTCAACACATCTGGAAAATTTTTAAAATGTTAACAAGCGTTCTGATTGTTCAATAAAAAAAAACAAAAACAAGTAAATGTTGAATAAATATGGAATAGAAAGAACGTGTAAATATAATAATGTATGTTTTTAATTCATTCAGCTTCCGTATATAGATCGTTACAAAATAACAGTCTTCTTGTATGTTAAACCGTTGGAAAGAATTTGAACTAAAATGGCCTACTCCATGCAATGATTGGCAACAATTTACTGGATTTCAATAATTTATAATTATAATTTGCTCTTTAATTAATTCCACATCAATCCGTTCTATGACTTAAAAATCCCAGAACGTAGTGTTCATGTAAAATTATATCTATTTTAATAAAGTAACATATGAACAAGTTATTGCATTTTCATTAGGCATTTTCAAATGTTTCACTTTGTCTGATTTCAATTTCACTATTATCCCTCCCCCGGCTACGTATAAAAACGAGGCATTTCTTCGAAATTGTAATGTTTTGAAGAAATGATATAGGATATTACAGTAACACGAAGAAACCCAAGACATTATGCCAAAGTCAAGTCGACATCATCTAGTTGTAGCAATCTTTGTAATTTACCTTCTTATACAGCGTACCCACCAACACCGACCCAACCATGAACAGTGTAGACCTTTTAAATTAGGTAGGGCAGCGATATCATTCATGAGTTATGGTTTTCACGAGATGATAAAAGATTTGCGCGATGATCAATCAATGTCAACATGTGATCCTGTAGTCTCTACAGAAAATAAACATCCGCCGAAGTATAACATCACCAGAAATTAGGGACATTTTGCGACTGCGCTCGCACTCAGCGGTTCCTCTTTTATACAACTAATATTCAATAAGCGTGGGAGTTTCACAGAGTTTTATAAGGCTCTTAAAACTATTTTTTTCTTTTTAAATCAATCTTTGGAGGAACTTATAAAAATAAAAATAAATATAAAGAGCACGAACGTAGGTTTTGTCTTCGAAAATTAAGATGTTTGACATGCTCAAGAAAAAAAATATGCAAATGTTTGGAGTCTCATAGCAACACATTCAAAAGCGACAACCTTATTCATTATTCTACAGAAGCAAATTTGTCAAAAGTTTAAGAGCTTTTGGAAGTATTCTATCGTGACTAAATCAACTATCAAACAAACAATTTCAGTAAAGGAAACATTGGACTTCAGTTTAAGAGTGTGGCAATTGGGATATGAGGACTAGGTGATGTATTATATGCTCGAGTTCGTCAATCATTTTCAGCATACTCATATAATTGCTATAGAAACATTAGCTGCAAACCAACATTCTTGTCACATATCGGGGAAAGTCTGTGCTCTTCGTAGTCGTTTTCATTTATCATTTACAGGTAATTTATAATGCTCGGCAGCTTTACCACAGTTATCGAGTGTGGCAGCTTTACCACATTTATCGAGTGTGGCAGCGGGGTAATATGCTATACTATCATGTGTAATTTTGAATTTAAAATTTCCACCACTCCTTTACTAATAAAAAACACGCCATTTTGAAAAATATAGCTTTCTTATCCGCCATTATGTACCACAATTCTGGTAATGAGCTTTGCTTTAAGCACTAATAATGACAGCCGAGTGTTTTGTATTCCCAGAAAAGAGCAAGTTTCTAACGCTAGTTTACTATGAGAATGAATTTGAATCAAAGTCACCCTGTTGATTCTAATCAACAACAAAGCAGTAATAATCACATACAAATTTACGTAGCTCAACACTGTAGATGCAATGTACATGCATGCTGCACAACAATCAAAATAGAACCAGCCATTTCAAAATAAAACGATTTAAGAATTGCCGAAGTAAAATATACTGAAAGGTTTTAATCTCTGTCTCCACAATATCATTTGTAACGATGAAAACTGTCCTAACACCAAGTCCTACTTGAACTATTAATTTCAAGTAAGCAAGTATATAATCACACATATTCAACCAATGAATTAAAATACATGGAACGCTACATGAAGCAAATAATTGAAAGCAAATCTTACACAAGACACGCGAGACTTTACCCCAGACACGCGTGTGTGAAAATTGATTACCACACACGCGTATCTGGTGTAAAACAACGGCTTCAAAAAATTCTTAGGGTTTTGTATCACAGGTAGTGTTCCATGTATTTTAGTTCAATGTAATCAACACAACACACTATTAACAACCAGAATACACTTTGATGATTGAAAATCCGATTGATAAAAGTACAAAATCAAATAGTGATGCAAAGAAGTCGCTTACCGCAAGAGCTCCGTCAAGGTGAGATTCGACGGTTTTTGCATTTGATTTTTCTCTCAACCAGTGGGAAACCTTTACGAATTCAAGATCAAAATGCTAGCTACGTATTAAGTTCATTTTCTTGAAAAACGAGAATAAACATCAGCGGTAATAAACTGCTAACGCAAAGTCTAAACTACCCAGTTGTTTAACACTTCCTTAAAAAAAACATATATATTGTACTGTGTTCAAAAAAATAAAACGCCTTGAAATACAAGAAATTATTTCGAGGCATATTCGACCGTATGCAAGCTACAACTTGCTAGTAATATAATTCATTAAAGAAAACAACAGACCGAACAATAGACCGTTCAAACACGCCCCAGTGTCGTTTTTTATGAAAAAATGAGCAACATACCGTGTTTTCTAGGTTTTGTAGATCAGACCTCAATGTGTTCAACTTGTTCTATAAAAGAGATTTTTGAAATATTTCAGCGAAAGTAAAATTACAAGTACGTTATGGCGTTTATTTCATGAATTTATTATATTGAAATTTAGCTATACTTCAAATACCCAACTAATTTTTTGACAGTTTTATTAAAAAATTATTCTGTATGTTTGTAGCTTGTGCGCTAAAGTTCAGCAATTGGAATGATTTTATACCTCAGTTATTTGAGAAGACAATTTACTTTGGGTTATAGCCAGTCTTTCTTCAAGGGATAGGACGTCTCCTCCTATGAAAAGAAAGTCTTAGGGGCTGATTGCATGAGCCCGATAGCCAGGCTTCAGCCAAGCGTTAAATGATTTTGGAAAATAGAAACGATTAAATACTTGTCATTAGATAAATCTTCCCGAGAAATTTCACAATATTCTGATTTAATAACGACGCAAAACATTTTAAAGTACAAGAACCAATTTTGCCTAATTTATGAACTTCAGCAGGAATGACTTGTGGCCCTTAACAAACAGTTGTAATTTTTACGCTTAAAGTTTGCCTCCTTTCAATGCCTCGAAATCATATCACGCCTCACTGAGTCCCCTTTAGCCGGGATCATGTAAACAGCCCCTTAAATTGTAAGATAACTTCAAATGAGATCGGATGAAATTGTTTCAACCGGAAAACTCACCAATTCATCGTGTTCAGGAAAATTGCAGTATTCCCTTTTATGTGAGTTTTTCAATTTTTTAAACTGTATCGTATGATTGTCGTTTCCATAGTGATGATGTCTATGTATCTCGCTAACGTTTGTTTCAAATCTTCTGTTCGTTTCTGCCGGTAATGATACACCGTTGTCGTAGTGATGATGACAAATAACTTCAGGAGAAGAAGAAGCTGATACATTGATTGGTTGATTCTTTGACTCGCTAACTATGTCACCATGATGATAATTGATCACTTCAGGAGATACTTTGATTGGTTGAGTCTTCGATTCTCGAAGTACGTTACCATAGTGATGATGAACTTCGCTCACGTTACCGGCCACTGGTTGATTAGCTATGTTCTTTGACTCTATAGAACGTGGTATTACTGGAGCGGCACTGCTATTGTCCTGGTAGCGCACATGATCACCATGACTACCAGGAGAATATATATGATGTGTTATTCGATGTACTGGTCGGACAGCGTCTGAAAAGGATGTTTACAATTCTTTGAGAGCCGAATTCATCCATTTGAAATTTGCAAGATGATGAAGTAATTATTGCTTACATGATATAATATAGAACTACACGGATACTCACCATTATTTTGTATTGTTTCATTCAATAAATTCTCCACAGATTGTATCTGATAATCGAAGAATTCATGTGGTCAGAAATTGTATAAAACATTCATCTTTTACAATGCTAGCATAAAATCTGCAAAATATATCAGAAGGCCATTAAAAGAGGCAATAGAATTCATAGACATTTAACGGAAGGACAGAAGCCGAGGCTACTCTTTAGGTAAAGGTCTCAGCTTAGTCATTTGCTATGCAATCAAGCTGATGACGAGTGTGGTAATGAATATCGATCTACAATAACCATCTCATCATTTCTACTTCTAATTGTATGATGCTTGCGTGCATACTTGATTTAAAATGTAAATTTCGTCGCTCAAAACTTTTGAAACACTGGCTTCGTATAAAAGAACAGAGGGAAAATGATAATTTGAGGGAGGGGTGGGTATAATAATAATGTGTTATGTTAAAGGAAAGAGTAAAATACATGTGAATATTTATTCATGCTACCTCCCAAATATACATATATATAAAAAAATGTAAAACTTACTTTGTCTTCAGCATGTCTGATGTCTGCCTCGATTCTTTTTCGACTTTCTTCCATTAGTCTTCGAGATCTCTCAATGTCATGCTCATTCTTGGCAGCTTTCGTTTTCTGTAATATTGAACTTCAACTGAAATTTTTCATGCGTTTTTATTCAGTAGCAACGTAATAAAAACACTCAAAAAGAGAAGTTTACAATAAGTCGATGCGTTGTACATCACGAATCTATGTACAAAACAAAAACGGACATAAGGTTGAAAAAAGACTGTCTTTTCCAAGAACAAAGCTATACCTCTTCAGCTTCAAGTCTCTCTGAGAGTTTGCGTTTGATTTTTTCAAGATCTTGATGGACCTGATCTCTAAGGTCGCCAGCCTTATGAAAAGTAAAAGAAAATAAAGGCAACAGCTTTAACAACATGCAAGCACAGACAACACATGGTGGTTGACTTGTTAAAAGCGGTAAGCACCGTATATATAATTACGTTAGTATGTCTTTCATTGGTTACTCGTGTACATGCGCATGAGTAATTGTATGCATACATGCAAAAGTAACGTTCTGTATTGGTTCAACCTTGAGCATTGCAATATACTTCTTCAAAGTGAAATCTTGTTTTTACCTTTATAGCTTCAGATAGTTGAGCTTCCAAGTCAACAATTTTTGCATCTTTCTTGTTGATCTTTACATGAAAAAAATGTAGGCAAGCGTGAATCAAGATGGCGCTCATGAATGTTGATCACAGGCTGGGGCCGGTTGTATAAAGCTCTTAACTACTTTTTAACTACACTTTTTGCATTAAAAAGTAGTTAAATTTAACCACGCGGTTAAGTCTGTTGTATAAAAAAGTAGTTAGCGCTAAATGCAGTTAAAAGGTAGTTAAAGTTAACTATGCTATGGGGCATAGTTAACTTTTCAAAACACAGTTAAATATGGCGGCTTACCTTCTCAAAGACAATTATGGGCGAGATGTTGTTGATCAACAAGGTTTTACCTTGAGTTTTTTGTCACATATGTATCTTCCATGGCAAAGGCTTTTAGAATAAGAGCTTTATGGACAATGTACTACATTCGTCAGTGCTGTAAAACATCCCAAGTTTTGCTGACGAAAAACAGCCAACAATTTATCCACGTAACAAATCCTTTTTTACACAAGAGCAATTGCATTTTGTATTATCTTTCTTGCGTCCGGTAGCTCTTTGCAACTCACAAGCGAGACTCTCAACTGAGATAGAGCCACTTCTTTAAGATTAGTGCACATAACTCGCTGACATTGTCTTACAAATACGTAAAATTCGTTCAATGACAAGAAAAAGAAAGAATGTTATTCGAGCAATGAATCCTATAGCCTTGGATGTATCAAATATTCAAATTGCGGGTTTTTCCCTATGCATTTTGCTTGATTGAATATCATATGCCATAGTTTCTACCCCCCCTAAATTTAGGGGGGGTCTTGGAATTTTCAAAAATGCCTTCTAGGGGTGGGTCGAAAAAATTTTGAATTTCTAGGGGTGGGTTATAAACTAGGGGTATGTCTATGTAGGGGTGGGTTCCGAGATTTTCCCCATTAGAAAAATTAAAAAATAGATGAAATGCATCTATGATAAAAAAAGTTAATAACTTCAAAGTTCAACATCACTCAATTTTGCCCCATGTTATTGCATCATCTATCTTCATAT
This sequence comes from Xenia sp. Carnegie-2017, assembly GCF_021976095.1. Classification (NCBI taxonomy): domain Eukaryota; kingdom Metazoa; phylum Cnidaria; class Anthozoa; order Malacalcyonacea; family Xeniidae; genus Xenia; species Xenia sp. Carnegie-2017. Next base: position 861,498 of record NW_025813480.1, read on the forward strand.
TACCCTATAAGGGACCAAAAATATCTCCCTAATTTGACACCATGTTATTGCATCAGCCATTGATTGCATCAGCCATTGGCGAGTTTGGTGAACTTGCTTGATTGACAATATTAGTGAATACATAGACTTTATCAGTGTTGTATATAGTATGCATAGAGAGACCATAAATAAGTCTAAAATCAGCTTTCCCGTACAAAAAAACGAATTTTTTTTCGGCTCATATGAAGGGGTGGGTAAGGAAATTTTGGAACCAAATGTAGGGGTGGGTTACCAATTTGGGGTGGGTATGTCTATGTAGGGGTGGGTTCCAGCCCCTCTAGAAACTATGTATGCATCATAGAAACTCTTTGCTCTATGGAAAATAAGCTAGATTATGTTAAAACAAATAGGTACTACAGTATAAATGTTGTTCTAAGTATACCAATGATTATACATATAGATACATGACCTTTACAACAGTTTTTATTCATGACTACTCTTTTGTGTATCAGCTGCATGAGATACAATGATTTTAGTTTCTTAAATACATAAAACATTTCATCAGCATGCATGGTGAAGGTCCATGTTGCTTGATATATGTACACTATCCATTGCATATTGTTTATTATACAAGAAGAAAATATACATGACAGTCAATTAGTGGGTTTTATTGATATTTCATCAAGTATTTCCTATGTAAAAATTGTTATTTTCAATGTACATACAATCTTGCCTGCCAATAAAGATCTAGCTACTGATCTAGCTGTGAATATAAAATGTCACAAGCAAAGAAGACAGTTGCTGGATTACATGGCTACTAACTATGATGACTCAAAGAAATGTTTTCTAATAATAATTCTTTGCCTGTGAATTAAGTTCAATACAATGCACAAATAGACTTTATAAACTATTCCGACAAAAACATTTTTGAGAATAGATTTTAAATTAAATAAGTTGAGAGGAAATATTCTATGTACCTGGGGACACTCAAAATCTATAATAAACAAAATGGCATGAGTTTAACAGGATAGAAATGACAATGAAGACAAAATGAATACAATATTTATTCTATATGCTTATGTTACATTTTAATGACAGAGGAAAGATATGTCATAACAGTCGTGAGATTACATTGTAACTATGATGACCTTTAAGAAATGTTTGCTAACAAGTCTATCAATAAAAAGTCTATGACTGTCTTCTTTTGCTCATACAATCATACCTGTGACTAAACAATGATTACAAAACAATCACTCGCCACAAAACAATGATTAATTTTTTTGGTTAACAACATTTCTTTCAATGATTAGCAAAACAATATCTTTCTCTTTTATACACTATTACTGATAGTGTCAATGGCTGTTTAAAGCTATTCAAATACTTACCAAGATGCATACTACACATATTTCCTATGTAAAAATGTTTATTTTTAATGTACATACAATCTTGGCTGCCAATACTTTTCTAAGAGGCAGAAAGCTCTAGCTACTGTTTGATGATTTAAAAAGTAGAAAAAAAAATAAAACTCCCAAGCTTTAGACAAAAAGAAGCTAATAAATCACAAAGGCATGAATAAAAGTTCCATAGCTAAGGCTCATTAACAAATATACCCAATAGTTTCTATAACTCAGTTTTTGAAAGGTAGAATTAGAACAAATAAGTATTTTGTGTATAGCTGTGAATATAACATGTCACAAGCCGATAAAAGACAGTTGCTGGATTACATGGCTACTAACTATGACAACTCAAAGAAATGTTTTCTAATAATAAAAAAGTCCATCACTATCATCTTTTACAAATATGTGTGACTTATGTCTGTACAAACACATTTCTTTCAAGCATTTTACTCAGCTGTTATAAAGAGAAACAAAACGACCCTTTTCCTTTGTTATCCTCAATCTCTCAGTTTTAAATTCTGTAAAAGCGAGGCCATTCAATTATTTAAATCCTTGCACATAGAACACAATATGAATCAATTTGAGAAGAGTTCATTGTTTCGTTTGCCCAAGTCCATTATATGTAATTGGTACATGAAAGAAAGCAGTCCTTGCCGAGATTCATATCATTCGTCAACATCGTACTGTATTACACAGAAGATAAGGGTCGATTTTCTTGAGAAAAGTCCAAAGTATATGCTACAATTTAATCCGGTTACCATGTCCTCGTGAATCGTTTATTAAATTTTATTTTCGCATCATCAACATCCGTAAAAGCGACAATAGTTTGCCATATTTTAAGATTTTTACATAAGCCAAGAGATTTTTCTTGATTTTGAAGTCATTTTATAGTTCACTTGATATTTTCCATACTCGCAATCGTGGTGGTCAAATCAGGGTGGGCGACAAAAATTTTATTTCATGAGCCCGCGTCTCTCCGCTGACTTTGACCACCATCCGCCACCACGCGGCCGCGCTGATAATTTATAGTAATTTTGTTGACGTTTCCCTCCTGGGGCCGGTTGTATAAAACGTAGTTAGCAACTATAGTTAGCGCTAACTACCGTAGTTAACTCCTTAACTTAACTGCTCGACTTAACGGCGTTAGTCGGATAGTTAAAGTAACTGCGAATTAACTTGCGTGGAAATTGCGTGGAATGTTGTTTACGTTAAAATGACATAGAGTTTAATCAATTTATGCTTTGTAATGGCGGGCAATGAACTATAAAATGACTTCAAAATCAAGAAAATCTGGCTTTTGTAAAATCTTAAAATATGGCAAACTATTGTCGCTTTTACGGATGTTGATGATGCGAAATAAAATTTAATAAACGATTCACGAGGACATGGTAAATTGCATATACTGGACTTTCAGAAAATCGACCCTTATCTTCTGTGTAATGATACGATGTTGACGAATGATATGAATCTCGGCAAGGACTTTCTTTCATGTACATATAATGGACTTGGGCAAACGAAACAATGAACTCTTCTCAAATTGATTCATATTGTTTCTATGTGCAAAGTTTAAATAATTGAATGTTTTAATTTAAAACTGAGAGATTGAAACAAATTTCTTCTCTTTATAACTGAGTAAAATTTGAAAAAATGTATTTGTACTTTTATATTATGAAAACATTTCTTTGAGTTGTCATAGTTAGTAGCCATAAATAGATCTGGTTACCAACGAGATATTCATTGGATTAGTCATTAGTTTTCAATAATAAATAAAGCTGGATTTTTATCACGAAGTAAATGCGATAAGAAAGTAAGAATAATTAATGTATTTTTAATTATAATTTCTAATTAGCAGCAATTTTAAAAAACACTTGAGAAAAACGACGATTTTTTTTGATTTTTTTTTATATCATATTACGTATCATATTACCTAACACTAACCATTCTGCACTGAAGATGGCATTCTGATAATGTCGAAACATGTTTGCTCTCAAAAAAATCTTCGTATTTTTAATTAATATGAATACGTAATTTTTAAATTTCAAACATCAGTCGCGCGACGCATTTGACATACTCTAGATCCGCCCCTGCAGCCAACGAAGCGTTGAAACACCCATATTTATTTTCAGATGATGAGAAGTTGGAAATGTTGTGTAAAGTTGGAAACCAACAACCAATAAAGAAAAATGATGCCCTTTCAAGTGTCGTTCTACAATTAAATAGCGAACCCTCTGATTGGAAAAGTCAAATGGATAGTGATGTTTATGATTATTTTTGCACGTACGAGAAAAATGGGAAAATCAATAAGACCCATTATAATTCTTCCAAATGTTGGCCAACATTGGTACAATAAACCAAGACTGCATCTTGAATTATTGAAAAAGATTTGCGATCCAAAAGTACATTTTCTCAAAACTTTTCCCAATCTTCTCGTTCGGATGCATGCCGCTGTCAGGTCGAATGATGTGATGAACAATTGTTTCTCGATAAAGACAAACCCTTATTGCAAGAATCCGATGCAATTATCAAAGATCAAGTGAAAGGAGGAATTATTGACTCAGTTCTTGTTGCACATGAAACCGGTTATTTCCTACCCCATCATGGCGTACTTCGAAAAGATAAGGAAACGACAAAACTTCGCGTGGTTTTCGATGGTTCGGCAAGAGTTACTAAGGAAGAGCAGTCACTCAATCATTGCATCGAAAAGGGACCAAATTTTGTTCATCGTTTATTTGACACTATGATCAACTTTCGAGGCTTCTCCATTGGGCTTGTTGCCGATATCGAAAAGGCTTTTCATGAAATACAAATTGCTCCCGAAGACAGAAGGATGCAACTAAGAGGTCAGTTTTAAAGCTATCTGCGAAAATATTCGATCCTATTGGCCTTCTTGCTTTCTTTACTATCACTATGAAGATGTTGTTTCAAACCCTCTGCTCTTCTGGCAGTAATTGGGATGAAGATCTGTCTGGCAAGGCCTTATCACGTTGGAATTCTCTCGTTCACGACTTAAGGGCTTTAAGTGACATACGAGTACCGCGTTGTTACTTCCACGGTGGATACGATTCATCTCCTTTTCATCAGATACATGGATTTTGCGATGCATCAGAATTTGCCTTTGCCGCAGTTGTATATCTACAAACGGAACATAAAAACGGTGAAATTGAAGTGAATCTAATAGCAGCAAAGACAAGAGTCGTTCCTATCAAAGGACAGACCATAGCACGACTTGAATTGTTAGGCGCAACTACCTTAGCAAGATTAGGTGATTCGATTGTGAAAGCGTTGACTTCAATAAAATGTATCACTGATATTATCCTATGGACGGATTCATATACCACATTGTGTTGGATTCGAAATCGTAAACTGTGGAAGTCGTATGTACAAAACCGCGTAAACGAAATCAGAAAGTTAACTTGTAGTTATAAATGGAGACATTACCCTGGGGTAATAAACTCTGCCGACTTGCCTTCTCGTGGGTGTTCCGTAAGTGAACTTGTGCAATCTGGAATCTGGTGGAATGGTCCGCAGTTCCTCCAAGATACTGAAGAAAAATGGCCCGAAGGTCTTCAACCTCCAAAATTGGATAAGGACCATTCCTACACCGAGATAATACGAAATCCTCTTCCAATAACACATTCCTTGACGTTAACATCGCTTCCTGACCGTAATTTCATCCACTTGGAGAAGATTATTGACCAAGACAGATATGGTACGAAGAGCAAACTACTTCGTGTCACAGCACAAATTCTAAAGTTTATCAAGAAATCAAGAAAGCAACTATAATCTGTTACGTCTGAGTTGAATGCCAATGAGCTACTCGAAGCTGAGAGATTATGTATCCGAATTATTCAGTCATCCGTGTTTTCTCACGAGTTACAATGTATTTGAGCCGGTCGTAACGAGTTCAACAACTTAGTTTGTTTCTCGATGATGATCAGATTATTCGGTGTGAAGGTCGAATTGCCAACTCTACGTTACCTGATAGTGCAAAACAGCCGATTTTGTTGCCTCCTAAGCATACCTTTTCGAACTTAACTATACGCGACTGTCACAACATAGTACACCACGAAATAATTAGAGAAACTCTGAATTGCGTTCGAGGAAAATACTGGATCTTGCGTGGTCGAGAGTGCGTCAAGGGCGTTGTGCGTGGATGTATTAAATGCCAGAAATTCGTAGGTAAAGCTTTCCCAACAGCGAAGGAAGCTTGTTTGCCATCAAGTCGAGTAAGCGAAGAGCCTCCCTTTTCAAACACAGGTATTGACTTTGCAGGCCCCTTATACGCTACTAACAATCAAAGAATGGATAAGGTATATGTCTGCTTGTTCACTTGCGCTTCCACTCGAGCGGTTCATCTTGAACTTGTTTGTTGTTTGTCTGTGCTATCGTTTCTGCAAGCTTTCCAAGGTTTGTCTCACGAAGAGGTTTGCCGTCTAGACTAATATCAGACAATGCCAAGACCTTCAAAAGTGCCTCAAGGGAAGTTACTAATATACTGAGATCAACTGACATACAACGCAAACTGGCTTCCAAGGGTGTCAATTGGGAATTTATCATTGAAAAGGCACTTTGGCAAGGAGGATTCTACGAACGAATGATGCAAAGTACAAAGAGATGTTTAAAGAAAACTCTCGGTCGATCCTCAATGGATTTTGAAGCGCTTAAAGCTATTTTGGTAGAAATTGAGGCTACCATTAACAATCGTCCACTTACATATATCTATGATGACGAAGAAGGATTTCTTACCCTCTCACTCCATCTCAATTAATTTACGGATAGCAACTTACTCTTACAGCTAGTGATCGACAATTTGAAATCATCAGTACGAATCGAACTCTAACAAGAAATGCGAAATATCAGAAACGTTTGTTAGATCAATTTATTAATGTTGGAGAACGGAATATCTTTTAAGTGTCAGAGAGACTTCACGTTTACTTCATGGAGCACAGAAGGAGAAGATAGCAGTCGGTGATGTTGTTGTATTAAAAATGATTTTTCCCTCGAATTTTGTGAAATTGGCTAGAGTTACCGAGCTCATAGTAAGTAAGGATGGTGTTGTTCGAGTAGCAAAGGTCTGTGTTGCGAGTACTACAAAGCCTCGATCGTCAGAACTACGTCGTTCAATACAACAACTGATACCACTTGAGTTGAATATGCCTCCATCAAATACCATGGTTCCCAAAACTACTAGTGGAATTGAGTCTAAAGACGAAAACTCTATGAAAACCCGACACCGAAGAACTGCAGCCGTGATTAGAGACCTATTGCGACAGTCAAATAGTAAAACTCGTGAAACAAATTGATCAATATTATCAACGTCGGGAGTGTGATGAACAGTTGTTTTCTTCGTTATTGTTGTTGCGGAATGCGTGCATTTCATGTGATTGACACTTTGGGATTATTACAAAAGGGAAGAGTTGTTGTTAACATTATAGATTCGAGATGTTGTTGAATTGTGAAGTAGTTTTCTTTGAGACGACTTCGTTGAACAATGAAAGTTCAAAAATAAATCATTTAAACTAACGACAATTCCAAAATTATGTTCTCGAGAATAAAAATAACGATTTTATCGTGCAACGTGCATGACCAATGATGAATAGAAAAACAAACCAGAATTTAAGAACTTTTTTTAATTTTTAATTAAATTGACACGAATCAATGAACATTTCATGCACATTTCATTCGCCATTATTTTGTGTTTTTTTTTAAAAATGCAAATGAAACAAAGTTTGTGCTATTTAGACTATATTTTCATTCAAAATAATTTTCAAAAGGACAGTGTATATTCTAAAACAAATAAATCATATCGCTTTTCATTTTAAAAATATCGAAGTTTATGTAATGTCTACTTTTTTTTTGTGATGTCACATAGCATTACGAGAATTAGAAATAGCAGGTATAATTGTTAATATTTTACATCGACGGAGAAGAGTTCCTTCTACTATGATTAGTTAATGTTATTAAAAACTGTTTTAAAAAGTAGGTACAGCGCCATTTTAAAAATTCTGTTGAATGAAAAAAAAATATATAAACCTTCAACAATAATATTCATGTTAACATTAAGTTAATACATATGATTTAAAATAATCCGCACGATTTTAAGCTCAACGAATGCTTAAGGCTTATTTGATATGTTGGCCAACAATGGTATGATCAACCAAGACTGCAACCAGAATTATTGAAAAAGATTGGCTATCCAAAGAAGTATTTTCTCAAAACTTTTACGAATCTTCCTGTTCCAGTGCACGCGACTGTCAGGTCAAACGATGAATGGAAAAACAAACCAGAATTAAATCGACAGGAGTCAATGAACATTTAAAAGACCTTTCATTCTCGGATTTATTTGTGCTTTTCTTTTTTAAAGCCATTATTTTAAAACATTCGCAGCTGAAGCCAAATTTCTTGAAACTTTGTTAGCATAAACAACATGCGTCGTATTTAAACATATGTGCTACAATTTCTTTTTAGCTGTGTCATTTTCTTGCTGACGCTAATTCAAAGGAGCTTCTTGGTAACAAATAATTCCCAAAACAAAATGGATATAATTTGCAACATTTTTAGCTACTGTCAGATAAACTATCGGAAGTATAACTCCTACTCACTATTCATACCAATTTTTTGGTGCAAATCTCGAGCGTTGATGAATTAAGCAACTTTTTTTAACTGTCCAGTTGTATTTTATGTATCATGCATAAATGTGTAAAGAATGTTGAAAATGACATTTGTTGTCATTTTTGGTTTTGATTTTACTCAACCTAGCCAATTTCCTTTTAACAGAATTACACAGATGTGCACTTTAGTACAAAGAGCTATTTGTAGTGTAATTTGTCTAAAGGTATGGCAATAAAAAACAGTTGATGTTGAAAATATTTTAAAGACCTCGATTTATACTTTAGCTTTTGAATAAAAAGATCTTTAAACGTCTCAAGACCATTTTTATTTAGAAATTTGTTCATTCATTTTCTTTTTCTTTCTTCTATCTCCAAGTCGTTCCCAGCCAAATGTTTGAATCGTACTAGAACGATCTGCATCGTTATTTAAGTTCAAGATAATTCGAACAGCTCGCTATGAAGTTTTCAAGTCGCTCTTTTGTGTTTTAACTACGTAGAATGTTTCACACCAAACCTCATCAATAATCAAAGTGTAGAAACAAGCATATTGTTTTTTGTTCACAAAAACTACACAAATAAAATGAAATTCCCATATTGAATTTTAAATATAATGTAAGGATCAAGATTTCACTTGAAATTAACACTACAGAGTTTGTAAATCGTCCAGGTTAGTAAAGTCCTTTGAAGGACTGTTGTATTTAATGTTGACTGACGTTTCGACAACCTTTAGCGGTATTCATCTTCAGAGTCAACTAGACTCTGATTTCATCTTGACTTTCATCTCAACAAAAGTCGTTCTCAGGATTCTACCAACCTGGACTATCTACATCCAAAATCATGTAACGATACTACCGCGTTTAAACCATTTACCTTACTACAGAGTTTGCAACCATAAAAGAATATTAAAATTAAAACACGCGAGCATAAATAGTTAAATGGTAGAGATATATAAACTGTTTACTTACCAATAAAGCTCCTTTAAGATTCGACGGCTCTTTCTTTGTATTTTTGGAGGAGTTTAAAACCTTGACAATAATTTGAATTCCTTAAACATCAGTAGGCATAACCAGGGAACACATAAAATCACAACTTTTCATAGTCAGGTCCACTTGTATAATTGTATAAGAATGCTTTGGACATTATAGTTTAGTAATTTATATCTGTTCAATAATCCATCGCCTAAAACGTACAAAATGTTTTGTAATACAAGAAACGGCAGGCTTTAACTCGGCCTTAAAAGCAAAACAACGATTTTAACTGCCATCTGTTAGTATTGCATATATACAGTCCCATTTCCATAATTCAACGCTCAAGTCTGTCGTATATATTCCCTTAATGATTCCCTTAAACGCAGTTTTGAAGAAGACATAAAATTATTTTAACAATAGATGATACGAAATTAGCAATAAGGATTGCGCAAAATCGATTAAATGGGAGAGGGGTATTCATGTATGCATGATAGGCCTTATTAAGTTCCCTAGGAATCCATGTTTTTAAAGGATTATAACATGCAAATATGAATATTAGCCTATCGATCATCCGAGGTCCATGACATTGAATACCTTGTGCTGGTCTTGCAGTTTAATGCAGAATCTCTATACAAAGAAGTTTGAAACAATTCAGCAATCTGCAAACATACAGCCACGTTATCAAAGGTGGTGGAGGGAAAGAGGAGATTTGATTGTTTGGGTATCTATGTTAAAATAATTTGTATGAAAGCAATTATGATTAAAAAAAAATCAGTTATAGATACAGAATATATTATAATGTACACATCAACCACATCCTTGTATTATAATTCTTGTTTAGATATTGCAGATTTTAGCTTACTTCCAACTTTAGGGGTTGGCTAATAAAGACAAAATACATGATTGAGATGGACACTATGAACCTTTGATGAATCGCTGCTACAAAAATGGCGATATATAATCGCATGTGATGGTTTTTGGCGACAGAGAGCAATGCTAAAGAAGAATGGATGAATTAAAAGGAATTTACGTACAATAAAACCTTAGGACACATGTCACCAAATTAAAAAAAGCACTAACTTCAAATTTTGGGTAAGTCTCTCATTGAAATTTAAAATTATCTACAATGGTAAAAAAAGGTGGCAGTTACTTAGTTGTAATAAAACGTCTCCGTTGGAAAAATTAATATATGAATTTTTGGGTGTAAGGGGAAATATAATACGAAGTAATTTTCGGTCAGCTGTTACCTACATGCTATTTCGAAAGCATAAAGAGAGAGAAAGAGTTGTTACTGCGCGAGAGCTACATATAGTTAAACTGACGTAACAAGAGCTATTCTGATGCTTCTTCATCTTAAATAGCAGGAAGCAGGCGTACACGCAAGTATGAACTGAACAGTACAAACAGTACATTTCTAAGAAGATTAGCAAGTTATCTCAAACATATAAGTTTGTGCGAAATCGCTGGTTGTATGCTTTTCATATAAATGCATACTTGGAAATATACCAACTACAGACTCAACACTAGAGTGACAAACTTTGAAATATAATATTTTACTTTACTTCTTGACCGTAAGGTTCACATTAAGGTTGATATATAGAAGGATGGATTTATGGTTTGAATTTGAATTGATCCATCTTAAAATTCTTGGAATCAACAATAACATCAAAATAACTTCAATACTCAAAATAAAATAGTACTTTCTCGTTGGGTTGAATAAAGACATTCTTTCATTGCTACAATCACAACAGATATCAAGTACACAAATTTCTCCAAAACATCAAATTGACGTCATGGAGTTTAAGTATTGACCAAAACTGCGACATGTATTGCAATAACTTATTTATTACTTTCATTTTAAAATTCCAAACGAAAACTTAAAAGAAGAAATTTATAGTAGCCCCGCTGCATGCTTTTTGATATAAATTTGCTAATCCAGGAAAAAATCAGACCCTGGTATCGTCAATAATTTCAAAATAGTTTTATGAAAAAGATCTGTTGAAGCAGAAGCAATAAATTCTTTCAATATCGCAACTGATATCAAATATAGTTAAACGTGGTTCTACCCGAAAGTATAAATTGATGTTGTAGAGCCCAAAGCCAGACCACAGATTAAGTCCCACAATGCAAATAATTCTTCATACATAGATCACAGGATAGGATAGACTGTAAAAACGTGATACGTCTTTCTTATATTTCAATTTGATAATGAATGCTGTATAAAACTAAAATGATTTCGCTAATAGTTGAAAGTGACAATTTACGATAAAATGCACATTTTGTCAGCCAAAAGATAAACTACAGACTATATAATGTACTTTGAAGCAAGAAAGATGGAAGAAGTAACGAATTACTATCCATAAACGGATGTATTTCATCTGATGAATGATTTGCATTGCACGAAGCCAGAACTACTCCTTTCAGAAAGATAAAATCGCTATTCCCTTGATGAATTTATTTAAGGCTCAAAGGTAGTAAGGCCTTCCAATTTGTAATTGACGAAATTGTACGACTTTGACAAATAATAAAAAGTTTATGGAGTATATTTTAAAGAAATAGTAAAATATCAACATTATCTTTCTTTCAATATGAAAGTTAGGTTCAGTTAAAAAAGGATAAAGGCTGAATCTTATGTATCGATTACCCTAGGTGATTGTTTCTTACATTGAAACAGACCACGCATTTTGTAAAGAAATTTGAATTTTACAACACGTCTGCTTCAATCGCTTTACGACGGACCGAGGATATAGTTTAAATATATTATCTATATAGATGCACAAAATAAATCCTGAAATGAAAAATGGCCCTATATAGAATGCATGGTTTGGAGTTAATTGACACATAACAAATTCAGTTTTAATAAAAAAGGCAATATTTTTAAGCAGCGCATTGTACGGGCACGCAAAAGCTTGTGTGCATGAAAATATTAATTTTCTTATCTGTCGCAGATAACAAACTAATATTAATGATCTCACTCCACAAGAACGATCATTCTCTACCAATTATACGAACTTCTTAAAGTTATTATAATTCATTGTGGTCAGTTACTGCATGGACTTAATCAAGGAAGAGTACAATTGCCGAGATATTGGATCAGATACAGGTAAAATATACTTGCAAGGTTCTAAATAGCCTGAATTGCAGACGCTTGTAAATTCCTGATAGGTAATGATAAGCGTCTCCTAATTGGCGACCGAATTCTTGTTTTTGCAGGTGATATTTCCCAATAAGATGGGAAAAGGATTTAATTTTAGCCAAATCTTAATCCATCGCTCACTTCAACTGATGGGAAATTCATTCACAGCATTTTTCGTAATGTGTTTAAGTATTTGATGAGTTATATTCGGCTTAGAAACAATAAACACAGATTGACAAACGAGGTCCTAGCGTGGGTAACAAATCAACAATATTTTTTAATAAAATAACTGTTAAGCACACTTGCCAATGAAATTCGTTGCCCATATTTTACTAAAAATAGAATTCCACCTACAATTAGTAGCTTACCATTCCCTGTAAGGATTTTACAATCGTCAGTAATACAGGCTAGGCTCTCAAGCGAACGAAAGAATGCAATTAGATCAGTATGTCTTAATAGTACAATCGAATTATTCGTCACTCGTGGGGTGTTTTAACTTTTACAGGCAAATTTCGTTCTCGTGTTTAAAATTTTTGTTTTGCTGCCACATGGCAACACTGCCCGTAAAGATAAATAAAGTCAACTAACAAACTGTATATTTTCCATTAGTAATTCAAGACAACTGTTTTAGACTAAACAAAGGAAAAGTCGACATTGGGCTGCTTCAAGAGGTATGTCAATGGCGCTAGACATAGTAAAGACAGCTTGAGCATAGTCTCGGGTGCACCAGCTAATATTTTAAATGTACTGGATGTGGTTTATATAAATACAAAGACAAGACTAAAATGACTTTTAAAAAACCGATCTACTTTTCAGTATCTATCGATGAATTCGATAAAGGACTTGAAAATTTAGCTTCATCGAGTTAACGAAAAAGAACAATGGGAGTTAAAAAGCAAGAGCGACTGAATTCGGCTCATTGCAAATTTAAAGTGGGAAATAACAACGCTGGTTTGGCATTTAATGATGTTATTGAAAATTGAAGAAAAAAAAACCGCATGTAAGATTTGCATCGCAAGTTCTATTCTTCGACATTTTAATGACAGCGAGGCAGGAGAACGTGAATCGATGTTTTACTTAGAAAAACTAAATTCATTGCCCAAGTTGGAAGGTATTTTCAAAAAGATCCATTATTTAAAAATACTAGTATGTTGAAAACGTTGACGTTGTACTGACGATCAATTTAGTATTGGTCGACTTCATTTCAAGCACCTCTCAAAGGTACGATGTTCTTGATTGGCCATTGATTAAAAGCAGTCAGCATGAGTTTCATCCTTTGTATTTTAAGAAAGTTGAAAATTTTGAGAATTTCACCACCTTGAAGGCATTTGAATTTCGTAACGAAAAACCTTACCTTTCAAAAAGTCACTTTAACCAAGGAGAACCACTTGTGACAGAACGTAGATAATGGGTGTGCTATTTTCGTATATTCATATGTTATATCCGTAAACACGTTGATTTCAATAGAAACTAATAAAGTAAAACATGCATATATGAATAATAGTTCCCCTCCCAAATTATCAATGTTGCCGACCTTAAGGAGAACTTCTGATTTTTATGGAGATCATCAGATTATTTTAAAAGCTCAACAATCCATTGGGACAACTTCAATCGTGGCGCACAAAATTTGCAACTTTGATGATTCACAATTTGAAGTATGACAGTTGATAACGATGGCGTGGTGTATATTCTTTCCGGTTATAGAAGAAACACTTGAAAATATCGATTGAATGTTTTTAAAACATGGCAACTATATTTTCCAACAGTCTACTTTGCACTTCCTTAACACCAGATACGCACAAAATTTATTTATGGTCGCAACACAATGTAAAATTGTTAGTGCATTTTTTAAGGTGACCAACGTAATGTCACTGTATGTGGATGTCTATCCTACGCTGCACACTTCACAACTAATAATTTCTGCTCTATACGAGTGTATTTAGGATGGAATAGTTCATGTAGACCATTTCAATAAACACAAGTGGATCTTGCTCGACGTTATTTTTATGTTGAATACTTCCATAGAATAGTGAGTCGTATTTCTTCATACATATCGTATACATACATAAGTATTTATGTTTGATGTAGCGTACATAGAAATATGATGTATAAAACTAACAATTGTACAACAAACACAACTGATGCGAAAATGATTTTAAAATTAAAGATTTACTGGGCAAACTAGATATTTTTCTTTCATAATCAGAATATAGAAAACGAACCAATCATTAAAAGATCAATTACATTATAAACTAGATGAACTACTTAAAAGTAGTTTAAACAAAACACAATCTAAAGATCTTCGTATTCAGAGACACACATGTAGAGAATAATGCAATAGCAATATTGTCAATGTTGTCATAAGCGATATTTTGCACAATAAAACAGATATTTACATTTTTCACGATGATGTCAGCAATATTAATCAAAGAAAAAATTGCAAATATAAAAATTCTTAATACCATTAGATAGATTAGCATGAGATGAGTGAAAAGTATATTATACAGTTTACTATTAGTCACTCGTTTATGAAGCACCAATAATTATTTGTTACCATGATGCTCACACAGCATTATAAGGTGTTTACTAAACCATTGATTTGAAAATTAGTACCTGGGTAGAGCTTCTATATGAAATTTGAAACAGTTTAGATTTTACTCACTCGATTCTTGGGACCACTCAAATACAATATGACGTAGAGTTGACTGAGTGATTGTAACGATGCTTTGTCCAAGATTACTTGTACATCAATAGCAGCAGTTTTGAGTAACAATGGTGTAGCATGAACAAATCATCGTCGCAATCGCTCAGCAAACTCTACACCATATTGTAATGAATGGTCCCAAGAATCGAGTTGTAAAATCAAAACTGGCTTCAATTTTAAATGGTTTCATACATTGAAGCTCTATCCAGGTACTATTTTTCCAGATCAATGACCTAAACAGACCTGCCAGCTTGCACAACTTTATCGGCTGTCACCTAAATCTAAAAACAAATTTCAGAACAGCAGATTTTCCATCACTTTACCTTTCTTCAATATTTGTTGAAATAATTTTGAACGTATCAGGTCAGACTGAGTGTAAGCAAAAATATTGTGGTGTTATAGGTTTTGCGTTCAAATCTTTCACACAAATTGTATGAAAAAGAAATTTACTTGAGTTTTCACGGTTTTATGTTTATACACAATTCCTTTTTACTGAGTTCTTCTGTTCGTCAATGTAATGGTGTATACACTTCTCAATTAAAGAATCCCACAAACTTGATTCGCTCAAAATACACATTTACTAAATACGTGTTATTGCAAAAGTTTTAAACAGGTGAATATGATTGTCAACCTGGTGTTCAGGAGATTTATGTTAGGATTTAGGTGACAACCAGTAAAAACGGATGAGTTGGCATGTCAGTCTGTGGTAGAAGACAAGACATATCAGCATCATGATAAAAATGAATAACAGAAAGAAAACTGTTTAATGTATTTTTTACCAAACTGAAGTTAGTATATATAATGGCACTCCTAGTTTTCGGAATTTGCTAATTTTTGATTTTGATAATCATTAATGACGTCATCTCGAATAAAAAATATTTCTAGCGTATATTTGCCATGCTTTCGACCATTGATTACTTGCTTTTACATGATTTACTATGACACCATGAAATTAATCAATAGTTGTTGGATGTGTACAGCCAAATTTTGAGCTCATTGGTCAACGGCCTAAATACTTTTGCTTCGTATCCCTCGAACTTCAAATTTTCAAGATAAAGGATGATCAATCTTGTGAAGCATGAAATTAACAACAAAATGTGAATAGTTTCGTTGTTGTATTTTGTATGTAATCGACCGTTGCTAACAACTTGACAAAGGACGAGCAATAAACACTCAAAGACTAAACGACGCGTGATTTGGGTCATGGACAAGACTTATTACTTCGACAAAATGGACACACTTGTTAACGACAGACAAACGTACAAAAACACAAACGAAATCCCAACAACATCACTACTACGCAAACTTAACAGCAAGATCTTTTCTTTGAGAAAGTCTAACATCATACTTTAACGTACTTACTATCGATTTAGATTTTCAGTACCACGACCATCCAGACTATAATGACTACCAAAACTTTACAAACAACAAAAAACTTACCTGAGCAATTTCTTTATATTCTCTGACTTTGTAAATCACAATCGTTAACGAAAATATGAAGACACGGCCGATTCATCGACGATGAGCATGGACTGAAATCTTCATCGAGTAACGAGTGATCTCCTCGATCTGATTGGATATAAAGCATTACATGACTAATTGTGTGCTCACTGTTGTACTGGCAACATGACAGATTGGCTACAAATGCTTATTTTTATATTCATCCTGTCGCCTTCAATTTATTGGATGCACCCAAAGCCTCCTTTCGGATACCCATTGTTGTTTGGACGGTAAAAGCAGCAATTATTTCCTCTTTAATATTAATAGCAACTTCTTCTTACGTTGATTTTTAGTCCATGAATGTTTTGATAAAATTGTCATAGTGTGGCACCAAAGGCTCGTCACGAATTCTTGTTAAAGAGCAACTCGTCACAAAATTCGTTGTATTTCAATGATAGTGTGGCTCTCGCCTTAAAGGGCTTCAAAAACGTTATCATATTTTCATAAGTTGCTACGAACATGGACGCCGTGTATATTAAAACAAGCGGAAATAATTAGCTATTGCAGACCAAATTATCTAATGCAGATTTCATTAATGTCACTTAGGGCTGTTCACATGAAAGGGTAGCTGGGATTCAACGATAAGTTAAATCATTTAGGCAAATAGAAAAGATTAAATACTTCACAACAACAAAAAATTATTTCAGCAATTTCTTTATAATCTCTGTCTTTGCAAATTCACAAAACCTTTAAATTGAAAACAAATATATTAGCCTGATTGGAAAATTACAACTGAAATGATTTATGACGCTTGAAACGGTTTAAGTTTGCGCTTGAAGTTTTGACTCCTTTCATTTACTCAAAAATCAATTCAAACCTCGCTGAATCACGGCTACCCGTGCTCATGTAAACAGCCCCTAAATCTGCAAAGCAATTGATGTTGTATATTCAATTGATTTCTGCGTGCATTTAGCAAACTTGGGCCAAGTTCAAACATTGAAATTTACGTGAACCAAAGCATTTAAAACAAAAGACAATGAAGTTCATCTCAATTTCTTTTGTGACGTAATTGGAGTTTAAGACGGAAGTGAGCTTTTGACTCAAATCACAAGCCATGTCAATACTTGGCTTCCATGATTGGCAAAGTTGAATAAATTTGCACATGTATTTGACTCAAATTCCGTTCGTCAAGATTTACAACTTCAGTCGACATTAACCGTTGACAAAATATGAGTTCAAACACATCCAGAAAAGATTTTTCCAAAGAAGATATGCCAGAGGCAAGCAATACAGTTTCTGCTAGCAGTTTTCGCTTTGAAACAATTACATTCCGTTTCTCGTGTGCAGTGTACCAACAGGTCAAGAACAATCAGCAGCATCCACAAGCCACACACCTTACCGTTATATTCAGTTACTTAAAGAAATA
>NW_025813480.1:879658-926175 GCF_021976095.1 Xenia sp. Carnegie-2017
TTGACCGCGAACGTCGGCCAAAATGTGGTCGTCTACAACATCTTCGAGCACTTCTCTGTCAAAAGAAAACCTTTTTAATTATGGATTGCTTTTTGTGAAAACTGATTTATTCTCTGCAAGATGCTAACCGTCCTACAATATTCACTTGCGCATTGACAATAAAATCGTGTTCGAATAGAAAATTTTGCAATCATGAAAAAACTGTCGTATTATTTTGTTTGTGAAAGATTGTCAAATTTAGAGAGAAATATGAATTCTCTGAACAATTATATATTCCCTTAACAATGTTTGTGTGAAACTTACTGTACGGTACTATGCAATGGTTTGTTGTACGAAATTTATCAAAAAAATTTTATCAGTTTGAATTAAATGATCGATTTTAATCCAACTGAAAAAGTAGTCAAATTCTTCTATCATCTTTCAATATATTTGGTTCTATAGTTCTTGTTTTATTTAGTTAAATTCTACTCTAATCTATTATTTCGTTTCTTTAATGCTACGCTTTACAAAATTTACGGATGGTCAGATAAGGGAAGCGAAGAGAAAATAACCTCGAGCTAAATGTCAGTCGATTTCCTGGACAAAGGATCGTTTTCTTCTTCACATTTTTGATAATACTTTGTGCAAAATTAAGAAATTTTAACCCTTATTACCAAATCAATAATATGAGGTCAATCAACAAATAAAGCACACCGTGTTTGTTTAATTGGGAAAAAGCATTATACTGAAGAACTTTATTTAACATTCGTATACATAACCCATGAAATAACCTGCAAAATACGTGTGCTAGCGTGCAATATCATTAGTTACCCAGCCAGCACACGACGTTTTCTTAACGTTGGCTGAAGGTTGTACTTACGTTGCGTTATGACATAACGTTAATACAATGTTCTTACCACGTTTTTCTTATTCAAATTTTAACCACGTTGTGTCAACGTCGGTTGAACATTGACATTAACATTAGGTAAGGAAGTTATGTTGTAACGTTGTTTCAACGTCTGTTAAACGTTAAGATGAACCTTAGTTTAAGGTGATTTTTTGGTCGCGTGCCCGTCGTTATTGTCTGACGTTGTTTCAACGTCGGTCAAACGTTAAGATGAACCTTAGTTTAAGGCGATTTTTTGGTCGCGTGCCCGTCGTTATTGTCTGACGTTGTTTCAACGTCGGTCAAACGTTAAGATGAACGTTAGTTTAAGGTGATTTTTTGGTCGCGTGCCCGTCATTATTGTCTGACGTTGTTTCAACGTCGGTTGAAACGTTAAGATGAAACTTAGTTTAAGGTGATTTTTTGGTCGCGTGCCCGTCATTATTGTCTGACGTTGTTTCAACGTCGGTCAAACGTTAAGATGAACCTTAGTTTAATGTGATTTTTTTGTCGCCAGCGTTGTTAATGTCTAGCGTTGTATGAACGTTGCCTAAATGTAAAGATGAACGTTAGATTAAGGCGATTTTTGGTCGCAGCTTTGTTAATGTCTAACGTACGGTGGCCCGCATGTGCCACTGTTTCTGCGTAGAACTATGTAGCTGTTCCATACAAATCAAGTTTCTCCGTACAACCCCGAGTGTTCTCCGTACGAATATGTTGCTCCATGGAAAACGAACTGCTCCACACAAATGTTTACCTTCTGCTTGTTGAAATGCTACTTTTCCACACTTAAAGAAAGGTTGCTAAGAGCAAATAATCCTTTCTCCACGCTGAAATTATCTTTCTCTATACAAATAAGCATACCGAACACTCTCTTACCCCCTGGCAAAAATAACACACGTGCACACACTCAACGTCGGGGGGGGGGGATAACTGATCCTAATTACTGATTTTTAATTTGTTAACTGATTATAGTTTGGCGATAACGGTTAGTCGGTTACCTGTTAAGAAATAAAAGATGTATAAATGACCTGCTAAAATGATCAATTGCAAAATTTGCCTTAACATATGTCGAGAGGATTATAGTTTTTGCGACGAATGTGCACATCAGCTTGTGCAGCTTGTAGGTTTGTACAAATCGTAATGATTTTAATCATTTGGATCTTACTATTTAATGTTTATGTTTCAACTAAATGATAGATGTCTTTATTAGTCTTATATATAAAACAAATTTCACATTATTGTATTGTCTATGTACAATTTATGGTTACTATCTCTTTATTTTGTTGAAAGTTTTGAATTGCATAAAATTTAAATAGTATGTATTTCTTGATTTTGCAGCTGCAAACCAACCTGCTGTAGATCAGATAAGAGAAGCCATTACTTTTACTTCAACTGTGGCTATACCTATGATGTAATACTTGACTTCTTGACAAAACATCATGGAGTATCTATGAGTCTTAGAACACTCAATAGGCGACTAAGAGAGTATAATCTGAAGCGAAAGAATGTATCTGCTGATGAAGCATATATAAGAGAACTGGTTAAAATGGAGATGGCAAATGCAGGAGAACAGTCAGGATACAGGACCATTTGGCATGCTTTGAGGACAATATATAATGTACATGCACTCCAAGAAATGGTTTGCAGAATTTTGTATGAACTTAACCCTGCAGCAAGTAAAGCAAGAAAAGCAAAAAAGTTGAAAAGAAGAATATATTTGTCACCAGGTCAAATCACTGCTGGCATGCAGATGGTAAGAGAAAAATGGTGTTAAGGAATATATAATAGCAGAAATACAAATAGAAAATGACTGCTAAATGATTAGTCTAAGAGATTTATATTAACCAATTGACATTTCCCCAGTTTTGTTTACTGGCAATAAAAATTCACCTAGATGTGTACAGAATCACACCCCATACCACTAAATAAAATCAGTGCAATGTCTGGTGTTCATTCAAAAAATATTTATCAGAAATGGAGATGTAGTTAAAATGAGCAATGCCGTCGAAGCTTACCTCCTGTAGGCAGGTAGAGTTGGGGTTGGGGGAAAATACTAGCATTATCTATAATAATGACAAATCCCAGAGAAATAATCATAGCAAAACTCCTATAATTTTTAAATTTGTTTTGTGCGTTTGCTTTGTACGGTACATGAATTGAATAGGCTACCATATGCAAACTTTATGCGTTACATAGTTCAAGCTATTGCAAACACCGTAAATGCACACTTTTTAACTTAAATAAGGTTTTTTCCTGAAACCCCCTCCTCCATAACTATATTGTGCATTAATGATTAGCTCATCATTCTAGAAGAATCGCTTGTCCAAAGCTGAAGATGTGTGTAATAAAAGAAAAGTTGCCAATTACTTATCACATGTTCAAAAACAAACCTATTTGTTTATACGATGAGTTCATTCAATGTCGTAATCGGAAATATAAGACACATTTTGTGCGATATTCCATATTGACTGTTGTCATCGTAAATGCACACTTTTTAACCTAAATAAGGTTTCTTTCTCAAACCCAATCCCCCATAACTATGTTGTGCATGCAACAATCATTAACTCATCATTCTAGAAGAAGCGCTTGTCCAAAGCTGAAGATATGTGTAATATGAAAAAAGTTGCCAATTACTCATCACATGTTCAAAAACAAACCTATTTGTTTATACGATGAGCTCATTCAATGTCGTAATCAAAAATGTAAGGCACATTTGTTGCGATGGTCCATGTTGACTGTTGTCATCTAGTGCTGGTTGCATTGATTTATGTTTTCTAATTTTCTGCAGTTCCTACATTTATTTATTTAATTTTCTCGTTTCCTAACTATTGTGCGCGTGTAGGCCGTTGACTATTATCTGGGACTAACCATCTGTGTGTCGACTTGCGAACTAACTATGCCTAATGAGTGCTGCCCCACTGAAATGACCAACTCAAGAATACATGACCAAATGAATGAAAGTATCAACTCAAAGTACTTCAGTCAAGTTAAGACATTCCCGGCGGAAATTTTATAAATCGTATCATTACTTATGGTGATGGAATGATGTTGTTAGTAAAACCTCAACTGATATGGAGTTGTTTCTAGGTTGTCGCCTTATTTAATTCTTTCGCGTTTTTTATGGTTGCTTACTTAGCCATACTGTTTAAAGACAGGCTCTTGGCGAATGAAAGATACGTTTGTACGCTACGCAACTTTCTTAGCACTATGATTACGTGCCTTGAATTGTATACTAATGCATTACAACACAATTAAATTTGTATGACCTACCGTAAATTTGTGCGAACTACGACTTCGTCACCAGTTTTGCTTCCGTTCGATTAAGACCTTCAAAATCAGTCGAACAATTTTTTACATCATTGATAAATAATTTTTGATGAAACTTAATCTTAACTATTTCAAAATATCTTTGTGGGCGTTGAGTTTTATAAAGAGATTTTTGTCCTCTTTAAAGCAAGGGGGAGAAGGAATTGATTGGACGAATATTTTAAATGCTTAAATAAATTTTCATTCATGTATCCAACAAGCTGATAAGGTTAAATCAAAGAAGGGAAAAGTAGGTAGTCGTACATTACTTTTGATAAGTGCAAAGTAAGCTCATAAGAGAAATTAGTCCACAGGTGAAAAAATGTGATAAATGTATTTTGACTAGAATTTTCTCTCTCTTTAATGGCTGCTCTACTTAATAAAGAAAACTAATAATTTACACAATCCATCATCAAGACGTCACAGGGATTTATTATTAAATCTTGATTCGCGTCGATGACCAAAATTAAAATCATTTCTGGCGTTACTAATGAAGTACATTGCGATCGTCAAGTACATCACTAAGGAGCATGCAATGGAAAATATACCACCAATTTAGAAATGAGATAAAGTACTTCAGGAATGGTAAATTGCATACGTATTGATTGCATTTGACACAAAATCAGTATGGGCATAAAGGAATTACGTAATACTTTACCTTCGTGTCTTTTAATGTGTCAGCATTTGGTCGAAAACGTTGATTTCGTTGCATCTCGTTCAATAGTCGTATACATTTTTGCCATAAAAAAACTTAGCACTGTTTCTTACCCAGCAATCTCGTCATCCAATAGTTTGCATTAATAACCATATTGTTAAATCAGCCAAAATGATTTTGAAAAATATTTGAAATAATTATACTATTTAAGTTTCATTTCGTGACAATTAGCACTTTACAGCCGCGCGATGTCTGCCAAAATCTGCTCATTCCATTATCTCTGAGCAATGAAGTTAGTATTGATTTAGACTATGCAATTATTCAGGCTTTACATACTCAGCTTGCTAGACATACACTACATAGGCTACACACCCCACACTTGGTATAATGGTAAATTGTGTAAAGGAAAGTCGAGAATATCATTTTTAGTGTTAAGGTATTACGAATCTAAAACATTGTTGACTGAATTGTGTTTATAGACTTGGGACTATATAACATAGGCTGACACTGTTGTATTTGTAGAAACCATTACAACTTTCACACTAAATGTCTCCATAGGAACTAGGAAATATACTTCAGTAGTTTCTGCAGTTTTTTTGTATTCTGTAACTACCAATGTATCTATTCTCATTAAAAGCTTGGAAGCAATTAAGCAACGTATACATTTATTGACATTGTTGCTATTTCACAAGTGCGCATGCTGTTATTATAATTTCATATAAGACATTAGGAGTTCTAGTGCCCACAATAAACATTGATCAAAATATATATGTTGAAGTATCGTGATATGTATGAAAGTTGACAGTGCTAGTGGTAAAATTTTGTCTAAAAATTTTGTCATCTTGATATTTTTGCGACCTCGAATTGCCACGCAATATTGCTTTGAAGCAATAAAATTAGAGTACGTGCGATAATAACGTATTTTTACGTGCGACTCAATGAATTCTTTGCTTTTTGGTTGTTTGAATTGAGTAATAGCATTAGATACTGGAGGACAACTCCGCCATATCAACTTTTTTCCAACTCTTTAAGCGTCTTAAAATGACTTCCTTCACTGAAACTCTTTTCAAGTTTTTGTTCCGAGCTGTCTTCGTTTTTTCGCTCACTTTTTTTTCTTACTTTGACGCTGTAGGCACGAACGTTATGGTTGGTATCAGGCTTTTTTGTTGCTGATGAAAGGCCAGGCTCATTCCTATCCATAAACACTCGGTTTTGACTGGGATTTTCTTCTAAATTTTTTGTTAAATGAACTATGCACTCTTTTGTAACCAAAGCCACTCCTCCGTTATCATGATAAACAACACGAAATGAGCCATTAAACAATCCCAAATCATATACTGCTTTCATCAATACGAGCGACGACTGTAGTTTTTTGGTTTCAGTTGAAAAAGTCTCGATCAATAACTTTGAAGCATCCTTGTTAAAGAAATAACATGTGATACACTTGGAGAGTGGTGTGTAAATAACTTGATCATATTCTTTGATCTCATCAAGGGACGGTTTGAATTTCATGCAATCTGATAAATCTGCTTCCATGTTGTAGAAAAGAATTCTGTAATATTCACGGGGATGTCGATAGGTTATCATGGCTATTTGCCTATCAGCAGAAAAACACAAAGATTTCAACTCGTCAACAAGTGGATTATTAATGCCTATAATCCTACAAGGTTCGAGAAAGAGAAAACCAGTTTTGTAGCATACACATAGGTTGATGTTAGGTTGGTCACCTTCAACAAATGCAATAGCAACTACTTCATCATTTGTGATGGCCATAAACAAGTTTCGTGCATCTTTATTGTCAAGAAACATCAAAGTAGACTGTTGGATAGCGCCATCTTCTGAAAAGACTGTCAATTGATAGTTCCAAGTGTTCTTATTTCCATAACCAGAAAGAACATATACCACGCCATTGTTATCAACTGTCATACATCTAACCTGCCAATCATCAATCTCACAACTTTCTTTACACCACGGTTGAAGCTTTCCTGTTTCGCTGTTGACTTTTTGCAGATTTTTTCCAGAAAAAATCAGCACTTCTCCTTCGTTGGTTATTGTGATTTCTTTGTCGACAAATAGGTGAGCTTCATCTTTACAAAAATGAGATTCATACCAAGGTGTGGAAGAACGCGTGATTCCTTCAACATCTTTAAAATACAAAGGATGAAACTTGTGCACACCTGATTGAATCAATGGCCAGTCAAGAACAGCTCGTTTTATAAATGTGTTGTTTGAAATGAAATTGGCTAGTAATAAGTTCATCATCAATACATTTTCAATGTTTTTGTCCCTCTGGTCTTTGTTAAAGGTTAATTGTGGAAAAGAAAAAAGCTTTTCTACCTCGTGCAACGAATTGAGGTATTTCAAGTATACCATAGCATCCTTTTCTGCTGCCTCACTATCATTAAAATGTCGAAGAATAGAACTTGCGATGCAAATCCTGCATGCAATTATTCTTTCTTCAATTTTTAATGATGCATTATGAAATGCTAAGCTAGCTTCTCTGTCTGCCTGTGTAAAAGACTCTTTAGCCAACTGTTTTCGCTCTTCTTTCAACTCGAATTTTTCGTTTTCAGTTGACTCGGCAAGCTTCAGTCTTTCAATACCTTTATTGAAATGACTAATACTACTGTCGAGATCTTGTCTGCATATTGACTTTAGTATTGTTAATTCGCCTTCAACAACACCTAGGAGTTCCAGCAGTGTTTTCCCACTTTGTAAAATCCCTATTACGCCCAAACTTATTGTTATTGGATCCATCGCAAGTTTCAGCAATCTAAAATTGGTTTCGTACAATACAGGTATTACATTAGCAAAGCAAGTTTGAAATTTGGCTGGTGCTATGCTGACTTCTCAGCAAAATGATCATTTATGGGCTGTTTACATTATCCCGGCTAACCTAGTTTCAGTGAGGCGTGAAATGGTTTCGAGGTATTGAAAGGAGTCAAAATTTCAAGCGTAAAAATTACAACTGTTTATTAAGCGGTACAAGTCATTCCTGTTCTAATTTTCAAATTAGGCCAAATTAACTGTTTTTATTTTTAAATGCTTTTTGTAGTTGTCAAACCAGAATATTGTGAAATTGCCAGAGAAAATTTATCTGATGATGAGTATTGGATCGTTTCCATTGGCCAAAATCATTTAACGCTTGACTGAATCCCGGCTATCCGGGCTCATTTAATAAGCCCCTAAATTTGTTTAGAAAATGATATTTCAAGCATTGTTTTTTCAGCGACTGAGCACAAATATAATTGCATGACTGAAGTACAATATCGGGCTTGCTATTTGTCATCGTTCTATCGTTACTTAAAGTGCATATAAAGCTTATAGGATTTTTTGTATACTGAATCAACGTGGTGTAAAACGTTATATTCCAAATTTTTTTTCTTCGTTGAACCAATAGTTCTCGTGCTACACCCAATTAAAATCATAAAAAACTGGCTATTTGAGTCGCTCGGTTTCCCGGCTATAGACTGGAACTGCGCGGTCAATTGAGGAAAGCGTGTAAGTAACATTTCAGCAAGCGTGCATTAAAAATAAAGTGAAATATCTAATTTGATATGCCTGATTGCTGTATAGTTGCTGGCTGTTCTACCGTTCCTTGCACGGAAAAGGGCATAGGACTTCACCGCATTCCTTTTTATGGATCAGAAGAGCCTATAAAAAAGAAAAAGAAGAGAAAGTGGCTAGATTTTGTCGCTTTAAAACGAGCGAAATGCCCCATATCAAAGATGTGGAGCATATGCTCGCTGCACTTCAAACCT
Organism: Xenia sp. Carnegie-2017; assembly: GCF_021976095.1. NCBI lineage: Eukaryota > Metazoa > Cnidaria > Anthozoa > Malacalcyonacea > Xeniidae > Xenia > Xenia sp. Carnegie-2017. Next base: position 888,249 of record NW_025813480.1, read on the forward strand.
GAAGATTTTACCAGACGGTATAATAGTTTGCAAGGGCAAACAAGTAGACTGGTGTCTGACGAAGTTGATTTGTTTGCTTTTCCTTCTGCTTATCTCTCAGAAAGACTGATGATATAAAGTGCGCCTTCTGAAAGGAATCGTAGGAAGGAATCGAATTCAGGTTTTAAATCCTGTATATATTCCGCGTGAGACTGATAACTTCAATGAAGGAAGCTTGTTTTAAATTCGTCAAAGATTTTGTAATGGAAATTTAATTTTTGCAGTTGATACCATAGTGTGTGTTGTTGTAGGTTGTTAGAGATATTTTGTCTAGCACAGAAGCAGGTTTTCGCTCTTCTAGTCAAGACACTTTTGGAGCTGAAAGTGCTACCTTGTCGATATCAGTTAACTTTTCAAATGGCGGTTGCCAAGTTACTTTCTAATGTTGCCAACTACATTTCCAAATATGGAATATTCGTTATGAACTTGTCAACTGGAGTTGACAAGTTGTGTACTTGAGTACTGAAGTTGTGACATAGAATAGAGAATATATAGAAGGGCAACTCGCAGGTGAAACGCGTGGCATATTTTCTTTGCGCATGCGTTAGGTCTGCCATTACTCTGGCCAGTAACTTCACGCTGGCGTACTATAAAATAATATTGGAAAAGTGCGATTTTGGGATAATAATCGCCTAAAACGCAAACTGTTTTGGAAGATCATGGAATTTTGTGACAAAACGTGAAAGAAATAAGGGGAGAGACCATTATTTAATTGCTGGCAAGTCCGTAAAGGTTTTTTATTGGTAAAAATTACATGTTTCAATGTAGGGTGTTTATTTTACTGCTATAGAGTTGTCAGTATGTTAGGTGAATAGAAGTCCAGAACTAAAATCTCTTGCGTTTTCGTCCATTCTGAATTATAAATTTCAAACTTTTGAGGTGTTATTATAAATGTATTATTTAAAACACAAACTTGTCAGAGTGTTACTTGTACCAACGCTGTAATATTTCAGGTTGCAACTTGCCAACTTGCTAAACTATAAATCAAGTTAATCAACCAGCTAACCAAGTAATCCAATAATGATTCATGATGGTTGTGTGTGAATTATAACTGATAATAATTTGCAACATTCAGTTTCAAACCATGTAGGGTTTGTTTATCATTTTAAGCATGAGTGAAATGTTAATATGTTAATAGTTGGCCATTTTTAACACCAAATGTAGTTTTAGTGAGGTATACACTCTGTTTGCCTTATTTATAAATTTTGCCTTGCTGTGATTTGTGCTCTATTAAATTTATTACCAATAGTTATGATTGATTTTCTGATATTTTTTTCTAGTTATTATTTTGGCATTCAGTTCTCAAGTGAGGATTATGTTGCAAGTGTCTTGTGATATGTTGGATTAGATTTTAGTGGCTACTTGTTGCAGTAGCATGTTAAACTTTGTTTGTTAAATTCTATTACGTTTTTATTATGATTGGGTGGTTTTTGTAAGGGTGCTCTATTTAACATTGATCACAATTTCTTCAGCTTAATTGTTTAGTATACCAATATTTATAGAGAAATTAGCATTTCTTCTGCACCCCCATCTAGCTTAAGCTAGGAGGGCTTCACACCCCTATCTTATATCCATTTCTGAATAAAGTTGCATTAAATTTTTTAAATGCAAATATGGGTACAGAGTTGCTGTATTTTATTCTGTATATTCTATTACATGAAATGCACACATTCTAAATTTAAATTGTTTTGTGTTAAAGATTTTTGTGCACCGTGTAAATCTTTAATGACAAAGACATGTTTTTAGCCTTGTAACCATTAAGAAAATATGATATTTATTATATTGCTGTTATTTTGTACATATTTTTCACTTAGAAATGTCTTTATCAAAATAAGTTTCCAATGTTATTCAATTCTCAAATTGCCCAAAGCATTGTATATTGGGTTTGCTGGGGATCTTTCTCACGTGTGTGTCTCTACTGCAACTTTTTGATCCGAGATTATAAAAATGTAAATTTTCCATTTTTGGTACTATTCGTCGCCAGGGAGGCAATAGTGATAACCCCACTCCAACCCAATTTATGCAAGCATTTAGAAAGCTTTTCTTCAGTTCCCTTCTAACCTGTTCATCTGGAAATTGTGATACTATGCTGGTTGAGTATTTCAAAAATGTTGCAAAGAATAAAGTAAGCCAGAAGAAAACGGTTCAAGTCTTTCCACCTCCGCAACCACAAATTTTAGCAATTGGTCCTACTAACTACAAGGAGCCAGATGTTGTTACTAACATAATGAGGGAAAATGCCATTGCATATGTGTCTGGTTTTCTTCTAATGAAGAGTTTCAAACTCCACTCTTGTCTGAAATGCACCAATGCTCTTTCATCTACAGAACTATAGATGATAGCAGAAAGTTATTCTGCCCCTTTAAAGCATTCAATGAAAAGAAATCTGATTTAGGAGGACTACAATCACCATCTTCTCCTTATCTTGAATACATCATTAAACTTGAAGACACATTTATTAAGACGTTTTCTGTCTACACAAAGAGCGAAGGTGTTGGTCGAAGTATATTAGACACTGTCAAGTCCATACCAAAGGAATTTGATTGCTGTACGGAATTCCCATTTGAGTTCTTGCAGAAACTTTTTGTAAGAATGCGCATTTATTACGCCATAAAATTTTGAACCCCATATTCGCAACAACTAAAAAGAAAGACAGAAAGTACATTAAAGTCACACACCTTTGAGGGCTTTGTGCATATAATTTTTTGTCCTTTATAAAACTAAATTGAAAACAAAAAGCTTTTTATATCACAATAATATATTTAACATGTAATACATCCAAGTTCATTTAAGTCCTCAGGACTTGTGAACCTCAGAACCTGTTCAAGCTTTACGACTGAATTTCGCTATAAATATATTAAATAAATGCATTTGCTATATGATATATACAAAATACTTGCCTTTTTATTTCAATTTCTTTCAAAAAGATGCCAAAAACAGCCAGCAGCTCAAAAAATCTACATTTTAACCCACTTTACGGCTTCCACTCCATATATTTTCATAGTAAATGTTGTACACTTTACTGGCCAGAGTAATGGCGGCCGTCACATTTCCGGTGTATGCGCGAAACAAACTGCGCGCCACGCTTACATCAAAGGTTACCGACGCGAGTTGCCCTTCTATATATTCTCTATTCTATGGTTGTGAAATAGAGTACAGAAGTTGGGAACTTTAGTACTGAAGTTGTGAACTAAGCTTGCGAAGTACTGGCAAACGCGAAAGGTCTTTGTACCCTGTAGACATTTGGCAATGAATCCGTTCAGTAAGCAAGGAAAAGCTTTAGCAATTCTAATCCGTTTGACGGCCCTCTTAGAGTGTTATAATGCGATACGCCGTTCACATTATGTAAAAAATTTACAGTAAATGTGGCACTAGAAGAGTATCGTTGGATTTTAAATGCAGGAGTACCCTGCATACTGTGCCCTCGACGTCTGTTGCCACTCGTAACAACTACAGGCGACTCATCAAAGAACTGCATGCGGTTGCAATCAATCAATGAAATATTTGCTACGTAAGCTTCTAACTTCTCCATAACGTCCGGCCGTTCTGTCTCTCGAGGAATTTGACTTATTATCTATAAGAGTAACCAAGATCTTTATTCAAAATTCTACTAATGGATGACCTGCTAGGTATGTTTGCTGGAAGGCAAACTTTGATATTTTCTAGGTGTTGCTGAATCTCTTTTCGTAAATAGATGGTTTATTCATTTTTAGATATTCAGCGTATGCAATAACGTCATCTGTACACGTGGTTCGAACATCACGTTCGCCCTGGCGAGGTGCAATAGAACCAGTGTCTACCCATAGATCTATTATAGTTGATATAGTCTTATACGGTAGATTTAGTTGTTTCAAAATGTTTGTCAAACGCTGGTTATTTCACCACCTTTCAAGTATTTCATTTCTTACTTATATTGGTAAAGCTTTTCCTTGCTTACTGAACGGATTCATTGCCAAATGTCTACAGGTACAAAGACCTTTTGCGTTTGCCAGTACTTCGCAACTTTAGTTCACAACTTCAGTACTAAAGTTCCCAACTTCAGTACTCAAGTTCACAACTTCAGTACTCAAGTACACAGCTTGTCAACTCAAGTTGACAAGTTCATAACGAATATTCCATATTTGGAAATGTAGTTGGCAACATTAGAAAGTAACTTGGCAACCGCCATTTGAAAAGTTAACTGAAATCGACAATAATGCAAGTGGCTGCCGAAAATGATTTGATTTTGCAACAAATGGATGTAAAGACAGCATTCTTAAATGCACCCATAGACTGTGAGATATTTATTGAACAAGCAGAAGGTTTTGAAACCCCTCCCTTACCTCAGAAGAGAAATTAGCTTATAAGTTAAACAAGTCACTGTATGGTTTAAAGCAATCAGGTCGAAATTGGAATGTTGTATTACATACACATCTCGTAGAGAATGGTTTTACTCAGAGCAAAGTAGATCACTGTCTTTGTTTTAAGAGTGTTAATGAAAGCTTAGTGATTATTCTTATTTGGGTCGATGATTTGATCATTGCGGCAAACTGTGAAAAACCTATGTCAGAAACTAAACAACTGTTAATACGTAGATTCCAAATGAAAGATCTTGGTAAACTTTCATACTTTCTTGATATTAAGTTTGATCAAGGAAAAGGGTATGTTAAGATGAGTCAGAGAGATTACATTGTAAGGTTGTTAGACAGGTTTGGCATGGGTGAATGTAAACCTAGACACACACCATCAGAGCAAAAGATGGAATTTACCGGGGGGAGCTTTGAGTGTGTAAGGCAATATCGTGAGTTGATTGGTAGTTTCATCTATGCAATGACATGTACACGACCAGACATATGATGGACGATTACCGTCCTATCTCAATCTTTGGCTAAACCACTTAAGGAGCATTGGGTTGCCGCCAAGAATGTTCTGCGTTACTTGAAAGGTTCGTTAGATTATGAGATATGCTATCGAATGGGATATCAGAATTTGAAGTTGATTGATTATAGTGATGCTGATTGGGCTAGTTGCGCTGTTGATAGAAGAAGTGTTAGTGGATATTGTTTTTGTTTGTCAAAGGAAGGGCCTCTAATTTCCATAACAATACCCATAAGCTTGAATAAAGCAGTATAATTTATGCAATTTCTCAAGCAGATGTGACAGTACGGCATATTTTCAGGAGCAAGCTCCTTTAATACTGCAATTTGCATAGAGCTGTACAACAAGTATGGGTCTATGACATAGGCTAGATGAGATTGGCAAATATTTTTTTTGAAACTCTACTTTGTATATTAACATTTTGTGGGGAAAATGCTTAACAGCTTCCCTTTTCTCTATTTGTTTGTATTTCTGCATTTTTCATTTAGTAACCGCCATGGCGAACAATTCAACCTGTTAGTGGCCATTGCTTGCGCGAGAAACAATTACGAAACGAAACTTAATTGGAAAAACATCTTCCCCCAAGAGAGTCACAACACGATGCTACTCACATTATGTGTGTCCGCCGAAAAGTTTGTCAATCTCGGGTTCTTTAACGCGGAGCGCATAGAGTAGTTATATTATGATGCATTTCACTACATATGTCCCTTAGAGGGTTAAGTACAAGTTTCAGTTAATAGAAAATGTATTACACTAACAGGGACCTGTTATGACTCACATAACAGCAGTTTTTCTCTAGAAATCCCATGTCTGAAAATAGTGACATTTAAAACGGTACGAATCTTATCCTGTGAGAATAGACAAACTTAGTAGCCATCATAAGAGCAACAAGACTCACTTTGGCAATATCGCCAGTATATTTTTGAACGCTTTGTTAGTCATTTTATCAGAAATCAGAAGCCAAACAATTAAAAAAATTTGCTCTTTGAACAAACGTCTCTACTTATATATGGCAAAATTCGTTTATATCAGACGTACCTGTGTCGAGAGGAGTGAAAAACTTGTTCAAATCAGAAATTTGTCAATATACTGTAAAAAGTCTTGAGAAAAATGATGCTATCTGTTTCAATGCGATATCTTTTTGAAATTGTGAAGCTCCTTATCATTGCAGACGTAGAGTCGCAGTCAAACAATGCAGGTTGCTAAGATAGAAGGAACGTTGATAAAATTGAACGAATCTTATTCGCTGGCAAATAATTAGTTATGCTACTAGCAACTGTTGCTACCAAGAAAAATATTTAATTAAAAACAGTGGATTTCTGTAAATGGACAGCTGTTTTTACATTTGTAGTTCACCCATTTGATCTAAACTCTCCGAAATTATGTCTTCTCATTTGTATTTAGCATTTCCTTGACATATAGAACAAGCATATCTTATAGCACGTAAATAGTCTGCAAGTCACGATAAAACTTTTACACACATAAATTATTCGCAATGACAGGAGCACTACATGCGGTCGTTTCCACAAGAACTAGCTAATGCAAGCATGAAAATTCAACTCGCAATCTTTTATTCTATAATAATAAGTTACGTCATAATGGTTTCCATCTTAATTTTCAGTGTGTTCTCCTCGAAACACTTCTTATTCATTTCACTTTAATATAATAGTGGAAGAAATAAATCAAGTTCGTATTTTTTTCTTCCCCCAACGACAACTGACAAATTTGCATTATATAAAATAAAAACAATAAAACGCATACGTTGATTGGTTGATAGCTGAGCATCATCAATAAATCAATCAAAGAGTATTTGCTAATCAATCATGAATACATATGTTAGAGGAAATATTAAAACCTTCGCTTCGAAGTTATCTTTATTACATTATTGTTATTCTATAAAAGAATATAAAGATATTTTTGCCCTGATCTGCTTTCGAGTACTCCGAAAGATCTCCTCCGTTTTAATATTTCCACAATAAACATCTTTTATTTCTTAATTGAACATCTGCAAATCTTGCAAAGTACACCGAGCGGAAACATTTGTTTCCTCCTTAGAAACGTACGTCAATTTGAAACCTCCACAGCAGCAAACGTGACTATGGCACTTAATAAGTTGCCACAAAATGAAAATTTTGCTAATTGAATTGTGTTTTTATTGAATAGTGAACACAAAAGGTCTGTCTATAAGCTAAGAGAGGACGAAAAAGTTAGTGTGGCTAAAACCTGGCCTTTTTTATCTAATATAAACACTAAATATGTTGTTTCTAGCTACTCCAACTCTTAAGACATAAATGACTTGAATATGGAGCCTAATAGTTTGGACAACTATATATATGATAAAATGGTCGAAAGAGACATATAAAACTAATTGGAACCAAAAAGTTAAAAATAAGCATAATCCGTAAAAGGGCATCTTGTAACCTCAAATAGTGTAACCTAGTGTAACTCATAATGTAACCTCAAAGTTATAAAACAAACAATTACGCTGCAATGTTTCGGTTTTATTTAAAAAACAACATCAGAAAGAATGACATATTTAGAAGTTGCCAGTTAATTGTACATATATATACATAGTTTGTATACATATAAGAGAAAATTTAGGGGCTGTTTACATGATCCCGGTACTTGGGATTCAGCCAAGCGTTAAATGATTTTCGCAAATGGAAAAGATTTAATACCTATCATCAGATAAATGTTCTTCAGCACTTTCACATTATTGCGATTTAATAATTATACGCATAACATTAAAAATCGAACAACAAATTTGGCCTTATTTGAGAATTACAACAGGCAAAGGCGTAACTAGAAAGTTAATTGGGAGGTGTATATTCAAATATTCAGTTGTTTCCTACTGATTTCTTTTTAAATTCAATTCACTTTCAACCTGACAGTTGAAATGCCAAGGCCCTTATAATAGAGCTACTTTGTTAAGTCTATTTATTTACCTTTCAAAAGACATGTACGAATCTTTCAGTTGTGAAATGAAGGAGTATTTCTTTACAAATAAAGTTCATAAAAATCACAATTTTCCGCCAGTGGGAATTCCATTTTTTCTTTCAAATTTACTACCATAAGGCTTTTAAATGCTAATCATCACTGCAGACCTAATCCAAATTTAACTTCTCCTTGTATCGTATGCTTTACAAACGCAGTGGCTCCAATTAAGAATGGCAGAAGGCACAATTCTTGTGAAAACGTTTTTTGAAACCGGTAGTTTATAAAAAAACACGAAATTAGTTCAAACAAAGATTTCCAGAACGACAAACTTTGGCCCTCAGTATCATCTGGTACACTGGTACAACGTGCGTAAATATGAGCAGAATGGAACAAGCCTAAATCGTAATAAAATTATGTAAATTTTATTCGAAAACTAGTTCTTAAATGCTAAATTGCATTATCTTTTTTCTTGACGTCTCACTTCAAATTCAATAGCAGAAAAATTTTATTTCAAGCTAAAAGTTTGAACAGAAGAATGCGTGGTTGATTTTGATAGAATAGTCAGTTAAGGTGTTTAAACAGAAACCTAATTTTATTCTTTATCACCATGTAAAAATTATGATGATACAGAAACTAATTGCAGTATTATTGGGTACAGGACCAAATTGTTATGGAACTACTTAATCTAATGCAATAACATTTTTGAACGCAGAGAGCCTGATATTGTTTTCACCGACAAACAACAACAAACATGTGTAATTATAGATAACCCGTGTCTTCGTGATAGCAGAAGTATCGATATGAGTCCTTAAAAAGAGATATTCGAAAGAAATGGTAAATAAAGGAAGTCAAAACTGTTTTTCTTTAAGGGCTCTTGGTACTTACTTTGGGTTAATAATAGAGAAATTAAGTATAGGTTTAAAGGTTATGCGGCAATACAGAAAATAACGCTTTTGAGAACTACAAGGATCATGAGAAAAGAATTTGAAATACACATATCTAGATTATTGCCAAATAAATACTCAGGTTGCAAGCAACTGCTATTGAGTTAAGCTATTAAAACGGCTAAAAATGCACTTTAGTTATACAAGGTTTCTTTATCCACACCCTCTCAAATAAATATTGTTATGCAATGATGAAGTTCTCACCATTCTACAAGAATAGGTTTTCATAGTCCTAATAGGTCATTTGATGTGAGTTTTATAAAAAACGTTGACAATTACACAATCACATTATTAAGGACAAGCTGTTTGTTTATGAGAAAACGTTCATTCAGTTGAGTAACGCAGAAAGATTGGACCTTGACAAAACATTTAATGTGGCGAGTCATATTGGTTTTAGTCATAGAATGCTGACTGCATTAGCTCGTATTGTGCAATTTTTCACATCTGTTTAATAAACTTTCCTGTTTCTTAACTTTTAGGCAGGTAAAGCGTGGGTCATTATGGGCTTCAGAAACTATGGAATAATGCTGTGAATAAAACCTCAAATGATATGGAGTTTAAGATCGTAGTTACATTGCCTCAAATAAATTTTCCACTTTTTTCACGGTTGCCCAACGAACCACTCTATTGAATTTTTTTCTCGAGATTGGCGCATGCAGGGGGATAAAGGATACAGAGACAGGCTCTTTGCTATTGAATCTAACCTTTCAACGCTGGAAATTTTCCTTGCACTATGATTATGTGCTCTGAAAGGTTTACTAATGCATTACAACACAAATCAAACAGCACTTAGTCTATGTAACATACCTTTTCTTTTGCAAACAATCACTTCGTCACCAATCTCGTCTTTGACAGATTAAAACCTCTAACTGCAACGTGGACATCTGCTTAAAAATTTTAACAATTTCAAAATATCCTTGGGGTTGTTATATGTTATAAAAAAACTTTTCCTCTGATAGCTACTTTTAAAATGCCCCCGCAAGGATACCTTGCGTGGGAGAGAGAACTGCCACAGCAAATATATTGACACGCAGCCAGGATAAAATGTACTGTTAAAATGTACTGTTTGGAAAATCTTTGTCGACTACCAACGTTTGGTTTTTCGTGCTGGAAAAAAGCTTCATTTTCCTCATTGAATAGACGAAAGTGATTATTTACGCAGTCATCTTCAACACGTCATATGGATTTGATAATTACCACCTGATTCGCATCGATGACCAGAGTTTCATGGTATGACTGCATGACGACGGTACGACTGATGAAATACATGGGAAATAAATGCAAATGAACGCAAAGAACAACGACTAATATAACAAAAATTTTTAAAAGGGATAAAGTACATCAAATCTGGCGAATTTTAATAGAGACAAAGTTTATCAACTATGGTGAATTTTGAACGTTTGATTGCATTTCACGCAAAATCATTATGGGCACGAGCGGAATTCGCCCGAATTTCACTTGAGCGTCCTTTCATTTGGAACAGTGCGTTGACAAGGTTGATTTCGTTGCATCTTATTCAATAGCCTTCCAAGTTTTTCCAAGTAAAGACAGTTGGCTTTATATTCTACCCAGAAATGCGATTCGAGTTATCTAAATACGTTCGAAATAAATTGATTCGTAAATTTCATACTGTGACAATCGCCTAATTAGCAGCCACTATCTGCAAAAATGTGCTTGTTTACAACATCGCTAAGCAATGTAGAATCAAGCTAGTACTTTTCAACTGTCATTTTTGTTTGTAATAACTGAGTTGCATTTAAAGATTTCTAACAATCTCAAAATGCACCGGAAATACTGCCCATGTAAAAAACTGTACCAAAACTGTACCTGTTTTGTTTATAGCTATAAACAGTTGAAATTCCGTCGATAAAAAAAGTGAGTGAGAGGTGCATATTATACACACTATACAGGCTGTACACACTCTACTGGCTATATTAACACGAATGAGTTAAGGTTGATATTTTTAATTCATTACACATATTCTAAAATATTCTTAACTGAATAGTGTTCATAGAGTAGGGACTTTGAATGTCGTGAATATTTTTTTTATTGTTTTTAAAAAAAATTAAAAAATTTAGTTATATTATTGAGAAGGTTTATTTTGTTTTGTCCCATTCATTATTCTTCCTAATTTCACTAAATAAAGTGAAAATGGTTTGCAGTGTTTCCACCCAAATGAATGGCCTACAATTTGAAATTAAAATGTTTTGCATTAAGTCGCTATCATTTTGTGAATCAGCGAAATAACTTTGACCGCGAACGTCGGCCAAAATGTGGTCGTCTACAACATTTTCTAGCATTTCTCTGTCAAAAGAAAACCTTTTTAATTTTGGATTCTTTTTTGTGATGACTGATTTATTCTCTGCAAGATGCTAACCGTCCTACAATATTCACTTGCGCATTGCCAATAAAATCGTGTTCGAATAGAAAATTGTGCAATCATGAAAAAACTGTCGTATTATTTTGTTTGTGAAAGTTTGTCAAATTTCGAGAGAGACATGTATGTTCCATTGAGAGACATTTGAACAATTATATATTTCCCTTAACAATGTTTGTGTGAAACTTACCGTACGGTACTATGCAATGGTTTGTTGTACGAAATTTATCAAAAAAATTTTATCAGTTTGAATTAAATGATCGATTTTAATCCAACTGCAAAAGTAGTCAAATTCTTATATCATCTTTCAATATATTTGGCTCTATCGTTCTTGTTTTATGATTTCAATAATGCTTTCTCACCTGTAAAACCAGTCATTAGGCCCAAACCTATCGTTTCTGGATTCATGGCAGTCTTTGTTTCGTTTTGGTAATCCAAAATAGATGTTGTTCAATACAGGTATTATGCTACACAGGTAATTTCATTTTTAATAAAAGGGAATCCATCAGTGGCAAAACGCGCATCCTGAATTCTTATTCGTGCTGTTCTAATTTTTAAAGTTAATTATTATTAAATTAAGTTATTTTCGAACTTAATTTTATCCATTGTTTTTCTAGAAATGTGTTAATCGATGCGTAATTATTTCTGACCTTTTTGTTGTTATGAAAAATGAGCTACAATAAGAAGGCTTTTAAGGATAGTTTAAGTTTTTAAGTCAAAGAAGATGAGTGTTCGATATAAAAACTGTTAATGACAAGAGCAAAATATAGCCTCTGAGATTCAAACTTTACCAGAACTGTTGGAATCAACAAAAGGGATAGCTAGTTCCTGTAGCCTGTAAGAGGAAAATCTCTGATCTCAAAACAAGGCAGCTGATGGCTTTTAATTCATGGCATACAGCCAGTCTGTTAACTGCAAGAATAGTGGTACGGGCAAGTACAACACTATACGCAAGTACAGCACTCCGCGATACTATCAAAAACTTACCCAGAGAGCCAGTTAACGCTGGATGAACTTATTGCTTATAAAACAGTAAATGGGTAGCGATAATATGCAATAAGCAGAACGGATAAACCGTGTGCTCAAATGTGTTAAACAAAAAGAGAGAAAGATAACCACAAAAGGATTAGAAAATTAAAAGAAACATTTAAAAGAATCGAGACAAATTGTTGTAGAATGTGATTAACATGAGGAAAGTTAGGATACAGGCAACAAGAAGGAAGATAAAATTAAAGAATACGAAAGTAACAAAAGTAGAACTGCTCATAGAAAAGAAATGTGTCTTCAAGAACTACGTTACAAAAAGACGAAGTTGGAGGAAATTAGGACAACATGCAGAGAAAACTGGAACAATAGAATGTGGATGAAAGGAGATGGGTATAAAATTGAAAATTAGCAGATCTTTTACAAACCAGCACAATGTTAAAGAGAGAAAATTTTTGTACGTCGAAACTATTTTCGCAAAAATGAAACGAACATGCCTTAAAAGAATTTCATAAAAATTGTTATAGTAATATCAATCGATGTAGAAGAATCGAATTGAAAATCAACCAAAATGAGTTGTAGACACTGATCACTGATTCACCAATCATTAAGAAATGAATGTGTTAACTCTTGTGACTAATCAAACTAACTTGAGCATGCTATTATTTTTATTGGTATAATAGATCACAGACAAATAGTGACATAATTGTTCAACACCATGCATTCTTAAAGCAACCTAAACTACGAAAAATCGAGGTCTTTCGTTGCCATGCCTTATATTATTTGCAAATTTGCTGTCAAACAAAGCAAGATATGTACTTTGTGAAAATACTTAAAATGTCTACAGCTACCATCACTGCTGCTATGTCCGCCATATATTAGCCATGAAAACAATTTGATTTTTGTCGTTTTTGATTTACGACACACAACGGTGTAGTTATTTTTCCAAGAACTATCTGAAATATGTATTATATCTTCATAGATATATAGTTTTATGGTATAAAATAATGAAAATGCTACGCAACATAGAAATCATGCCTAGAAATAAAAATAATTTGTAGTTTATGTCGATGTCTATCAAATGTTATATGATTTTGCATTGCGGCGAACCAACTTTTTCAAATATTAAGGTCACTACATTTAAATGAGGCAAAGAAAGTTAGGGTCGATAAGTGCCAAAAAAACTAACTAATCCCAGCTGGCAAAATCACGTTGTCTCAACGTTGTACCAACGTTCGTCCAACGTTGACTCATCGTCGGGGACCAACGTTGAGTGAACGTTTTTTGTGAACTCGTAGGAACGTGGTGGCGACGTTAGGATGAACGTTGGGATGTAACGTATTTTCAACCTGAACCCGACGCTTATACAACGTTCATACAACGTTTATCCGACGTTCATACAACATATATCACACTTTCATACAACGTTTACCTGACGTTTATCCGACGTTCATTTAACATACAATTAATAATGCATTATTTGTTAAATCATAAAACAGCCTTTCCAATGATACGAACCAAAGTTTAATTTCCATGTAATCAACTTTTAATTCATCTATTTTGCTGCGCGTGTTTTAATATACATATTTACAAAAATGCTAATCAAGCCGATTCAAATAAGTTGCCTTTTCGGACCTGCAAGAAAATAACATATATGATTATTAGAAAATGGTAGTCTATATATAATTTTTATATGTCTTACCATCTACAACAACATTGATATATTTGTCTGTAAGAGATGCCATTTAAATGGAAAACTGAATCGTCTGCTGTATGTATATCTTCTTAATTTAATTTATATAAACATATGGATCAAAGCAATCGAATAAATCCACTTATATGAATGCCACTACGTACGTACGTCGGATATAAGAAATGATCTCGCGCTACAAAGTCATCTTATACGCACGAGAAACAAAACAAGTGAACAAAACTTTAATCGTTACGGCACCTTTTTCACATTTAACCAACATTTGCTTTTTTATACAAATAATAAAACAATTAATGAATGGAGTTTTCACCTAATATAAAGAATTATCAAGGCATCAATGTGTTCTATCTGCCTCAGTGTAGGCAGATTGAACAAAACTTGGCTCAATGAAGACTCATAAGTCTTAATTCATATACTATTTCATTCATTAGTTGTTTAATATCACGCTAAACAAATTGTATATAATAAATATAATCATGCAGTTTGAGTTAACAAAATTTAAAACTTGCACAAATCTAATACCTGCACTAAAATGAACGTTTTTAAAGGTACACATTATGTATATGTGTCCATTCCATTTTGCTTTACTTATAATTGAAGGAAAATGAAAGACACATGATCACTTTCTTTAAGTGCACATGCCAATAATGTTATTGTGTATTCTTCACCATTTACACAGACAAGAAAATACTAATATGTTAACTATGAGATTACGGAGTAAAATAAGTTGAGTTCTCCTTAAGTTGAGAAAATCAAACAAAGAAAAAATGGCATCCATATACTTCACCCAGCAATCTATGATAATGACATGTTACCTTAAATCTGGAACCACCTTGCTTGCCTGGAGCATATTTTAAAATTTCGGCAATTTGCTCTTCAACGTTTGCCTCGCTGCAACCTTTATGAGCTCTGGGGCAGGCTTCTAACAAGTGAAACGAAACAGAAAAGACATACTTTAAATTAATTGCATATATAAAACACTAAATCATTCTCGTAAGCTGAATGATAAAAAACCATTCATTATAGTGACATATGCAAAACAGTTTAATGTATTAGCTTTTAAAACTTGCAACAATATTCCTTGTGACAAGGAGCAACATAAATGGCTGTTTTTCCAATTCATGAACGAGAAAAAAGAGACAAAACATGGTACTGCTGCAGCAATCATTATCGCCCAATTGTGCTTACTTGTTATAACTTTGTAAAGGGCAAGGTGCTGAAATGGTCGCTTTGACTTTCTGCCTTTTAAACTATATTCGGACAATAGATTATTTGTTCTCAGCTTTGTCATAACTCTTCTAACACTGTTTGCACAGGTGTTTGCGCACAGTGCTACCAAAAACTGCAGCTAGTAAAGAAAGTAAACGATAAATTATAAGGAAAAGTTAAATTTAGACATATATAACCATTTTAATCTTGAATCGAAAAAAAACCATCCAAAGTGAATGGTCAGAGCTTTTAGAAAGACCAGCTTCTTCGTTAAAATTTTTCAGCAAAAATAAAACGACACACTCCTAAGAGCCGTTTGAAGTATCGTAACGTATTTAAATCAATCAGAACACGACAATGCTCTCACGAAAAACACGATGCTAGATTCATATAGTTTAATCAGATAATCTGACCCCTAACGTCACGAAAATCGTCATTAAAATTACGTTTCAGACTTTGACAAACGTGCATGTTTTCAAGCTTCAAACACAAATGGTAGAAAAAGTCAATATTATGTTACGTAATTGCAAATGAAACTATCGTCTTCACGTTTCCAAACCGATAAAGGGAAGGGCTATGCCTTCCTTTGTCACATATTTTACGTAACACTTGAAAGAGTCATGCATAAAAATAGGCGGTGCCAATAAATATTACTAAATACTTATGGGTGGTTAACTTTCCAAAACTTACCAACTTTCTTTTGGACTTTTCTTCATCAAGACTAGAGGATAGGTCCTCAAGTTCTTCAACCAAATCTAAGGGATTAGGTACAACATCTTTCAAAATTTCGTGCTCGTCTACACCTTTCGTAGCGCTTAACAGAGCACGCAATATTGACAACGCTTCTTCTTGCTTATCAATTAATGTTTCCAGTTTGGTGAGAACTTATCTTTGGAAGCCTACAAGATAGATAAGAAAATAATAGAATAACTTATGTACAACATACGTAATATCTTAAAAATATAAAACCTTAAAACATGCTAAAAAGAAAATTCAAAGAAAAACTCGCATCAAATTGCTAATTGAATACGCATACATAATAACAACGCTATTCAAAACCTATATACTGTAGAAAAGGTACCATTAATGTTTGGTTGAGAACGTCTTCCTGCAGGTGTTATGTTCATAAAACTTGTCGAAGGCGTTTCGTGCGATGAAAGGTCATGCGCATCTGCAAAGCAATCACGTGTTGCAGTTAGTTGTGAAAAAAAAACATTTCAAACGACACGAAATGAACGTAAATGAAAATGTAATAACATAACATGCAATAAGAAAAGCTTGCCTAAGACAACTAGCTGCAGTTTTTGGTAGCACTGTGCGCAAACACCTGTGCAAACATCGTTGAAAAAGTCTTTCTCTTGTGCCAGTTGTAGGAATTCTTTGTGATGAAACGTTGCTTGTATCTACAGAGAAGACACGTACTGGGTTTAACATATATCTTTATTGCACGCACCAAAGTCATTTAAATTAAGGCACTACAAGTTTCAAAAGTCAGAAACAGAAAGTTGACTAAAATCAAAACCTCGAGAAAAGTTTCATTTAATAGTTGGATAGCAAACGCTGAGAATTAGATTTGAAGGAATGTATTTTGATTAAATCGTGGTGAACACAACTGCAATTTTAACTATAACCAACATTTTTCCAACTAATTATAACAATATCTTAAAGGACCAACGCCTACAGTACCTGTATAACATACATAAGCCCTATAATGCAACGATGGGCGTAGAAAAACAGTAAATGTACATTACGAATGTTAAAATTGTTTAAAATAAATCAATAAAATTATTTCAACATTTTAGTCGACATATTATATGAAAGTTGCTGATTAGTCAGTTCTGATGACAGAAAACTTACCACTACGCTGAAATGCTGTCCTACTAGTAGATGGGGGAAGTTATTGCATTATCCTTTGTGCTTAGGATTTCTGGTGCTAGTTCACCGTCATATAAATCTAGATCAACATTATATTAGGATGAAAAGAGAAATTTCATACATGCATGTTTCTGCCAAAAAATTGTTCACTTGTACAAGGATTATAATTGCATTCATACCTTTTTCTGCAAAGGGAGATCAGCTCGTTGTACACCGGCAAATCTAAAAAGCAAAATCACTCATTAGTTTTAAATGCAACATAGCAATATGTGACAAACTGTACTCCTTTGAATAAAGCAATGGCCTATTGCATTGCAATTACAGTGCTTACTTCAAGAATTTGTTGATAAGACTTCATTGACGGGTGTTATCATATTTCTTTCAGAAGATTCCAATAAATGCTTATTGTTTAAACAAAAAGATGCGTAACGTGGAGAAGGAGGTAACTGAGGGGCTGTGTGTTGAATTACGGGTTCATCACTGTCATCATCGTCTGATGCGAAAAAATACCTGGTCATCGGATAAAAATGTTTATTGAGTACTCAAGCTATACTAAAAATACTAAAATATGGTTAGTTTAATGCTTGCCAAAGATGTAATGTTTAAGTAGCTACGCAATACATTCAGAATTAAACCTACCTTTTCCCATCTTAAGGAAGAAGACATAGCCAAATTCAAAGAACTTATTGTGTTTCAAACACAAGACCCTTCATTGACTACAGCCATATACGCACGTAGGTAGTTATAACAATAGAAAAAAAACTTTTCTGTGTTACTGTGTATGTAAGTTGTTGTGATCGCAGAGAAATATTTAGAAGACTATATAGCCTACGTTCTATGTCACTGTAATATGAAAATTCTTCCATACTCCTTTTGAGAGGAGGACGTTTTCGTGGCTTGTCGTTCATTGACTCATCGTCGTTGATCGATTCAATGTTTGAAGTGGCAATGGCTCTTCTAGCAAACGTTTGGGCACTTTAAAAGTTGTCTAAGTAAAAGAAAGGTTCAAATTTAGAAAACATAGCATTAAATTGTTTATAGCACTTTTGAGGCTTCAGTGGAGAAAATGTGAAACAGTTGGCAGCAAGTTTATAAAAAATTCTGAAAATAAAAAATTCCTACACCAGACATAGCAATGATTATTTACAATCAAAATGGAAATAACTGGAAATCGAAAACAAATGTAACTTAAATGAAAAATTAATACTATAATCACAAGACATCATATTAACCTGCAAATGTAAATATTTTGACTTTATGTTTTTTCCAACCATTTTTGTCCGGCAGCAATTCCAGCTTCTTTATTCTAGCTGAGACATTTGTCATTGGCCAATAGCAACACAAAACCTAAAGTGTAATTAAATGAAAGTTAGTTGCATTGACCTGTATGTATAAACTCAGGAAGATCTTTAAGATATGCCATATTACAATCTTTGTCCTTTACAGATTATAACATGTGATTGTGACTTATATCAATCTTCAAATGTAGATATGCATAGCACATACTTTCAGTAACAAGCACATAAATACATGTAAAAATAAATCATTGAACAATATTGCATAAAAACAACTTTCAAAGAGAAAGAACTTTGTTTAGGACTGGCAATGATTTGAGATGATTTTTGTAAAGGTTGTAAATGTTCAAGGTCATTATCAAAAACATTATTGAACAGATTACTACAGCCATCATCATTAGGCATTGCATCACTGCATCTTAAAGCTCTAGTAGCAGAAGTCCAGTTTTTTCCATATTGTGCTCAGTTACATTTCATTATGATATGAACTAAAATAAATAATAAAATGTAACTGTCTATTTATTTTTAATTCATTTAAACATATTCTAATGTTACAACCCATTCCCTCTAAGTGCTGGTGATCACAACATTTAGCAAAATGTTTTAATCAAAAAACGATGAGTATCATTCACAGGTCATGGTAACTTATATGTCTCCTTAACCATTTGTAACTTATTCTCTTCTTTACATGCATGTATCATATCTAATTTATACATAACCTTAAAATTTTAAGTATAACACTATAGTTTACTTGCTAACAAAAGCAAATGGAAAATGTTCTAAGCAACTAAGTAAAAATAATCAACTGACATTGCAAGCTTACAAAAGGAATAGGCTAAGTTAATAAACCAATCTAAGAGATAAAAAAGTGGGTTGTAAACAGCATATTGTCTTGATTGGTATAGTCCTGAGAAGGACTGTTTTTGTTAGACTGACGTTTCGACAACCTTAGCAGTAGTCATCTTCAGAGTTCATGACAGTCATCGTCCAAATGATCGTAATAAAGTAAATGGTTTGAACCCGAGAGTATCGTTACATGTTTGTAAATGATGATCATCCAGTTTGGTATAGTCATGAGAAGAGCTGGAGGACACTCCTCATTTGACTCTGAAGATGACTACTGCTAAGGTTTGCGAAACGTCAGTCAACAACAACAAAAACAGTCCTTCTCAGGACTATACCAACCTGGACGATCTACATTTACAAACATGTAACAATACTCCCGGGTTCAAACCATTTACTTTATATTGTCTTGAATGCAATAAATGGACAAATGATACTTACTAGTAATATAAAGCAACCATGCATTGTTATGAATAAACATTCAATTACCTCTTCGTAAAATTATATCAATGTTTAAAAACTGCTGTGATTTGCAATAGAAACTACAACTATTTTAAGGTTTTAGGCTACAGGATTCTTAATCAAAAAAATTTTGTAAATCACATAATCACATAACCTCATGTTAAAAAATACTCATCATCACAGACGTATACATCATAAAAAGCTTTGAGTTTAATGTTATAAAAAAACCAAAAAATTAACAAAGTTTTCGTTGAAACAATGGAAAATTGAGGCTATAGTAAGGTGCACCAATTATAAAATCATATTTGTTAAATGTGCACTTCAATAAGCCAATAACCCGCAGGCTTTTCTGAATTTTGGCGATCAATAATTGGCCTTATCACAAAAGATAAAAAAAATTGGCCTTTCTTAATAATGAGAACTAATTGCCTGTCAAAATCATTTAAAGAGCCTAGAAAGCTACATGAACAACGTAGCACACAAATTTGTTGTTTTACGCATTTATCATCAATCCATCATATACATTTCAACCATTTTTTGTCGATTTGGATCATTCGAATTTTAAACCTTTTTTGTGCTTATCAACTCTTGTATACTATATTTAACAAACGGTAATGGCAAATCGACAATGGCATTATAAGACCTTCATTGTACTTCATTGTCTTTGTTCAACAATAACTACAATATCTAAACAAATAAAATTTCACCTTACTTTGATCACGTTACAATATAGCAGCACTTGTTCCAAAACACCGTTTCTTGCTAAAGTTCTGCTAAGAATAAGAAATAAAACGGGTCAACCGTCAACCATTGATAGCGAAATCGTGTTACACGTGAATAAACATGTTGAATTATTCCTTGCCCAAGTTCTGTGTTTATTTAAACAAAATCAAAATAGCATGTACTTACGATGAAAACGTTGACCAGCTCGTTCTTGAATGTGCTGTATCAAATGTATATTCTTTCTTGGGTGAAAAATATTAATAGCTGAAGATCGACTTGCCACTTGTAATGAAGTATACAGAAGACACGTGCAAAATAGTTTTCTGAGCCCGCAAATTTCCTTAACGTCTACAACGATTCACGTTTCTTTTATTGCATATTTCGCCAACTGTGTCGTATCGGTCGCATCTGCGTCATAACGTTATCAAACTATAAATTAAAATTGATTTTTTATTAACGCTGACACAGCGAACGCATATTGATATAAATGTTCAGAAAAAACGACCGACGTGATTTTTATATTCGACATTGATACAACGTTAAATGCAACGCACTACGTAAACATGAAAGAACAGGAGTTGACGTTAATCGTAACGTTTAACCAACGTTCATATCACGTTAGACATAAACGAAGCTGTGACCAAAAAATCACCTTAATCTAACCTTCATCTTTACGTTTAGACAACGTTTATACAACGTTAGACGTTAACAACGCTGGCGACCAAAAAATCACTTTAATCTAACGTTCATCTTAACGTTAAACCGACGTTGAAACAACGTCAGACAATAACGACGGGCACGCAACCAAAAAATCACTTTAATCTAACGTTCATCTTAAACGTTTGACCGACGTTGAAAGAACGTCAGACAATGACGTTATAACATAACTTCCTTACCTAATGTTAATGTCAATGTTCAACCAACGTTGACACAACGTGGTTAAAATTTGAATAAGAAAAACAACGTGGTAAGAACGTTGTAATAACGTTATGTCATAACGTAACGTAAATACAACCTTCAGCCAACGTTAAGAAAGCGTTGTGTGCTACGTGGGATTTATGTATCTCACGCATTTTATCTTATTGTCATCCTGGTGCTCTAAACTATAATGATATGCAATAAAAATGGGGAGAGGTGAAAATCATTGTATTGTTTAAAAATGAAAGTATCTGGCTTGATTTGGATTATTCTAAACGCGACGCTTTAACAATAGAGCAGGTGTTTGATGTGAAAGAGTTTCAAAGCACAGTTTGTTTCGGTTTTGTTTTTCAAATTTAAATAAATGTGCAAGGTATGCAAGCCAGTATAATGTCACTAAATCACACTAGAATTGTCTCCAATCATCTTGAATATATTGTTCTGTACAGTTTTGCTAGTGCATTTTCTTGGCTATACGCTTCTACTATCAACTGTTCTGCTGTTGAGCAACAGCACAACGTTTATAGCGCTGTATGTATCTTTGTTTTACACGCTAAGCAAACTTTTCCCTTTTTTCTAACTTTATGTAATAAGAGAGTAGCATCAAATGGAAAATTGTTCGATTTTGTATTCGTATTGATGATCTCGACCTATACATTAATGGATTTGAATGTGTTTGACTGCGACATTTCATGAAAACTGTCCTTTGTTACAATTATCGTCTGCCGTTATTTTTACAATAATGTGAATTATGTTCAATTATATTGAAAAGCTTACCTTTTATTTGAAGTTTCCTTTCGGTTCTGTGAACAACTGCTCTTAAGTGTTTGGTATCATGTCACTGAGTAACGTTACGTGTGGCATGTGAGTCTCTTTTTGTTCGTCAATTCCGCTTTATCATTGGTCTCTTTTTCATGCCAGGTTGTTATGGTTACAGTCTAGGAATAATCAGTGCGTCTATCCTTGCACAAAATGCTAATGTGATTGATACCTGCCATTGTAGATCGATACTAAATAGTCACTGACAATAATATTTGTCATCTCCCCCTGTAGCATTGCAATGTTAGATTCTTTTCTATAGGGTGTATCAAAGAATATTGAACATATCTGAAAACGTCATTGAAGCCAACAGCGCGCTAGAGTTGGTAGAACTTTTGGTTGAAATTGTTATAGTTAGACTTCCAATGCTTTATCTGATAGTAAAATTGTGAAAAAATAATGTTTTTAAAATGAAACTTTTGTTACAATGAAGCACTTTGAAGTAGCTTGCGCATGTAAATGACAAAGCTAAAAAGCAATTGCAACACATGAGCTTAGAATATGGCAGATGTTGTTAAAGATATCAAACTTTAGAAATTGTGGCATAAGCGTACGCTTAACGCTTAGGCTTTTCAAATTGCGGATTATTTTGAATTTTTGCTTTTCAAATGTCATTTTTATATAAAACTCATCAATTATGCATAAATTTGATTTCGAATTAGTGCAAACATAAATACTTGGTTTTAAAAATGACGTTTAAGAAGAAAAACGCAAAATAGTCCACGATTTCGATGTCTGGCGCTCGCGTACGCTATAGCCAAATTACTCAAAACTTTGTCAAAGTTTATACAACATGATTATATTTTAACACTATGGGTTACAATTGCTTTTTAGCATTGTTGCTTTTGTGCGCAAGCTATTTCAAAAGTGCTTGTCCTTAAACAAATTTCTCATTCAAAGAATGGTTAATATTTGTGACAATTTTACGGTCAGATGTAACACAGGAAGTCCAACTATCTATTCTCTCACAGGTTTTTTGCATATCTTGCGCGCCGATCACTTAAGCGAAGTTTTCCTTACTGATCAATTTTTTTATGCATCCTGTATAGCACCAATAAACCATGGTTAAAGCCATGTTAAAGCTTACATTTAATTTACACTATACATCATTTAAACTTGAATGCGTGTAACATTCATGACTTTTTATTTGTAAAGGCTTCACAATTTTTTAGGCAAAATTGTACGGCAGAAATGGTTAAGACTCTTTATTTCGCAGAGCTTTCTCGGTAAGTTAATAGCTTGCATTCAACCTTAAAATGTGTGTAATGGTCATATATCAGATTTTCACTCTATTCTAATGCAAATTTGAAGCGGTGTTAACTTACATTCTTGGAAGTGAAAAAATATATTATTGATCTTAGAGCACAAATATTTCATCACATCTTACTTTTATATTACGAAAATTCTCAAAAATTTTATTTATGAGAAACTGGTAAAACCTGTACGAAATACGGTTTGAAGATATTCCAAAAGAATTAAAGTGGCAGCCTTTCACCAGTGTTATAAAGTCGAATTTTATTTGCAAAATGAAAAATTAAAATAATCACATCATCAATTTCCAATAGGTTTGAAATTAGTATTAATGACAGGTGCGACCTTAGAAACAACAATAGCAATTCCAAACTTGAAAACCCCCATACAATTTACATCAAAAACAGTTTTAGCTACTCAGCTACATAACTTTAGAATGGTTTACAGATCACACAATAAAAGTAGCTGTACAAGTCGCTGTACCAAAAAAGTGTCGTTTCCTTGTTTATAATGGTGACTGTACTTTATGTCAAAAGATTTCCAACCTTCTTAATTCCGCCATTTAGATAAGAAAACGGTAAAGTTATTTTATATTTGCATATGTAACTTTAAACATTAAAATTTGAAATAAATAACCTCTACAGAGGAGAGGCTTAATTAGGTACGTAAATGACTTTACTAATTGTCAGCACAATTGCACCATAGTGACGTTAATTTTAAGAAAAGCATTACACTAAAGAACTTTAAATAAAACCGATGAAACAATTTGCCAAATTTATAACATTGTTTAATTTGAAAGGATAGTTCGATACATGTGCTAGTGTGCCATATTATAATTTCACGTGATACATTTGGGCTTTTAAACCCTACAATATATATATAAATAAATGACGGGCAACTTGATAAATACATGTTAATAAATTGACTTATACGAAAGTGAACTGTGCAAGAAAGTGGAAAAACTTTTCTTTGAAATTTTCTAATCATAATATTTTGCAGCTTGAAGAAGCCTTAGAAAATGGCTTAAAAGCTTTCAAGCCCTGATTGTATTGCAAAAATGTCTTTTCACGAGAGAGTTTATAAATTCTTGTCACTTTTTATCTTCAAATTGAGCAACGATGTTAGCCACTGGACGTTGTTCTGGTTCTTCTATATCAGGATTCTTGGAACTCCCTTCTTGGTTCGACCTCTTGGGGTCTACTGAGCTTTTTGGTGATTTGGATTTTGACCTGTCAACCGTTTTCGTATCCTTTTTTGCTGTAATGCTTTCTTTGAAATTAAGCATGTTCTCAGCAAACTTTTTCGATGAAAAAATGTCATGTATCGTGCCAGGAAAATTTATTTTATTCTTTTTTAGAATCGACTTACTCCTAGCAATTATGTGCGATACGCATGATTCCTCTAGGGCAAAGCTTTTTTTTAAATGAAGTACACGCTCTTTTGTAACCAAAGCCACCTTTCTGTTAGCGTGCTGAACAAGACGAGACTTATCGTTGAACATGCCTGAGTCGTATTCTGTTTTCATCAGCACGAGCGACAACTGATGTTTCTTAGTTACAGTAGAGAAAATCTCGACCACTAACTTTGAATCAATTTCACTGAAGTAGTAACCTGTTATGGTGTCGATTTTGGGTGTATAAATTACTTCATCATACGATCTGATTTCTTTCAGAATTGGGTTGAACTTCACGACTTTTATTTGGTCACCTTCTATGTTGTAGGTGAGGAGCTTATGAAATTTTCGAAAACGCTCCTCTCGGAATACTATGATTGCTATTATGTTATCAGAAGAAACAGAGAAAGTTTTCATCTCACCAAAGATTAAAGAAGGTTCACCTTTTTCCTTCAACTCCTTCAAAAAGAGTTCACCATCTTTGTGACATCCACACACGGTGATATTGCTCTGGTCACCTTCAACAAATGCAACAACAATTCTTTCATCTTGTGTTACGGCCATGAACAGATTTCGTGCCTCTTTGTTGTCTAGGAACTTTAATGTAGACTGTTGGAAAGTACCGTCTTGTGAAAAGATTGTCAATAGATATTTCCAAGTCTTTTTACGTCCATAACCAGAAAGAACATATACCACGCCATTGTTATCAACTGTCATGCATCTAATCTGCCAATCATCAATCTTGTAATTTTCTTCACACCACGGTTGAAGCTCTCCTGTTTCACTGTCGATTTTTTGGAGATTTTTTCCAGAAAAAATCAGCATTTCTCCTTTGTTGGTTAATGTGATTTCTTTGTCGACAAATAGGTCACTTTCATCCATGCAAAAATTATATTCGTGCCAAGGTGTTGAGGAACTCGTGATTCCTTCAACTTCTTTAAAATACAAAGGATGAAATATTTTCTCGCCACATTTAATCAATGGCCAATCAAGAACTGCGTAACGTATGGATGGGTTGTTGGAAATGAAATCGGCCAATAATAAATTGATCATTATTACATTATCAACGTTTTTGTCTTTTTTGGAAAGATCGCTCATTTTTGAAAACATCTTTCCAATTTCGGGAAATGAATGTAATTCCTTTAAGTATACCATAGAATCCTTTTTTGCTGCCTTGCTATCATTATAGTGTCGTAGGATAGAACTTGCGATGCAAATCCAGCACGCTACTATTCTTTCTTCAATTTTTAATGACTCATTGTGAAATGCGTTGCTTGCTTCTTTGACTGCCTCTATAAACGATTCTTTAGCCGACTTTATTCGCTCGTGTTGTCGTGACTCTGATTCTTCGTTTATAGTTGACTGGGCGAGTTTCAGTCTCTCAATACCTTTTTTGAAATTACTCATGCTACTGTAAAAATCATTTCTTGATATTGCTTTTAATGTGTTTAATTTGCTTTCAATTACACCTGATAATTCCAGTAGTGTTTTCCCACCTTTTGCAAAAACCGTCAACATGCCAAAACCTATCGTTACTGGATCCATTGAGTTTTCTTCTGTTTTTGTTTTGTTTAGTAATCTAAAAAATGTTTTGTAGAATACAGGAATTATAATGTAGAAAAGTTTATTGTTGATCAAAGGACTTCCACTAGTGGCAAAACCATCCCGAATTTTTATTCCTACTATGCAGTTTTTTTAGCTAAGTCATTAATTTCTGTCGTGATTAAATTCATCCCTTTTTTTCTCTCTCTCTCGTTCAGCTGCCAAACTCAAACATATTTGCATGTCAGTAGTTAAAATCGAGCGGGCTTTGTCTCAGGCGTCTCGTTGTAACTTTGATGCACAACGCGTACTTTTTGTATAAAAATATGTCATAGCGTCAAGTAATTTGCACAACTTAGCTCATTTGTGATGTTTTATGAAATGGTTGCAATGACTTGTTCATTAGTACTCTTTATTGTAGGTAAATAATTCACAAATGCGTAAATATTTCTAAATTTCTCATGATGAAAGGATGACAATAATAATAAGGTCCTGTCGAGTTGTTAAAGTTCTGTTAGTCGATTATGATGAGTGTTCAATATCAACAAAAAGTGTCAATGGCAAGCGCAAAATAAAGCCTCTGACAGTTCAACTCCCTGCATTCACGCTGCTGTAGTATTGGAAGCTAACGGGAGGAGCGAAAAGCCAGTATCTGACGTTTTAAAACAAACAGTGCTCTGGTATATTAAGCAAGTAAGACTTGGCAACAGTAACCCTAGGAGAGGGAAAATTTTTGGTTTCATAATCACGGCAGTTGAGGGTCTTTATACATGGCAGGGTGAACAAGAAGAGAGCCCATGAAAACATAACCATGTGCTCCAATGAGGAGAAAAAATGAAGAAAAGATCATAACAGAAGGACAAGAAAATTAAAAGAAAACAATTGAAAGAATTTATATGAATGGATGCGTGATTGTCAAATAAGATTTATTCGTGAAAAGTTAAGAGGAAGGCAACAAGAATGGAAAATGAGATGCGGGGAAAGTTACCGAACACAAACGTAACGAAGATAAGAACTGCTAATGTAAAAGAAATTACCTTGAAGAATTACGGTACCAAAAGATGAAGTTGGAGCAAATAAGAACAAGAGAGAGAAAACCTTTACAATAGAATGTTTATGAGGGGTTGTGTAGTTGAGAATCAAGCGATGCAGACAAACAAATAGCACCAAGATAAGGGCATGAAGTATTGTACATGAAAGCGTTTTTCACGAACAAAAAAATGAAACCAGCACTCCGTACAGAAATTGTATGAAAACAGTTGGCGAAACTCAATGGCAAATGCTGCCATTGAATTATTCAAAATCAATGAAAATAAGTTGTACGAAACAGTCAAGAAGTGGAAAACATGTTTACCTCCTGGAATCAGGGAAGTACTTACTTTCTTGTTTAAAATGGGGGAGAAATGAGGAACGTGCTAGAAAAAAGTTTTTTGAATGGATCGAGCAACCGTAGAGTAAATTAGAATGGGATACTCTCGAAAGAACAGTACTGTTGCCTATATTGTTAAAGGAGTAAGAGACTAAAAACTCGCCTTAATGATTGGTTGTGAAAAGTTTTCTCGGATGTGAGCACGCTAGAAAATGAACGCCAACAAGAAGTTCCCAGAGGCTAGTTGTAAAAATTCTGGAAGTAAATTGAAGTAAATTCTGGAGTTGTGCCTATTGTCGCATATATGGTAAATATGTATAACGTGAAGAAAGAAGACACGGAACAGCTTAATAGGAATGCTCAAATGCACTTAGGGAGCAAGGAAAAGACAAAAGATTTTATATGAAAAAAGTGCAGGTTGAAAAATTGAGATCATAAAATAATACTGGCAGCATGTAGTATGGCAAATCTAACAATGTGTAGATTAAAGTCCCATGAAGAAACGAATTCTTGAAGAGTATCATTGAAAAAATTGTAGAAGAAGCAATGGAAAAAGGTAGAACTTGACATTTGGGATGTGTTATGGGAAGATGCGAATTAAGTGAAGGCTACGTAGATAGAAAGGTTCTATTGAGCTAAATTGAGCAAACAATTGAGGATGGACAATAAAGGATTAAGAGGAAAAGCTTTGGATGAAGTAAATTACAAAGTAAAGTATAAGCAGGATTTGAAGACGACCATTAGGAATAGTTGAAATAAAACAACAATCCAATAAACTCATAACCTTTCTTTGCTCTACAGGAGCACTAGAGGAAAAGGGATCGTTGAAAATAATCAGAGAAATGGGGCATCTAAATAAATGCCGAAGAAGATGGCGGCGGCAGATTGCCTAAGACGACATAGCAGCAACGCTTTGAAAGAGCTTGGCAGTGCAACAGGGCATTTGATAATGGAATGTTGCTGAAGGTGGAAAATACCGTGATTCACTAATACCATGTGGATGGCCACAGGGAAATCTGTGCTTTGCCAAAAAGAGGAAAATAAATGCAATTACCAACCGAAAAATGGTGTACTGGTAAAATTACTAACATATATTATATAAGTATGCGGCTTGTCCAAGAGAACTTGAATAAAGAAATATAAAATACACAAAGGCTTTCATGCTTTGATGTAGCTATACATGAGAATACAAGAATGAGTAAAAAAGCTGACTGGATGATGGCAGCTGGCAATGACTTTCTCGCACACTTGAATACAGTGTATTTGAGAAAAACAATTACTATAATGTGGAATAATTACTTTTTACAAATGCACTTTACTTGACCAAAACAAAATCTCTTTATTACACACACCCCCTGTAATTACCTACATGCAATAATGATGCCCTCGCCGTTCTTAAAGAACATTTTATCATAGTCCTTACAATGTGTTGAAGATGTATCTAATATATTAGACATGTTGTTACTTATCACTTACTTAAAAAAAAAGCAGATGTTTGTTTACGCAAGGAAATTCATTCAGTGGACTAACCGAGAAGCATTAAACCCTTAAGGCATATGTGATGTGGCAACCCTGTTAACTGTTGTTATTGAATGCTGTTTGCATTCTATTGTTTGATAAATTTGTGCAATTTCCGGTGGGCCGTGTTCTTGAACTAAATTTACCTAACGAGTGCTACCCCCACTAAATTCACGAACACAAATATAAAAATAAGATTGAAAGTGGAATATTTGATTTTACATCACCAATTATAAGATCAACGCTTTTGAATATAATTTTTTGCTTTAGAAAATTCATCTGTGTATAAACTTCTACGCCAGAATTTTTATATCACCGTCATGGACATCACTAAATCCCGGCTTTACCGGTCTAAATCTATTACTAAATCCTTTCATGAATGATAAAACCTGTAATATAACCCTTGTCTAGGATTTACATATATCTGTAGCATAATGATGAAATACTGCCGAGTATGCAACATCAATTTATGTAGCTATAAAGTAGTTTCTATGTAGCCAACGCCTCGATTTTTGCATGTATTTTTTTATTGTAATAAAACTAATCACGCTGTTGTTAAAATTTTGAGCAAGTGGAGAGCAGTAAAGTATAAACAGACTGGCTTTTGGAATACGAAACAAACAGCTTAACACAACGCTTTTTTTTGGATAGAGTTAAAGGAAATAGGGACTGGCTTTTAGCTACGGAAAGAAACGTTTGAACCCAATACAATGGACCTATCGCTCTGATACGTGCTCTTAAATGTTTAGTTATGCAATGCAACACTATAAATTCTGTAAAACGTACCGTTACTTTTGCCAGCTATCACTTCTTCACAATTTTTGTCTTGCGTTAGATTACAACCATCAAATGCAGTCGAATACTGTTTTGCAACGTGGATAGCTGCAAACTTAAAAATGTTAACAATTTTTAAATATCTTTGCGGGAGTTAGATATTATAAAAAAATGTTTATTCTCTATGTCAGGAGGGGAGGAATTAGACAGAAAGAATTTCGTTCATGTTTAATTAAATTTTCATAGCTGTTCTCAACATGTTTATGAATCTTATAGTTTAGTTATATTAAAAAAAGAAATCATTAATAGTCATGTAACAAATAGTTCACACATAAGCATATTTAATGTTTGTGTCTTAAATACTTTTCACGAGAATTTTCTCTCTTCTGGTGGCCAATTAAAACTGATTCGAAGGGCATCGTTGCGTGGGAGAGGAGGGCTGCAAAAGAATCCATTGACACACAATCTTTTAAACACCTTACTTTCACTGTTAATGTTTGAAATACATTTCATATCATAAGTTTTTTAAGATTTGTCATGACAGCGTTACTTGTTCTTTATTTATTGATTAAAGAACACAAACATTTGCATTATTATTAGTCAAGATGTCATAGGGGGTTAATAATTAAGTCATGATTCGCGTCGGTGACTTGAAAATTTGATTTTGCGCAACACACAACAACAAACCTACTAAAAATTTATAGTTTGGATAAATTAGTTTATGACTGATAAATTTTGTACGTTTTGATTGCATTTCAAATGAATTCTGGGCATATTAGCAAAATTCGAATGAACATAAGAAAACAATTTTTCACATGTTCATGCCTTCAAATGTGTCAACATTGTATTGACAAGGTTTATTTTGTTGCATCTCGTTTAATATCCTCCGAAGATCTCCAAATAAAAACAGTTAATGCTATTTTCCAACCCGAAGGCCGATATAAATCTTCCAAAAACTTACAAGAAAAATTTATTTGTAACACTTACGCAAGACTATTTAAATTCATATTGTGACAATGACCTAATACACAAGCTATATATAGCCCAGTTGTGGACTGTACACCCACTATATAGGCTGCACACACAATTCAGACTATACAAAGCAAACAAACTATAAACCCGAATTTATTGAGAATGTTCTAGAATCGGTTTCTTGCCAAAATATCCTTTTTCATGTTAGGGTTTTTGAATTTGTTACGATTCCAGATCATTCATGACCAAACAGTGTTTATAGATTAGCGATTTTGAATACTGTGACCTTTGGGACTATAAAGAAAAGCCTAGATAGCACTGTTGAATTTTCAAATTTTTGTGAAAAGATAATCAAAAGTTTTCCTGTTGAAGTATTAGAGTTCCGGTCATGCTTTCTGTAACTTTAGTCATTGGGATAAATGTTGTCATCAAGTGGTATAAAATTTTTGCTAACCATGACATCTGGTCACTAACAGCCGCTTAGAGTTGATGAAACAATCTGCAAAATAACCTACACTATTCGAGTTGAGAGATATATTTGACACATGTTATGGTGTGTATCATTTTCTGATATTATAATTTTATATGGTGCGTTTGGTACATTGAAAGTTTTAAACACTACAATATATTACGGTAACATTGATTGATATACATGTTCATATAAAGAGACCTGTATGAGGGTGGAAAGTGCAAAAAAGTGAGAAAATTTTCCTTAAAAGTTATGTAATCCTAAAATTTATGCGACCTCAAAGCCCAAGCATGACTACTTTGAAGCAATGAAGCTACAAATTGTGCAATAAAAACGTATTGTCACGAGCAGGTTATTGAATTCTTGTGACTTGTTCTCTTCGAATTGAGATGCAAAATTAGACGCCGAACGTCATTTTGATTCCATGGTATCGGGATTCTGGAATCTCCCCTCTGACTTTTTATTCTTGGGTTCTACCAATTTGTCTCTATCAACGGTCATGGAAGAAGTGCTTATGGCGTAACATCTTGGACGAATGTCTAAAGAACATCCTTCACTGAAACTCCTAGGCAATTTTGATTCCGAGCTGTCCTTTGTATTCTTTTCAGTCTTGTTAAGGCCCCGGTCAGTAAACGTAAGCATGGAATCAGGATTTTTTTTTGCTGATAAAAAGTTATACACTTTCTTGTCATAAATTGGATTTGATGACGATCTTACATTTCTTTTCACAACCATCTTGCACCTGGGATTTTTGTCTACCTTTTTTTTAAATGAACTATACGCTCTTTAGTAACCAAAGCTGCTTTTCCGTTTGCATGGTGAGCAAGACGAACTGAATCATATCCTGTATTCATCAATATGAGAGAGGACTGATGTTTTCCCGTTTCAGCAGAGAAAGTCTCAATCACTATCTTTGAATCAGCAAAGTAGTAACCTGTAATGCACTTGGAGAATGGTGTGTAAATAACTTCATTATACGTTGCGATTTCTTTTAGGCTTGGATTAAACTTCATGACTGTTAATAGATCACCTTCCATGTTGTAGATGAGGAGTTTATAATAGTTGCGAAAGCGTCGTTCTTTGTAAATTATGATTGCTATGGTGTTATTATCAGAGATAGACAAAGATTTCATCTCACTAACGATTGAACTCGGCTTACCTGTTTCCTTCAACACCTCCAGAAAAATATCACCATTTTTATAACATCCACAGACGTTGATATTGCTCTGGTTACCTTCAACAAATCCAACAACAATTTTTTCATCTTGTGTTACAGCCATAAACAGCTTTCGTGCTTCTTTGTTGTCAAGGAACTTCAAAGTAGACTGTTGGAGAATACTATCTTTTGAAAAAACTGTCATTAGATATTTCCAAGTGTTTTTACGTCCATAACCAGAAAGAACATAAACCACACCATAGTTATCAACTGTCATACATCTAACCTGCCAATCATCAATCTCATAATTTTCTTTACTCCACGGTTGAAGCTTTCCTGTTTCACTGTCGACTTTTTGCAGGATGTTTCCAGAAAAGATCACCATTTGCCCTTCGTTGGTAAATGTGATTGCTTTGTCAACGAGTAGATGACGTTCTTCCATGCAAAAATAAGATTCATGCCAAGGTATGGAAACACCTGAAATTCCTTCAACTTCTTTTAAATATAAAGGATGAAACATTTGCTCGCCACATTTTATCAATGGCCAATCAAGAACTGCGTACTTTTTAGATGTGTTTTTGGAAATGAACTCGGCCAAAAATAAATTGATCATTATTATATTATTGACGTTTTTCTCCTTTTGGTCTTGGTCACGTGCTGGTTTTGTATTTGGAAACAGCTTTCTAACCTCGGGCAAAGAATTTAAATTTTTCAAGTATACCATAGAATCACTTTCTGCTGCCTTGCTGTCATTATAATGCCGTAGGGTAGAACTTACGATGCAAATCTTGCATGCTGTTATTTTTTCTTCAACTGTTAAAGATGCATCATGAAACGCATTGTTTGCTTTTTTGTCTGCCTCGATAAACGACTCTTGAGCCAACTTTATTTGCTCGGGTAGTAGTGACTCCGATTCTTCGTTTTCAGTTGACTTGGCAAGGTTCAGGCTTTCTATACCTTTTCTGAAATTATTCATGCTACTGTAAAGATCATTTCTAGATATTGCTTTTGATGTGCTTAATTCGCCTTCGATTTCATCTTGTAATTCCTGTAGCATTTTCCCGCCTATTTTGGAACCTGACATAAGACCCAAAATTTTCGTAATTGAATCCATCGCGTAGAGTTTTCTTCACTGTTGTTTTGTTTTGGCAATCTAAAATAGGTTTCGTAAATACAGGTATTTTAATTGGAAAATTCATCCAGCCAGTGGCAAAACCATCCCGAGTATTTATTCCTGCTATGCTGATTTTTTAGCTAAAAAAATGCTTAACTACTTTTATCCAGTGTTTTTTAGTTACCGAACACAAACTTGTTTGCATGGCAGGAGTTGAAATCGGGCAGGCTTTGTCTCAGACGTGTCGTCGTTTCTTTGATACACACATGCATTGCGTACGAATGTTTCTCTAGAATTTTACTTTGACGTTCAAGCCATGTGCATAACTTCGCTCATTTGTGATGTTTTACGAGTTGATTGCGATAGTTTGTTAGTGAGTACCTCTTTATTTCAAGTATATAATGGTACACAGATAAACGTGAAAAAAGGAAAAGTCAGGGTTAGAGTCTTTTAGACAAATCCTTGTGTTCTTTGTGTCTTGATAAAAATTCCAGTAGTTGTGGCACCTTGAAACCACTTACTAAAAATTGGGCAGAATTCAAAATAGTAATGAATTGTAAAAACGGTATTAGTGGGATTGCAGGTTGTGCCAAAGATGTCGCCCTTTGTAGGTATCGTGTGGGAAATTGGGAAATCAGCGCTGGCCTTGTACTCATTATCTGCACGTGCTCATTCAATAACACAGTTAATTGTCCATTCGGCCACCAGACTATTTATTAAATTATAATGAATGCGTGTTTATTGTGTGATGCAATCAAATGCTTGTCGTCGTTGGGTCGTGAACAACGTATTTTCGTGCTATTAAACGGCTAACAATGCAAACACAAACCTTATTTTCTTGTAATGAACAGCACAAGGTGAAATAAAGAAAAGCATATAATCTTAACAAAAAAGTCTTAAATTTAATACTGGAAGAGGCCAAAGGTCACTGGCCAAAGTTTATAAGTTTTGAGCAAAGAATCGAACAACTTAAGTAGGCACAGACAGGGGGAGAACATTTGTTTAAAAGTTAAGTTAGGTCATCCAAGGTTGAAAATGTACCGACTGCCCCCCTCCCCAGCTAGAAGATGATAGCTGTAACGCCCATGCTTATGCCGGTAGGCTTGGCCTATGAGAGCTCTCAACTATTGATGGCTCTAAGCTCTAGATCTATAACCTTACGTAACAATGGCTACCTAGCTGAATGCACTTACGCCAACAATAAAGCGAAAATAAATGAAAGTACCAATGCAAAATAAATTTGTCAAATGAAAGGAAGACGATTGACTGATTTATATAGCACCAATTGCATGTTCAGAGTTTTTGAGAATTTTTTTGTAAGAAAATTCATTTGTATGTTCACCTCTATATACACGAATTTTTTCAAATTTTTATGGACAATGCTAAATCCATGCTACGTAAATGTTGAAAAATGTGCAATTTAATCATGTTCTAAAGTTTGCAAAGATCTGTAACATAGTGATGAAACATTGCAGCGAATATTTACATGACATAAAGTTGTTTAAATGTAGATCGATTTCAATTCCATCGATTTTTTCAATTTTACGGTGGTACAACTAATCATATTGTTGCATGAAGATATAAGTGTTAGGAGGGAGATAAATTGGCACCAACAGGTTCTTGGATATTGAAAACACATTTAAACGCAATATAATTTTGTTGATACCGCGGCAATACGGCATTACTAAGTATGTAAAACTTACCCTTTATTTTGCTAACTGTGACTTCTTTACTATTTTGCCTCCGTTGTATTAGAGCCATCAAACTAAGTCGAATACTATTTTGCAACGTGGACAGCTGCACATTTAAATTGCAAACAATTGCAAAATAATCTTTGCGAGAGTTTTTTGTATATAAAAATAAAAACTTCTTTATTCTCTATACTCGGGGAGGGTTAAGATCGGAGGAATTTTGTGAATGTTTAATTAAAATTCATTCATACATTGCATATGCTTATGAACTTTTTAAAAGAAAGAGACAAAATCGTCTTGTACTTTTAATGAAAGTATAGTAACTTCATTAGGAAAATTGTCGACTAATAAGCAAATGTAATTTGAGTTTCTTTTATCTTTCAACTGCAGATTTTCTCTCCTGAAGGCCTCTGTCGGCAGGGAATCAATGCGTGGGAGAGGAAAAGTGCTGCAGCAACTCTCGCATTTATTTTCCTAAAACAAAATGTTTGAAATATCTTTCAGTACTACGTTTTTGCTGAGAAAAGTTCAAGTTTTATTACTTAATTAATAAGCAAAATTAATAGTTTAAGCAATCTGTCTTCAAAATGTCATGGCATTTACTAATTAACTTATGATTCACCTCGATGACTTGAATATCATTGACGATGCTTTTAATGAAATACATTGTCATTGAAAAGATTTCACAATGCGTGTACTATGACAAACCTACCAACAATTTATAGTTTGGATGAGCTTTTTCATGTCTATGAAACTTCATGTGTATGAAATTGCAGTGAAAGCAAAGTATTCATCTTTAAATGAATGTAAAAACGCAATTTCACGTGGGCGTCCAAGCAAAATATTTACAATGTTTTTCTTCTTCTTTTCTGTTTATTATTCTTCCAAATTCCAGCAATTAAAGACAAAATGTTTGGTTCTACCTTCCACCTCACTGAATGGCTTGCACTTAAAATTTGAATATTTTACATCAAGTATCATTATGTAAGTCAGGCCAATAACTTCGAGGTGCATGGATTAATCTGTAATGACCATGACGAAATTGACGGTCGTTTTCGGCAAAAATGTGCTCTTTTCAACTTTTCGACCAAACTCTAAAATTCGGTTGGATCATCGGTAGAAAAATTAGTAAGTTTCCTTCATTGCGAAAGAATTAATATAGATTCTAATTTTATGACAATCACAGGTCACAGTAGGAAAAAACAAGCAGTATTTCTCCTGCACTTTTTCTAACGCAAATGAAAGTCAATAACATCGTTTTTGTATGTTAATTTAGGTTTTTGAATATACTAAGATTTCAGAACATTCTTCAATAAATTGTGTCTTTGTAATGTTTAGCATGGTATATAACTTCAGACGACACAAACCAGTCTTTCCCTTCTGCAAGTTCTCGGCGCGAAGAAATGCTGAGTGTTTTCTCAGGAAGAACATCCGTCGTAAAAACTTAGCCAAGTTAATTATAGGGGTCTTGAACGATCGCCATCGGGCTCTTAACCAACCAGGCATTGATGCAACTTGGAATAAAAAAGAGAAACACCTACGCAATAGCTATAAATATAGGCATGAGTTTAAATTTGTAAAATCAGGACTTAAAAGTTAGACAAAAAAAGCTAGACATTAATGCTCTGTGCCAGAGTAAAATTAATTTGGTTAACCCTGTTTTTGCCTTCAGGTGGAACTTTGTGGTGACGATCTAAAACGTCTGTGTTGATTTTTACGAATATTTTTTCCTCGAAAAGTTTGTGATTAAAAAGGGTGGGTTGAGTAGAAATGATAAAAACGATGACTTGAGTCTACATTATTCTTAACTGCTGTCCAAAATCATTCATAGACAAAAATGAATGGTACTTATGAAATTTACAATAGGTTTTCCCAAATATGCAACGCTGTTTCTCATTAATGGTTTCGACCTTAGGAAACATGATTCAAAACAATGTCTTTGCAGTGTTTGCTATATCAATTTTCCAAGACCTATAACTTTCGACTAGTCTAACATCTGCAGGGTAATTAAAAGCACATCTGGAGTTGGTACATCCTGGCTTAGCGCTTCGGACGTCTCGAAACGTCTGAGACAGAGAACAAGTACGTAGCTATAAATTTTTTCCAGTTACTATTGGGCATTAATGATTTTTGATGATGAGAGGGTTGCGTGTTGTATAAATAATAGCCTTTGCAGCACTTAGTTTTGTTTAGTAGACGTATCCACTTTCTAAAGAGGGATATTTAGGATCAAATTTATGGTCTGTTCTAGAGAGCTGCGATACTTTATAGGGAGCGTACTGTTTTATACCATTATCTTTTAAATAAAGCATGTGCATAAACATCAATGCATTTGTTTCTTGCCCATGCAATCACGATATCATGCTGTTATACCTGTTTATTCCAACACTATTGGTAAATGACCATTTTGAATGACTTGCTCTCACCACGAAAATTTATGAATAACTTAATGTTGTAATGATGTGTATCGTTCAAAGTCAATCATGGAGATACGGCATGAAATAGTTCATACATTTTACTTTAAAATGTGAAAATTACCGACAGTTAGTCCACATAAAGAAATTGAATGAAATAGAAATTCTCTGAATAATCTTTTGTTTCACTTGACAACATATACTAGGACTTACTATGCTATGAAATGGTTTGTTCTGTGAAGTACAATTTCTTCATCATCGTTATAGCTAA